>NC_061506.1:1281678-1604178 GCF_022539355.2 Hippoglossus stenolepis | reverse complement strand
CAGACAGAGGGGAGGGAAGGAAGAAGAGGGGGGGGGTTAGAGAGAGAGAGACAGGAAGCCCTTATCCAACGGAGAAGCCGGGCGACTTTAGTTTCCCAATCTCTAAATCTACACATTGTAATGTAAGTCCACAGACAGGAAGCCCAGAGCAAACAGTATTTGTATGACCAGATATAGGCAGCAGATCCCTTCCAATCACCAGGAGGAAGTTGTCCTGCGCTGCGGCTTTCGCTCACTCAGGGGTCGGTGAGGAAAAGAGAAACAAAGCTGGAGTTTAAATTACTGGGATCGGCGCGAAGCCCCCGCCGCGTGTTATAATTCACTTTTCATTATTTTGCTTTCAAATTTCCCAAAGCTTGAGATAATGTTCCTGGAGATGGTTTGCAAATAAATGTGGTTCAGCCGGAGATGTTTCTCGAATGAGGAACAGCCGCTGTAAAATGAAGTCGGTGAACTAGTGTTTGTGCTGCTAATTTCCTGTTAGGAAATTCGTAAAGTGGCGTTAAACACGGCTGGATTAACTTATTATGGGGGGGGGGGAGGCCTGGAGTAAAATGGTGCTTTTCTGGCTCCTGTGTAGTTAAGCCAATTTCTAAAAGACAATAATTTTGGTATGTGAGCACATTATAGACTTAGACTTAAGACCTTTCTCATGTCAGAGCCTCTCCTGCACATAAACTTCAAGACCCAGTTGAATTGTGATGCGTCAAATGGAGACATCTTCATAAAACCTTTAAATAAGACCGTACATGCATATGAATTCCCCTTTAATTCTTCTAAATCTGCCTTTGTGGCATGTTTAAGTTCCAAATGGTCAAACACGGCCTTTAAAATAACTGCATATTCCCCCTGTGTTGGTATATTCATCCCCCAGAGAGCGAGAGAGCCTCATCTGTACCGACTAGTTTGACTCCCTGACCTCAGCCTGTCTGATGAGAACTCTTGTTTTACCGTTCGACGGCGCTCCACCGAGGAGAAGTCCTGTTGCAGAAGTCCCTGCCGGCTGAATCATCGCCCTCGCTCCCCGGCTGCAGCCGCGGCTCGAGTGCCCTTCAGCCGCCTTCGCTCGCTGCTTTTCAAGTGACCGGACCCGGAGTGCCCCTTGGACGAGAAAGCGAGACGCTGATGATTGGTATTTGTCTTTTTGTTTGGCAGCAGCTTGTCGTGCGTGTGCAGGAAAAGGAAGATTTATTGCGATGCGTGTGGGGGGGTTAGAGTCTGTTCTCGTGCAACTTGAACATGATATGAACATCTCGTCTGGTCAGCGAGGGTCAAACACGGAGAATAACACTGATTATCAGCAACAGCTCTGGGTGAGAGGGCCCCAACAATTAACAAAGGGAGGGTGTGTGTGCATGTGAGGGAGGGGGAGGGTGAAGTTTTCTTTTCTTTCTCTCCGCCTTGCCACCTATCACAATTCATTACCACAAATTAGGGTTCAATAAAATTGCTATTCAGAGATAATTAGGAGTTGGGTTTGCGGTGGCGGGGTCGGGGGGAGGCGGGTGGGAGGTTGGGGGGGGGGGCAGAGCGAGGGTGAGGTAGGCGGCGGCAGTGAGGCAAAGGGTGGGGAAGGGTTGCCTTCCACATGTCATCATGACCCAAACTAACAAACCGAGGGTCCGCAGCTGGGGCAAGTGAAGTGAGACCCTGATCTGCCACCCCCCGCAACACACACACACACACACACACACACACACACACACACACACACAAAAGAAAACACACACACACACACACTTTCTCTCCCCTTCCTCTCACCTGCTGAGTTGGGAGCCGCTCCAAATTAAACAAATTATTTCAGGCCTCTCTTTCATTCTCGTCCTCCTTCAGAAAAAAATAAGTGGAGCAACGGCTCGCCGACAAACAGTGATCCCACATAAGGACGGCGGCTAATAAGGTTGTGTGTGTGAGTGTGTGTGCATGCGCGCGTGTGTGTGTGTGTATAAGTGGCTGACTAAGAGCAAGAGCTGGGGTCGTGTCTGCGTATGTGCACCAAGCTGAAGAAGGTTTGTCTTTCATTAATTAACACTTTTCCTGATAACACAAGCACGACCGATCTCTGCATTTGTGAAGGAGTGAAATATTTGTCAGGTGAGAGAACTTGCCTGAGAGCAGTTTGTGTTTAATTAACATGGAGATTATGTGCAGTATTTCTTTTTTTGTGATTCTCAATTAATTATTCAAATGTGACAATTAATCTAAAGCAACAATGCTGCAAAAAAATACAATTTTTGTCAATGTAAGACTTGTAAAATGAGAAAAAAGTGAAGGGATGAATAATTAATAAACCCCCTTGACTGAAAATATTGATTCTCAATGTTTTATCCTCGATTCAACAACTCTGAATTCAACAGTAACAATATGATGAGTGAGTCACTTGTTTTTTTGTTTATCTATGTTTTTAGCTTTAAACTTTCCTATTTTTTGCAAATTGCAGATAAACAAACATGAGCTTAAAATTAATGAATAAATCGCCTTAATTTAATGTTAAGAAAAATATATTTTCTTTTTTAGATATTTTAACTGGAATAAAAACAGACTAAAGACATTGTTTGAGGCTAAAAGTTCGACATTTTGGCTTTAAAACAATGTTAACTTTAACCTAAGATTTTATTTAATTTGTTATATGTACTCATTTCGGTTGTAATGGCCCATAAATGTAAATAACATCTGATGTAGCAGAATTAGCTTGAAGCTATTTTCACGTGGAGTCATTTATTGAGACCATAATAAGAACTAACAAGCTTCATGTGGATTTTATCCCTATTTATTTCGCATATCATTGTAAATAGTTTTATTCATATCCTGATTTTGCTGTTTTCTGATCGTAGCTGTAAGGTGTCTTGAAAGGAACCAATAAATAAACTGCATCATTATTATTATCGATGAAAAATGCATAAAGGTGGCACTGAAATAAAAAACCCCCACAGATGAACTTCAACAAGTTTTCCGTGCTCACTCTCAGGCATCGTGTTGGCTGCACTTTCTGACATTCAGCTGCTCTGCTGAACCTGTCAACTTTAACTCCACTTGTTCTCTCTTATGACTGTTTGTGCCCTCCATCCTCCTCCTCTCCTCCTCCTCCTCTCCTCCTCCTCCTCCTCTCCTGCTCCCGTCTCCTCCAGCTGTCTGCGTGCGACTCTGGCTGCGGCCCCAGCGCCACTGGAGGGGCCGTGTGAACAGGCCAGTCCGGTCACCTCGCATCAGTGTCGGGCTGGAATGCGCCGTGGCCCTGGCCCTGGCCGGGGACACTACTCTGGGGGTTGGGGGGTGGGGGGGGAGTTGCGGGTGGCGGCTGAGCAGGTGCTCGGTTAGGGAGCGGAGGGGGAAATAATGTTGATGTCATGTCCCCGCCACCCATTGTGGTTGTGGGGGGGGAGGCATGGACACCAAGGGACACAGAGAGCCCGTGGGTGCGCCTCTCTAGAGGTCACCGGTCCAGATCGGAATCACACTGTGAGCCTTTACTTATTAAGTGGCTTTCTGTGCAGCCGACGGTTCGCCAGCGCTACACGACAACCAAGCCTGTTCTCTGGCACAAAAAGACCCCGGTAAAGAGATACCAGCGCGCTATTGAGACATCCACTCCGGCGCTGTGTTCGTCTCAGCTACGACCAGACACTGTGAACAAATATGGCACATGATACCAGAGGTGTAGAATTCCTTCCCCCCTCTCCCTGTTGAAAGAAGTCCTTTACACACCAAACAGAGCATCGCAGACTCTCTGATCAGCAATTATGCACTTTAGAGGTATTAAATACTGCTGAGGGGGGAGAGGGGGGCCTCCAGGGACCACCGGCAGTCCGTAAATACACTTCTCTCCGGGAAAATGAAAGGAAGAGACCTGCCATTTGTAGACATTATTCATGCATTAAATGTAAAACAATTATGTCGCATATATTTCAGCGTATTTACTTGCTGTATCTTGCGGAGCGGCGTGTGTGCACAGAGGATGACAACTCTCCCAAGTTATTTGCCGTGCTTGCGTGCACACATTTGTGTTTATCAGCCGCGGCTATCTATATTTATCACCGGCACAGGTCAGAGATCGCCCATTTCTAAGTGGCGAACTGGCACAAAAGATTATCATCAATTAATATGCCATAATAACCGGGTTCACTTTGATACTCGCTGTGTACATTTGTCTTTTAAAGTGATCTAGTCTGGCAATCTCTCCGCCTCCTCTGTAATGTATGCTAATGTGAGTAAAAACACTTTGGATCGTCTCTGAGGAATAAGAATCCATATTGGGATTCATACCAGCAACATTTTTCCACTTTTGGCTTCGAGAAAAGTTCTCCAGCAGCCAGGGAGTCTCACCAACTTCATATGTATTCTTTTCATATTGTTTCCCCAAAGTTGTGTCTGTGAGCGCAGCCTGGTGAGTAGCCAGAGACTCCATTATTCAAACAGGGGTCCTGACACCAGTTTGTGGCTGAATTGCATTAACTCACATGTAACTTGATTTCAGCAGCGAGAAGGAAATGTTAATATTCACCCCGGACTCAGCAGGGCCTCACCCAGCGCTGGATACTTACAGCGTCTTTTGATATGTTTTTACAAGAGATTTAACTCTGCACTGGATACACGATGAAGATATCATCTGGTAGGAACAGAAAACATGGATTCTGACGGATTCTGATTTATAGAAAAACTCTGAAACTTTAACTGCTTTGTAGAGTTTTGGGTTCTGTGTAGCTGACCGACACGTGATATTTGCTGCACCTTTGCTGGCGTCCATTCGGTGAACTGAGTTATTTTAATGGTAATTTTTATGTTAAATGTTGAATTCGTGTGGGAAAATCAAAGTGGCAGTTGCAGCGAGATCATTTAAACAGATCCATGGTGTGAAAATAATGATTTATTGGACTTTTTGCAAAACTAGCTTTTCAGGCTTATACTTCTGTCCAAATGCAACTTTTAAAGATTACTGGAGACAGTATTTTACCTTGGTAAAAGCAGCAATGCAGTAAAGTACTTATCATGCAACAGTGTCGCCACAGAATGACACAACTGTCCTGTACTTGAGTAAATTTGTGTTTGATTAGTCGAGGCTTGTTTTTCTTGGTTTATCCGGAGCGTGAACATTTCAGCGTGAGACTTACGACGCCAAATCCGATTGAATAAAACTTTGGTTCATCAAAAGTGAGGAATTACTTGACTTCACAGGCCCCTTGCCACCACTTCCCATTATCAACTTGACAAAAATAACTATCCTGAAGAATAAAACAAACTCCTGTCTCACATCAAGAAACTATGGCTGTTGAGCGGCGAGGCCTCTCCGAGTGCACTCCGCAGTCAGTGCACTCCAGCTGCACGGCAGCTGTGGAGCACCCTGGGCGAGAGGGCTTAAAGGACGGCGTGAGTGACGCAGCGCCTCGACGCGACGGGCGATGAGGAGAGGGGAAGTGACAGGAGACAGTTGCTACACACTGTGTCACGCTGGCAGTGTCACACCTGGCAGCTGTCAATCACCGCGCTCCCTGATATCACCGGAGCCGCTGCCAAACATGCCGTGAGTGGTGTCATCCATCCACACATGAGCACTGGCTCTACTCTGACTGCACTCATCCTGTCACTGCAAGTCAGAGAGAGGGAGAGGAAGAGGGGAAAGGAACGAGGGGAGAGGAAGAGGGGAGAGGGAGGGAAGCATCCATCTATTTACATATGGAAAGGTCACAAATAGCCTGCAGGCACTGTGCTAATTAGAGAATGTGGCAAAAAAAAAAGTCCAAAGATAAATTGAAAGACAAAAATGGAGAGTTATCTAAGTATGCTTGCGTAATGAAAGTGGGGATAAGGTGAATGAAAGGAGAAAGGAAGAGGCTGAACCTTAGAAAAGAACATTCTTTACTGAAGGTGGAAACCAAAAACAAAAAGGAGCCGGTTGAGTTGCAGCTGCTGCAGGAATCTGAACGCGTTTGCACGCTCGCAACGTGGAGAATCGTGGGATTCGAGCGGGATCAGCAACCGACCTCCTGTCGTGCAGCCGATGTAGCTTTAGCTCGGTGGTTAGCGCAGGCCTCCACCAGCAGACGCTGACCATATGATGGTGTTCAGATGACCGGGCGTGTGTGATCTCCCTTAGCCAGATAAGCGAATCAACCTTTATAATTCATTGTGACAAGCTGACAGGGAAAATGAGTGTAAAATTTTATACTTACATGCATTTTTGTGTCAGATCACCGTCTGTGCACTTGTTTTTCTGCCTGGCCATAGCCGAGGGCTCCTTTCTCCGCGGGCGTTTCACGGACTTTGTTTCCAGGCCTTCAGACACATCGCCCTTCGCCCTAGTGAATTTGCTGATTAATTTTGGATGCTCCCCTTAATTAACACCCCAAAGGAAAGTGTAGATTTCCGAGCCCGCCTTTGCTGCAGAACAAACAAAATGAGAGTCTGAAGAAGGATGACCTCAGGGAGACAGACGTGCTGATGTCCAAAATGACATTACAGGAGCAATGTGAAGGCCCCGTGACGCCAGGCCTAGACCTGGACATGGGCGATGCCTCAGGAGCTCCCAGGCCTTTTAATCAGCGGCTGGAAATGAGCTCCCTATTAGTCTCATTTCATTTGCTTTAGCGTCGGTAGAGAACCAGGCCTTGCATGATGCCACCCGACGCTTGAAACATGTTGTTCTTGTGCCAGTGCTGGTGCCGCCTCCGGCCCTCGGTCATTAATTGGTGCCACTCTCTTACTTCCAGTGAAATTGGCAGATGACGGACAGGGGGCGAAATAAAAATGTGATTTCTTTCTCTTTTTTTCCCCCCTCTTCGCAACATCAGAGTGGATTTCACTAATTGGGTTGAATGGCGCCCATCTCTTCTTGTGACAGCCAAGCAGGATGCATGAGAAGCTGCGGGCAGCTTGGAGAGCTCTCACCCTGCCATGCCAGCTCAGAAGACACGCCGGCAGGAGGGGGGCGAAGTTGCAAAAGACACGCTGAGACAAAAGAGCACAGCCAGAGATTGCACGCTCACTTTTCAGAGACCTTGAACAAACAAACTTGCACTTTGTCTCGCTGAGGGCAAGAGGATACGCACGTCAGCGCTCAACCAGAGGGTAGCAAATCAGCTCCCGAAAATAAACCCAACGTGCTCAGAGACGTTTTCTGCCTCCTTCAGCGGTGCATCGCTCGGAACAGCACATGTGAAAAAATGGAAACAATACCAACGATGCTACGAGCTGACCATTACAGCATTTTTCCCATTTTAACATATTTATCCTCACTATTTTGAACCTCTGGAGCTGAACCCCCTCATGTCTTCTGACGTTTGACAAGTAATTTCTTTGCATCTTTCTCTGAAGACCACACAGACACCAGGGATTCACCCTCAAATTGTACGAAATGTGAATTAAACGACTCCCCGGTGACGGCAGAAGTTAGACGTACAGTTTACATAAGTGCAGACTAATACAGTGTCCAATTAGGGCCATTAAAAGCACATCCGATCTGCCTTCCTCCAGTAAAACAGACATGGATGTTTGAGCAGGTCCTCTCAGCTCCTCGTTGGACAATTGTCCACTTTGTGTTCGGTGCAGTTTCAGGGACAGGGGGGGGGGAGCAGAATTCCCATTACAAAGGGACAAGAAGTGCAGGTGTAATTGGGATATTTGGAAGTGTCTGGTTTCAGGGCCCGTCGGAGCTGCGGTGAAACGAAGCCCTGTAAGACTAGAGCGATGGCAGGAGAGGCTGCCCTCTCGCTCGCCTCTGCTCTTTCACTTTTACTCTCATTTCTCTCGCCACTTTCTTATTTTCTGTCCTTGTTTATCTACGTTCTGGTATCGCTTCCTTCTTTCTGCACGTCTCCGCCGGCCCATGCAAGGCTCACCCCTCCACACACTCCCTCCCGCCCCTCTTAGCAATGATAGCAGCTTGATCGGCCAGGTATGGGTAACAAATGAGATCAATTAACGTGTCCAAGAGGGGCACCAACCCCAGAGTCCGGTTGCACTAAACAGGCTCCTCATCTTTTGTTTCCCCACTGCGGGATTCCATTTGCAACTTCATCACTTTCCTGGCCAGAACAACGGCGCCCATTGTTCCACCGCGCCCCTGAATGGAGAAGGCCCGAAAAAAAAAAGGCCTGGCCTCTTCCCCTGGCAGCCTCGTGTATCTTTACCATCGACACTCCGACTCGGGGACGGGGGGCAACCTCGGCAAAATGAATCCCCGCTCCGTCCCGCTAACCTTCGGCGCTGCCCCGCCCTCCCCACCCCTCTCTCGCTCCCTCCCTGCCCCGCTCTCGACATCAACGAGCTCGATTTGTAGCAAATTTGTTTCCCCAGCTCCCTTTAATTGAATGACTTTGGCGCTAACAAGGAGCTGATTGAGCTCAATAATGGCACTGTTGAAGGCAGAAATGCCGGAGCAGAGGCCGGGGCTGGTTCTCCGCTTAAATACACACCTCGCTGTGTGTGTCGCAACATCAGATTACACACACACACACACAAACTGTGGAAAGGGGCACAATGCAGCTGTATCATATGTATCTGTCGCTGTTTTCTTTAGCTATTTTCACACATGAACTGCGGAGAAATTGGGTCCAGACATTTTTTCAGTTTGTCTCGTCTTTCTCTTCCACGTGTAATATGGCTCCTCCTTCTCGTCCTGTCATTTCTGTGGCCGCTGCGTGTTAGAAACATCATCAACACCCCGACGCCCATTTAACCCCGCGCGACGAGATGACGAATCAATCACTCTTCCAAAAGACGTCACCCTGTACCAGCACTTGGCGATCACTATCAGGTGTTATCATATTCCGACAGCTTTCTGAAAAACATTTACAAATTTCACCCCCTCCAAATATGACAACCTTGCTTGCTGGATGGAGAGTAAGCGAACGTCTGCAGAGGAGGAGCAGAGGAGGAGCAGAAATAGGTGCAATTATCATGAGTTGGAGACAGGGGGCGGTGATGGCCGACCATCGAACCTCCGAGCGTTCATTTAAATCTGCTTGATGCATGTGATGTTCACCCCCCCTTCAGTCTGTCCACCGCAGTTAGACGGGATTGTTTACGATAACCTTGTAATCAAGTTGGCTTGGTTGACAGCTCACCATTACCCCTGATAACAGGTCTGCTGCAATCCCCCCACCCCCACCCTCCCAAAGTATATATATATATATATATATATTAAAAAAAACAGACAAACCTACACTTTCTGATGCCTTATTGATGGAGCGCTGGCCCCCTGTTATCTTTGCACGTAATTTGTTTTCAAGAACTGTGATTTACATTTCAGTGGGATTACACCTTTTAATGCTGCACGCCGGCCGAGAAGTGGGCAGCCGCTGAATACGCCACAGCTCCAGCGCGGGAGGAGGACGAGGCAGAGGGGCGGTGGTGTGTGTGTGTGTGTGTGTAGAGAGAGAGAGAGAGAAGGGGGGGTTCAAACGATGCATTTCCAAGTCCTCAAGTGGAGAGGATTACAATTACAATTAAAAATCAAAAGGCCTGTGTGTCCATCAAACGGCTGCCCATAACCCTTTGTGTACCCACTGCCAAAAAACCGTGGCTAGTGGAGGGTTGGCAGATGCAAAACGCTTTCCCGCTTAATTGTGGCGTATTACCGGAGCTCGTTCATCGGGATATTATGCAATAAGTGTTATTTCAGGCAAGAACGCGGGTTCTAAATGGCATGCTAATGTGAGTCCCTTGGCAACGTGTTAAAGAAAATCCATGCATCACCATTAAAAACAACAGCGGGGCCAGTGGCAAAGTTCAATCATCTTGTTTTGGATATCGCATTGATGTGGTACAACAAGTTCACCACAGGTAGAATATGGGATCGTGCATATGACAATATTTGTCTGTGTAATACGAGAAAACTCTGAAACTTCACGCTGTTTTTTTTAGTTCTTGGATCAATGACAAATATTCTGGCCAACAGAAATACTGAGTAAATAAAATAAAAGAGGAATAAAAGTTGACAAATGTCTTGACGAGTTTTGATTTGCAGGGTAATAAACAGTATTTGACTCATAATCAAATACGTCTCTTTCTTCTCTATAAATATGAGTTTCTCGGAGCTGCTGATTTTTATTCTTTTATATTCTACGTCCACCGACACTCTGCTGCCGGCCGACCGCCCCCTTACACACGTCTTTATCATGTGCATTATTTCAGTAATTCAGATCACAACATTTTACATAATTCCTTGTTTATTCATTTTCGCAGACAGTCGGTGAAATTATGTAAAACTCGCTCTCGACGCCACTCGAATGCAGATCCTGTGTTATTCTAACATATTCGCTGACTTGGAGGCAAAGTGTCCCATTTAAATGAGAATTACACTTAAATGTCACATGGGTTTATCTAAATTTATAAACAGTGCATTTATTATATTAAATTTGGTGAATCCTAAATGTGGATTGCGGGAGCAAGAAGGCGAGACGTGCTCCGAGGGTTATGACTTACTAATGCCTATTTAAACTGTAAACGCTCGCTTCCTCTTTGTTTTATTTACTCGCCGTCCTCTCTCTGAGACGACACGGCACCTGAAGAATCGCTCTTTTTAAATGTACTGCCGTTGGAAACCTACAGGAACATCATCTGCTTTTGTTGAATTAATGCAATCATTAGCCGGCAGTTGGGGAACCTGCAGCTCCTCGGGAAAAAAGAGATAAAGCCGCTCCCGCCATTCACGGCGTCGCCTGATAGCCGCCAATCTGTTGCCTCATACATCTCAGGCCAAATTATAAAACGGGATTCCTCATTCAGAGAGGTAGAAAGTGTGAATGCGAGAGGGAGAGAGAGACCCTCTAATGTCTTTTTTTTTTTTCAGAATGGGAGCAAAACAAGGAGATTACGGGGGGAGAGGGAAACTCATTTACCTCATCAGTGGCCTTTGTACGCCTTGAGTCAGCTTTCTGAGGCGAGGACGCCTGAACTCAGTCATCATTGGCTGGCCGTGCCGAGACACACTGGTCCCTCCTCACTCAGCGCAGGAGACAACACACTCACGACAATACGCCGTCCTCCATTTGGACGTTCAAGTGAAAGCATTCAAATATAAACCATGAATGAGCTGTAAAGATAAATCTCAATCAAAAAAACGCCACTTTCTTTTTTAAACCGCGTGCAAGCGAGTAGCATTTCCCCCGTCACATGCACGGCTACACACACACACACACACACACACGTGCACGGAGGATTGTTTCCATATGGGACAGCAAATATAATAGCAATAGGGTACATTAGATCCCTTCCATACAGATGTTCACCTCCATTGCCGCAGCAGTTCGGTCCATCTGTGTTTACAGTGAGCTGCTTAGCGCGCGCCCGTGTGGAGGGAGGCATATCAAGCATATGGACATTTTACAAAAGGTTACCCTGCATAAATTAGGCTGAATGGCAATCTGTTGAGGAGAGGTGGCTCCCTGTGAGCACGAGGTGGTTCCAAGTAAGACTGGGTAACAAAAGCATCTGGTTTTTTGTGGAGCAGGGGGCCGACGCAAAACGAGAAAACAGCTCAGAATTAAACCTCAAATTGTGCATCTGGGAATGTTGCAATAACAACAGATTGTTTCCCCTTCAATATTTTGCATGTTAAATATTAAGAGAGGATAAATTAAAGAGCAGAATTTAAAAATATTAGTCGCAACTGTAAAAAATATTTGTGCTTCATTTAGATCCTCTTGTATTTCTGCCGTCAAGTATTTTTTATTTTAGAATATGCAATTTTAAAAGCTTCCAATTAAAAGTGTTTTTGTTAAATAATATGATTTAATACATTTCATTTGTGGAGATATGTCACAGACTCAAAGTTGTTTTTACTCGACTCTGGAGGAAACCAGGAGCTTTAGATTTTTATCTCGTCTTAGAGTGACATCTAGTGGCCACTCGACTCATGACACCACAGTGCACCTCAGTGGTGTTCAAAGTGTTTTTATAGCTTTGAAAAACCCAACTTCCGTCTATTTACTGCTTAATAAAGTGTTACTTTTATATATATAGATTTAAATGAGTCTCTGAGTCCATTTAAGGAAATTAAAATGCAATTAAAATGTATTTTTATGGATCATTTTATCAGAATTTCCCATTTCGACCTTTACAAACACATTATTTGGTGATATTTTATACTTCCACTCATTCCTGTCAATCCAAAATACATGTTTTCCTTCAAACTGCTGCAGAAGAATCGCACCTGATTAATAAGGAGCGTTTTAAATCTCCAAATCAAAATCAAATCCAGGACTTCAGCACACGGGCATCATGCAAACTGCCCTTTCATACACCCACCAACGCCTCTGATACATTTAGCCTAATCTGCCTATGTTTGCTCTCATCTGTGAGTTACCTTCATCACCGTGTGGGTGGTTAAGATTGATTAACAATAACAGCAGCTGACTACGCAGGAATAATTTACCAAAAACAAAGCGTCGGTGAATGGAGGAGGCCCACAATGAGACGGAAGGAGGAGGACAACTCGCCGCCTCCTCGTTCGCCGAGTGTTCTGATGTTGGCTAATTGAAGCTTTGTCACGCAGATCGAGGGCGGAGGGGTTCAAAGGCGAGCGGCCGTCCGGCGACAACGCGCGGCTTTAATTTCGGGAGGTTTCGCCGCGTTTGATGTGAGCTACTTCTGCTGCAGATGCGGCTTTGATAAGAGACGGCGGCGCGGCTGGTCGAGAGGGCTCTGGGAACAAGGAGCGGGCAAGTCACAGCGGGAGAGGAGCGAGCACCGGACACTAGAGCGCTCGAGTGGCACAGAATTCATATTCATGCAAAGATCACACAACATCACACATGTACAGTGGCTGCAAGGACAACGGGTAGATTTCCATCAGGGGGGAATTAACCTTATCGTGCGGCGGCGGCCATGTTTCTACAGGAAATACACAACTTTCTAATGCTGAAACTTGCACAACTTAACTTTTTCAGTCTCATATTTGAACACACTGACACCTGGAGGCAGTTGACGATTAAGAGCTGAAATAAACGGCACCTTTATGTTGGTCATGAAGGACAAACGCTACACACCCGAGCTACAGGGGGTTGAAGCGTCATCAACACGTCCACTAGCTCGCAGAGAACCTCTGATTTTACAGTAGCCTTCTCTTCTGTATGGACTCTGTCCTGAAGCAATTCACAGGTGATCTGTATTGACCAGAGTTGACTAATGCCAGAGAAACAAATCAAAAGCAGGAGACAACAAAGACGAAAGACGAACGTCCCCACTGTTACAATTCCTTCCATCTACCCTCGTAAATTCTGTCTTTGGCAGAACTGTGTGTTTATAAGCGCTGACACCTCGTCGAACAATCCCTTCAGGTTCGTAGCAGCGCGGTAACAGCCCTTAACTCACCCTTCCACCGTCTTTTCATGGCCAGGGCTTTTGTTCTTCCACATAAAAGGAGAAGGGTCTACACGGGGAGGCAGCGAGACACTTTGAATAACATGCAGATCAATAAAGACCATCCAGCATGGAGATAATGTGCAGGTCGTTGGAAGTGTCATCCATAGTGCTCAGAGAGAGAGAGAGGGTTCACGCTGCAGGTCATCTTCCTGCGCGTCAGAGTGCAGTGATGTCAGCTCCCCGGTACAAATGTTCGCTTTGATGGGGCTCAAGGCTCCGAAGAAACCTCAAGGTTAAATCATTGTCGTGTAAGTGGAACAGTTTGAAGCAGTGGGAGAACTCTGGATGCGCAAAGTGAAACCTCAAGGAAGCTGCAGCTGCTCCACTGAAGCTGCAGAGACAACTACGACGGGGAAACTAGTTTTCTTTGGGTAAATTACAATGTGAATGAATATCATAAATAACTAGAATGTCCCCTTCCCCCACATCGCACACTCATAGATATCAGTCCTCTAAATATGTCTGATGTAAAGAAATTATATAAAATTGTTAATTTAACATTTTTAGAAGCAGCAACAGTGTTTTGTTTATTAAAAGGTTTAAGAACCGGGTGTTTAACATCATCAGCAAATGTGTCACTCCCACGGAAAGTCGAGCCCGAACAGGAAATCCGAGGGTAAAGGTGAAAATGTGTGTTTTTCAGTGTCGAAAACAATCTGTTGTCGTGTTCCTTCAGATCTAGAAGTCAGATCTGAACCTGCAGGCCTCATGGTGCGTCTGCTGAGGCCAAGGTCTGCTGAGTGCGGAGGAGATCAGCGTTATCGCCTGCTCCTTTCACTCTCCCCATGATGAGCTGTGCTGCCGAGTGTGTTGTTGCCTAATTCCCTCTAACTACAGCCCTGTGTAATCACATACCCCAATTAACCACCTCGGCTCCCCGTTTCCTGCATCGCGCGCGCCGCCCCGGCTCCTCGCCACGCCGCGTAATTAGCTTTCATCTGAAAATGAAAAGAAAGGAGCACCTCAGCAATTGTGCAGCCACTTTCTCTTCCTCCCCGTCTCTACCCGTCCCTCCATCACTCTACTTCTCATATCATAATGGCCTGCAATTTCAATCAGATGGATTTTAATCGCAGACACTGAGGAGGATTGGCCCTCATCCTGGTCCCTCCTTCCACCGCCCCCCCAAACAAGCAGCCCACCTCAGTTGATAGCTCGTGCTCGTGCTCGTGCATCCGCCATCGAGGAGACTCCTTGTTGTGACTGCGTGGTCTTAGTTTGATATTTACAACGCATTTGATTCTCTTTTGTGGATGTGTGTGGCATAAAAGTGGAAGTGATCCGACCTGTGCAGCACTAAAGTGATGTACATCCACCGGAATGTGAAAAAGACAAAGTGAATCCTGTGGAGTTGTATTTAGCGGTGAGATTCCAGGGATTTCATACACAACATGTATAATATTAGATCAGAATATTAGAACATCAGAATTAATTCGTTAAAATAACTCTAGAATGTGTCATGTTGACCTGTTCAATCCCTAAAATCCAGATCAGAGAAGTTGGGTTTATTAAAATCTTAAAAATATGACACAGACGAGTGTCAGCCCGTTTGTGAGCTGCCATCTTGGTTTTTTGAGACCAGAAGTAACGGGGGAGCAGGGGGAGGAGCCTGACTGAGCACTCCACGGCGACACTGCACGCTCACCTACACCTGCACCCACTGGATGGTGCTAGCTGTCAATCACACCGGGGTTTCAAGGCCTAATACATACGGTGCTTTATGGTCTATTTTACTCTAAATGGATCATAAACTAAAACTTTTACATCATGATGTATTGAAGAAGACTTGAAACTAGACATTGAGACATAAACTCTTTTAGGAAAATGTTTACTGACGTTATAAATCAAGAGAGAAGTAGAGTCATTTTCCTATAGACGTCTTTTTGCACCCTCTGCTGGTCATCTCAGAGAATACAGGTTTCAGGCACTTCCATATTGGCTTTGCGTTATTACGTACATTTTTCTTATGGAGTCTATGAACACAGAGAGATTTCCTACCTCTTGTCCGCTGGATTTTGCCTCTCAGGTAACACACGGGTATCGTCTTGGTGGAGGTTGCTTGTGAGGAGACGCTGCTCAGGGCCGACAGAAGCTCCTGAACCTTTTCTGGCCTAAAAAAAACAACAAAAAATGATTTAGTATTTTTTGATTTCCTCTAAAAAGACACTAAAACAAATCTTGAATCAAAGATGCACAGTAAAAGACAGTAAAGTAAACATATGTCCTTGGTCACAGTCTTGCAATCAAAGTGAATAAAAGTCAATATTTGCAGAGATTTGTAGTTTGGTGTGAGTTTCAAACTCCTGACCTGCCTGTGTTCACTTCCAGGCCTATTTTTCACTTATTTAACACCTTGGAAGTCACAAAGCCTAAATTATTTTACTTCATTTAATCCCGTGACAAAGCTCTCGCGGTCTGAAACTAAAAGTAAAGTTTGTCACTGAGCGAGGCAGACGCTCCGGCTCAGCGTCAGCACAAGGCCTCCCTGCAGATACAGGGTGAGATGATATCATTAAGAACGTATCAGCAGCATGAACGCTCCTCACAGGTACGGCGGTAATGTGACACGAACACTGCACTTCGTTGTCACCACAGGAGCAGCTCCAGCCGGCTGAATCATTGTTCAGTCATACAAGTGAGCAGCCTGTTAATGACACCGCCCTGACATTTAACACGTAACAAGGTGTTTCATAGGCATCACCTTCGCAGGCCATTTGCAGGCGGAACGAAGCGAAGACCTTTTAGTTTGAAAACACGGTGAAGGTTAAACACTGTTTGGAGTTTCTGGTTCTCGCCGCTCTTCTTCTCCAGCTGCTCTTTTGCCTCTCGACCTGTTTGTTCTCTTATCTCCTGCTTGTCCTGAACGAATCGATGAGGCGCTGCTCAACCCAGAGATGTTCATCGGCCACTGATTGCTCGAAGAAGAGATTGGTCCAGAGCGGAACGGGGGGAAAAGATGGATCGAGGTTTACTGTGCAAACCTTCAGAGAAGTGGTGGACAAACACGTCCAGCTACTGTCATAAATAAAGTTATTAGCAACATTAGCAGCTGCAGTATAAGTATAAGGAAAGCCTGTAAAAACATTTGTGGCAAACCATAGCTCATATTTTCACCAGCCACACTTTGCATCGCTCAAAATCCTCCAAAAAACATCCTGTCATGTTTCAACTTCCTGCTAAAATCTTCATGATGAAGCTGTTTTGTCACATTTCATTAACATGTGAAGTCCGGGGGGAAGAAAGTGAAACAGTTTTCATAATCATTTGTTATTTCAACACAATTTCCACTGAATAATGGTCCCATTTGTGCCGATAATCACATCCACAAAGTTTCCACAAGTGCCGAGCTGATGTTTAGTGATCGGGAGCAGACATGGACAGATGGACACGAGCCTGCGAACACATCCTGAGACACAAACTACTTCTGATATCATTACCTTCTCAGCACAATGACAAAACAATGCTGCTAAACATATTTGTGCAATTGATACGCTTTCAGTTTCAATAGATTGTGTTTGCAAAGCAGGGCGGCCATTTTTCATTCGTGCATCGCCCTTGTCGAGTAATTTATACACTGGCTTTTCATATCTCATGTGCAATACAGAACAAAAAGTGTGTGTAGGAGGGTTGATCTTCTGTCGTCAGCTTTTGATATCATTCAATCAACTCCGAGTGTGTGGGACGCACGTGTGAAAAGGGGCTTTTCTCCCCGTGTTATCTTTTAAGCTTGTCCAAATCTGACATTTCTGAGCATTTAGCTGGTCGACCTGATGCTTATCTCCCTGTGTATCAACCCTTTATGCTGCATGTGGCAAATTCACATCTGTTTATATCATGGAGAAGATTATATGGAGGTGGAATGGATTTGAGATTAGCACTCCTACTATGATTAGGGGAATACAGACCTTGGATTCTTAGTGTAGATATTTTTAGGATATAAACCACCAAGAAAAAGTACACGATCATAGAGAATCAGACCAAAATTCTAATTGTATGTTCCTTAAATTACCAATTTCAATCATCAAGTGTCTAAAGTCCCTTTTCCAGTGTTCAGAAAAACCCACTTACACTTTTAATTTCCACTTTTCTGGAGCGACTTTATGACGAACATTGAACTTCCTGGTTATACGCGCTAATTCAGGTGTAAAAGAGATGTTCTTGTTCACGTCTGCGCCGTTATTTGAATTTCCTCAAAGTTACACACTCAAGGTGACGCCGTCCCACCTGTACCCACGTCAGATTCCATCGGAGGCCTCCTCTGGGCCATTTGTAGTTGGGAGACCCTCAAATTAGCAGCGTCCCTGCTGCAGAGTCACGGTGACCCTCTCGCCTCGGAGGTTCGCGTACAGAAGACGAGTTTATCCTCTTAATAAATAAACCTGGAACCTAAAATCACAGGAACACAGGAGGGATCATAGCTCCGCTGCACTCATCTCCTCTCCGTCAGAGAGGGATTATCCCTTTCACTTGGTGCGCACGTCGCTAATTTCTCCTGCCAGGTTCGACTCCCAGAATGCACCAGGGAGATTGGCTGTCTCTGCTTCTTTTCTTTCTTTCTCTCCTCTCTCCTCTCTCCCGTTGCCAGTTTCGCTCCTGCTCCTTCACTCTCTCCTCCCCTCCAAACCTGGCTCCCGGACTCGTTTTATCTCGCGGCTGCTGGTGGGAACACAAACCCCAGTGTTTCTTTCTCCTCATCCTTTTCTTTGATGATGTTTTACTAATTCACTTGGCAGGCTACAGAACCGTATTCCTGGGACTCAGGGCTGCACACATGAGCCTAAAAACAAGATTAAGGTGCATACCTCTTGTAAAACAGGTGTTGTCAGCATCTAACAGGTTGAATTTTCCTCCTTTTCTTACCTGATGCAATCCTCGTATTATATTATACCTCACGAGACAGCAGCGGCTTCTTATATTTATTCATTTTACTCCTCATGATAAAGAAACCAGGACAAGCCAAGAGAAAAGTCTCATATTTACTTTAAAGCTCCATCAGCTGCAGAAGTCTGACTTTTGACTTTAGTTTGACATTAAATGTGAAATACTCAAGGCAGCTGTGAGTTCGATTAAAACGTCGACATCGATCTTGTGTTTCTCCGTTAAATATCGTGCTATAGCAGCAGGTTAGCTTAGCTTAGCGGAAAAGAGCTAGAATCACACTTTTTGCTTGGACGGTTCAGACAGAACAAGCTCTATCACGTATGGCTCAGAAGGAATAGAAGAAGATCGGTATTGGGAGGTAATGGAACATGTATTTCATCAGTAAAGGATCATAATATCTTATCCACCACTGAAGGTGTGTGAGGTTGTGTAGAAAATCCCATCTACCTCAAGGCATTGTGTTAAATTAAAGTGCTGTTCAGGAAGGCGTCGTCTATACGTCCACCTCTGTCTGGCCTGTATTCTCTACAGACTTTGATACACACAGTTAATCATGAAAAAAAATAATACAACAATTTCTGTTCACACCATCAAGTTTGAAATCTTTTTCTCCACCTCTCCTGTGTGTGTGTGTTTCTATCCTTTGTGTTTACTCGGTGCCTCCAGCTGGAGTCTCTCACCTCCAGCTAATTCTCACACCTGCTGATGAACCCCACACTGCAGCGACGGACTATGAAATCACACAAGCCACAGAACTTACAGGAGCGATCGGGGGTTTCATGCTCACTCAGCGACTTCTGTTTGAAAGCAAAAACGCAAAGATAGGTTTATATAGAAAGAGGCAGATTTACTTTCCCCTTGATTTTTTTGTGGATCTGAAGGATATTCACATGTGCAACTGAAACACGTTCTTTATATTTAGTTATCGATGAATCTCTCTACGGATTATTGAGAGTAATAAGCAGCTTTTAGTTAAATTGTTTTTGGTTTTCTGGTCTACGACTTTATTGTATTTTGGGATTGATATTAATACATTTGATGTCTAAACCTAATTCAATGAAAAAGTGGATGATTTTATTCCTTTTCCTTCCACTTCCTCTCAGTGTCACCCTCAGCTGACCCGGCGTCACCACCTCTTCAAAATCCCCCTCCCTCTTTCTTTGTAAACCTCGGCCTGTGAACGCAGCCGGCATCACAAGTGTCGCCGCCGTCACTGCCGCTGTTATCCAGTCTCCCCGGCTCACTGTGGCGGCGGCGGCGGCGGCTGCTGAGCTGTTTGTTTAGGAATCTGGGCCTGAAAATTGTATTCCATCGACCATGCTCGCTATCAACACACAATTATCTGGGTTAATCATGTGGAACTGTGGCAAATTCACCTGGGGCTCAGGAACTAATGACATTCGCGTCTGGCCCTGCTTTAGTGAAATGGCCCCGGCACCTGCAGCAGGAACACAGAGATTGCCAAAGAAAATTTGGTCTCATTTCGCCCACCTCGACGCCCCCCCCCCCTCCTCCCTATCCATCCCTTCCCCCTCGCCCTTTCCCTCCGTTGCTAACCGCCGCCACCCTTCCCCCCCTTCGCAATCTACCCGTCTCTCTTCCCATTTCCATCCCACTTTGCTCTTAAATTTGTTAATCTCTCAGGTTTCCTCATTGTTTTTTTGGGGTTTTTTTCCGTGGCGAAAGAGGGACACCGAGACATCGCACCCGTCCAATCACGGGCGGCAGAGCTAACGCCGATCTTCATGCCTCTGGTATAATCACATGTATATTTCCAGCTTTGCTACCTGTGTAACACCTGCACAGTCGACGGTGAAAAGGTGAGGAGGTGACACCGACGACGAAGATGATATCTCACAACCAATTTGTGACTTTGGTTCCGGACAGACAGCAACTTGTGTTCTCGCTGTATAATTAAGTAAGTGATTGAGTGCAGTCAGCAGGGTGTTGATGCTCTTTCTCCATCACACTTTCTCTCCCTTGCTCTCTTTGTCTTTCTATCTCTCACACACACACACTCAATCATACACACCACATAGTCATTCCCACCAACTTAGAGGAAGTAGAGGAGCTCAATGCTCATAATTATACATCAATACAAACATATGTTTCCCAATCACAGATGCCATCCATGTGTGAAATGGGTGTCACACCGTTGGAGGTCTCATTATTTGTGAAGTGTGTGTCTGTGTGTGTGTGTGTGTGTCTCAACACCGTGGCTACCACCCACACCGGTCGCAGTGACTATGTAATATACCTCCTCTGCATTAATCTCCAGCAGGACGTCTGCATGCTGAGTGAGCTGTGCATCGGATTCTATTTCCAACAGCTCTCGTTGGATGTGAGGTGTGAAAACAAATCCCTCATTCCTCTGGGGATGAGTTGGTCAATGTGGATGGATTCATCATTCCGGTGGACGCCGGTACACGAGGTGTACATTGGGCTTTTCTGTCACACCTTGCGTGCTGGATAACTGAAATAGATAACAGTGGCAGGGTGGTTGTGCAGCGAGCTGTGGCAGAACACAGGGGTCAACACTGGGGTCACTGGAGGCTTTGATTTGGAACACAAAGAATTGTTTTTTGCCAGCATCGACCTAATTAACATTATTGTTATGAGTAACGAGACAGCCTCGGCCCCTAAAGGCTTCAGGTTTGCTGTAAAATTAGTAAATAAAACTGGAGAAAATCAAACTCCTGTTCCCCGTGCACACGATTTGAGCTTTTAAAAACAAATTCAGCCTCTTGACTGAGATATATAAGGTGCAGGTTTTGTTGAGGTAGACCAGAATGACCCCTAGGTCCCTTGAAAAGCTCCAGTTCATCATCCTCCCAATACAATTAGACTGCATTATTTAAAAACTAGGTGTTCCTAATAAACCGACAACATATTTCCACCTACAGCCGCCTCACTGAGCTTTAAATAACCCTGTCTGCGCACATGTCTCCAGTACAAAAGGATGTGTTTGCACTCAGACACATTTCTGCACACAGAAATATATCCGAGGCCATGACAGTGTAGTGCTAATTGAAAAATGTTCTCCAGAATAATCAAATTTAAAGCTTAAGGATGCATTTGAGCCCACATAAGAGGCAGCGTCAGGGCACACACACACACACACTTATAAACACAGGGAGCTTGTCTTGTTGCTCTAGAGTCCGTGACATGGTTTAACAGTCTCATAGGATCCATAAAACGCCCCTGAAGGCTTCATATAATCTCTCCTTTTTTCCTGCTTAATAGGAGATAATACAAGTGCGCACCCCGATGAATCAATATGCAACAGCGGCTTTATTTTGATAATTAATACCAGAGTCGGAAATAGATTTGTGATTTGGCAGGGCAGGTCTGATATGACTCTCTGGTCTCTCCTTCTCCCGTTCCACTCCGTATCCACATCCCATTGAACTAATCTCATTCTTTTTTTTCTCTCTCTCCATAGCGCTAATTCTTTAACTAAAGCCTGTTATCTCATTAAAGGCCCCGCGATGGGATTCGATGGCATCCTGACATCTGTATTCATTCCCCTCGAAATTAGTCCTGACACAAATTTAATGAAAAAACACTCAGAACAGCGGAGATTAGACATCATGCCAAGTATCACAGAAGGGAGAAGAAAAAAAAAATCATCTATTTAGTTTTGGTTTCATTTTTGGAAGGGTGGATTAGCGCCGTTCTTTTAGCACCAATAACTCGACTGGTGAGGCCGACGCCTTCTCCGACGCCTGCTTTGACTCTTTTATAGTCGGATTGAGACGTGAAGGTGTCTGCGACTCTCAGGCAGGTATTCTGGAGTAAAAAGCTCTTAAGGTGAGGAATAGTAAGACGAGACAAAGAGGCCGTCACCCCCTGAACCTCAGTAGATAAACGGAGGACGCATGGGAAGTGGATTCCCCTCTCCACCTAACGTCCCACCTCCTTTTCATTTCCCACTCCTCCCTTGTTCCACCAGCACCCTCCTCCCTTCCTGCGCACCATCACCCTCGTCAAAAGCCTGTGTCGGTTGCGGCGCTGATAATTCCCTCTGTTTGAAAAAAAAAAAAAGGGAAGAAGATGAAAGCGTTCATGGATGAAAGAAACTTGGATTTAATCTTTCTCGCCGTATTTCGCTCCCTCTTCCAGCGCACAGTGTTGATCGTTTTCTCCGGGAAAAAGGGCGAGGGGCGAGGGGAAGAGGCACGAGCAAGGGAGGGAGGAACGGATGGGAAATGAGGGGAGAAAATAGAAACAGGGCTAAAGCCCATTTGGAGCCACAAAGCCCAGGTGAGGCGAGGTTGTGGACTAGTTCAATAGAATCAGTTTACCCTTGCGAATGTACACACAGTGACCTGATGAAACGGTGGCCTGGCGAGGGAGTGAGGCCACAGATAAAGAAAAAGCCATCGTTTCCACCTGTGCCTCATTTGGCCGTCGCCACGATAAGGCCCTCAGCTCTCAGGTATCTGTGGTCACACGGTAAGAGGCCTGTCATGACGGAGAGATAGCGACTACGGAATGAACTGCGAGGGACGGACGCCGCGGAGGAGGAGTGAAAATAGCAGCTGTATTCATTATATGAAATTAGACAAAGACCTATAACTGCTCAAATTGAATCCTCCTGATATCATCCGTGTGCAGGATGTGGAGGGCCTGAGTTTGAGAGAAAAGATCCACTCGTGTTTGCTGAGCTTCTGCATTTACATTTAAAAGTTACATATAGATTCAAGTTTTAACAGATTTTAATTTGAAAATCATCATATCTCATGATTAAATCAGAAACCGGGGGTTTGCATTAAAGAAGCTTTTATGTGTAGTTTGCTGATTGTGTTTGAGAAATTTAAACTTTGAGTTAAGGTCCAGTTTTAATGATTTTAAAAACAGAAAGTCTAATCTTTAAACTTTTTCATAAAGCTGAGATAAAGAAGTGTTTGAGTTAAGAATTAAATATTAGTTTTTCTTTTAGTTTGAATGTTTCTGAGATGTTTGGTTTTAAAAGTTATTTGATGCTTAAAACAGGGTGAAACATTATGATTGACACCTGTCACTGACTCACGATTGGTTGAGCGGGTGAATCTCCATCGCTCCTCCAGACTCCAGCTCCAGAATGACGTCATCAGTGCAAGATGGCAGAGTTCGTACCCGGGATATTCTGGCTCCATTTCTGGATAGAGGGAGGAAGTGGAGATACAACATCCATCTTTATTTACAGTCTAGATTTAAGTGTAAACACAAACTATTTTCATTATTTTCAAACCTTTTTCCCAGTGGATCCCTTCACAACAGCAGAGAAGGTTCCTGTAAGACCTTTGTGATGCAACTGCAAAGTCTTGAGTCTTTTCTGACGGTGCTCAGCGAGTCGGGGGGGGCACAGGGCCGGGCCACAGACCTCATTATCCGCCGCTGACTGGCCTGAAAAGATGAAATGGAAGATGGAAAACGCCAAAGACTGACAGCAGGTGAGGAGGGGAGGGGGTGGAGAGGAGGATGTGACAGCACAGACATGAGAAATTGAATCACCTGTAACTCAAAATGATTTTAACGACGAAAAGAGCAAATTACAGGAACAATGAAGTGAAGAATAAAAAAGGGAGGAAGAGAAGCTCTTATTCTTTGCCCTAAGAGAGAACCCACTCTGTCATAATAACACTTATTATATTACCGGCTTCTTTTTCCATAATTGCTCGTTTAGATATTGACCTGCGGTTGATTTGAAAACTTTGAAATGTAGACTTCCGGAAATTCAATTTCCAATATTGCTTTTGTAATCACAGCTTTTAAGGCAACAAAGACTGACACCTCTCGGCTCGGCTGCTCGTCACCAAAGACTCTCCGTTGGATTGTTGCGAGCGATTTTATAGCCTGCAGCTCGCCAGCCGGGGCGGGGCGGGGGAGACGACCCATATGGCAGCCAAGCATGGCTCCGGCCAGCTCCGGCTCGTATCTATGGAAAACTCAAGGTCTGGAGAGGGAAGTCACCGGGGGTCATGCTCGTCAGAGAGGCAGCCCGAGGTCCTGGTGCAGGTTAGAAGGTCTTGGGTTCGGGAGAAGAGGCTAATTTCTTCTACTTGGATGAACACAGGCCTGAGTAATTGCGCCCCCTGGGTTTGCCTCTGGGTAATGTGGAGGTAGAGCCACACAGGAAGGTGTGGGATGAGATGGTGGGATGAGGCTGCATCCAGCTTTTAATGGATGCTCTTTATATTTGATACAATCTATGGATGCAAAATACAGGAAGTGACATCATTGACTTTCCACATCAAGATGCATTAGTTGTGCAAAAATATAAAAAAAACATGTGCTTTGCATTGGGAGACATTAAATAAGTTTATTTCTTGTTTTATACAAAAAGTGACTCAAAGCTGCAATAATTATTTGTATTTTAAAATGATTTTACAAGCTGTAAACATAACGAGGAGCGACATAGATTATGGAATGATTTTTATCCTAATTTAACAATATAGATAATAGCATCTTTAAGATTGTCATTAAATATCACATGTACACCACTGGAAATATATATTTTTAGAGCTAAGCTAACGTTAGCTCCAGGAGGTTAACATTAGCTAAATGCTAAACGTCAAATATGTGGGTTGGATAAAAGCAGGTGCTACCGTTAGCTTGCTAAGTAGCTAAAGTTAGCCCCGTTAGCTGGTTGAACACTCACTCTAACGTTAGCTAACAAAGTAAAGAAGCTAATATTAGCTCAATTAGCTGTTTGCAAACTCATGCTAATGTAAGCTAACAAAGTAAAGAAGCTAATATTAGCTCCATTAGCTGTTTGAAAACTCATGCTAATGTAAGCTAACAAAGTAAAGTAGCTTATATTAGCTCCATTAGCTGTTTAAAACAGTTAATTTATATTAAAACACAAACACAAGGAACTCACCTGACTCCTCTGTGTCAGTGCAGATCTGTCTTGCCCCAGTTTCACGTCAGGGACACGGAGCTAATGCTAATGCTAACGGTCTCAGAGATGACGCTGCTCAACACAGGTGATAAACTAACCTACGTCATAATTAAGGGGCAGCTTTGATCTTTTCTTTTTGGTTTCAGCCCAAAAATAAAAACTCTACAAACTTTTTAAAGACATAAAATTAGCATTTTACATTATAATATATTATATTATAGTATATTATATCACATTATATCACATTAATATAAGATATGATATATGAAATTATATCACATTATATTACATTACATTATATTATATCCCATTAATATAAGATATATGATATGATATGATATGATATATGATATGATATGATATTATATCATATTATGATGATGGCTCCAGCCCCACATCCTCTCCTGGAGCTCATATAATGAATCTGCCAGGATCCGGCTCTGGAAAGAATGAAACCAAGTGATGAGGCTGGATCTCCTTGAAACCCAAGATGAGCCGTGAAGGCCCCGGTTGTCTGCCGGCGAGGAAGAGGAGGTGACAGAGATGTTAAACATGGCGAGGGCCGGGGAAAGTGAATGTGACATGCTCAGGTGTAATTACACCCACCTTGTTCACAGCGGAGATGAGGAGGAGACAGGATGGAGGGATGCAGGAGCGTCAGACGTGAAATAATGTTGAAAGACGCAGTGATGAGCAGTGTCAACTCTCTGTTCTCCCTGCTCCCCCCCCTTTCCCCTTCTCTCCCTTTTGTTCCCCTCATCTCAAGGTCTCACCTCTGTTTGCCTTTTCCAATTATCAAGGTGTGACTGCAGGCCTCCAAACCCCCCGCCGCCTCAAATATTATACCAACTACACTGAAACTTGACGAACACAAAAGTCCTTGTCTTTAATTTGCCAGGAGAATTCAAACCAACCATCACTTATCACACATATCGTCCACAGGCCTGATCTGATGTTGTCATAAGTCACTTTAACCTGAGACAACACTGTCCTCTAGTGACCGCTCAGTGTTTTACACACCTCCGAAGTGGCCTCCTGTCAGAAAATGGATTATGACAGTTTAATTTATTATCATCTCCATCCCTGTGACCCAGTGTGCTTCAGCCTGACGTCCCAGTGACAGGCAGCTCCGCTCACTCTCAGCCCGCTCCATCCTTCAGCGTGCACACCAGCCGCCCAGCCGCCCAGCAGCCGCCTGCACGCCACGTTATTGTCAGAACTGATTCATCAATTATAATCAAATCAGAGCGAGTGTATCTGGGTATTAATCACAATGGGATCTGTTAAATAGATTAGAAAAACTATTTATCATGACAAGTCTCCAATTAAGGATTCCAATTATCTTCAGCGGAGGGAGAGATCCACATTTGTGATGTTTGGTCCTCGCTGAGTGACCTCCTGTCAATCACAGCTTCAGTCCGGATAGAGTGGATCCTACACCGAGGTTTCAGGTTCAGGGACTCTGTCCTTTTTCTGGTCTCGCCGAACAATCCGGCCAATCAGGACGAAGAGCAGGCCGGCGAGCAGGCAGAAGAAGACGGCTGCTGGCGCCAGGAGGAAGGAGGGGCCGTGATGGACGCTGAGGTGGAAGGAGGGACAGACGGAGACACTCTGACGGAGGACAAACTGCTCCAGAGTGTCCAGGACCTGGACCCACATCAGGTACATCAACAGCACGGCCAGCAGACACAGGCCTGACAGGCAAAGAGAGACTGTTTAATGTTCCCTCAGAGGAGGATTTTAATGGCTTTTATTTATCATTTTATTATAAATGTCTGGTTAATATATAATAAACAATCAAAACAAAGTGATTTGCAGGTTTTATTCATGAGTCTCTGCCACAACAACCAACACCTGTGATGAGCTCATTAAAACCTGCTACAGCTGAAGGTCATGACAGAAAACAGCCTGAAAAATTAAAACTCAAACTTCCCTCAGATTAGAAATCCTGGAAAGAATAAACCTACTCACCCCCACAGAGCTGAAGGGCCCCACCAGCTCTAAGGAGTCTGTGATTGGTCAACGAGCCGGCGCAGATGAGCACAAATCCACCTGTGACGACAGACGCCAAACCGGAGACGAGGAAGATGCTCCAGAAAGTCCTGAAAACTGACAGACGAGGACAATGAGACAATGTGATTCAGGAAATATCATCACGAGCTGTGAAAAACTGAGAATAACACGAACCAATGGCAGAGTGATGTTCATATGGCTCAGGAGGAAGTGTGTCCATCTGTGATCTCATTGGCTCGTTCACAGGAAATGGGAAGAGGAAGGCCGCCTGGCAAATCTTTGCCGATGGCTGATTGGCTGAGGGTTAAAATAAAGATTATTTATTAGACATTTGGAGGCTTTATAGTATTGTATATGTTTTAAATGACCACATGACGTGAAGGTTCTCACAGATCCAAAGGTCCCACACAGAGAACTCATGTGAAGTGACCACGAAGGAACATCGCCAGAACAAGCCCTCGTGAAAGATCCTCATCTCGTCTCCTCCAGTCTGATGAAAGAAAACTATATAATAATATAGCTTCACTAAACTTGGGGTTCATTTATAACAATCGAGCACTAGAGGTCCAAAAACTTTAATCTGACTAATCCAATTTTTGTCTTGTAATATAAAAACAATCATAAAGAAATAGAGAAGTAAAACAATAAATACCTCATGCCACAGTATGTACTGCCTCATCAAGTTTAGCAAAATATTGCTGTTGATTTCTATTCTTTTCTGTAACAGTACTTAAAGATGCTGTGCAGATGAGGTGGTGTAGCCTGACGTTCTGGGGACACTCACCTCCCGTCTGTCCTCTGGTCGGCTGCAGGACTCGGCAGCCAGCAGCCAGTACTCGGTCCCACAGCAGAGCAGCGTGAGCAGAAGTCCTACAGCTCCAAAGAACGAGGCCAGGAAGAGGAGAAGCTTCATCCTCTCTGCAGGAGACATGTCTCAGTCTGTTGCTCTGTCTGTCCAGACTCTTCCTTTCACAGAGAAAGTCTCTTTTCCTCTTTCTTCACTCTGTCTGTCTTTGCCTCCATGTTCAAACACGCCGAGTAAATAAAGATTTACTCCGGTTTCTGTGACTAAACCGTGTTTCCTCTTCCACATGAAGCGGCTGATTGAAAATAAATGTTTGCATCATGTGTTGGTCATTTGGACGAGATTGAGTTACAGGACAGGGGGGCAAAAATAGACACCCTGCATGTTTAAAGCAACACTATGCAAAGTATTTTACCTTTAAATAGCAGCTTTAAAAGATGTTTGACGACAGTTTAAGTAACTGAAGTACAATTGTAGTTAAACTGAGAGTAAAACTGAGCTAAAAAGACTCAGAAGTAATTTAAAAAACAGAGTTTATCTCTAATATTCAGCAGGAAACTTCTAAAATATGAAGAATTCTACACAGGGTGATATCCATCAGTTGTGTGTTGCTTCCATCCCAAACATGTTCACGAGAAACAGAAACTACAACAGAGGAAACGTCTCCTTGGCATTTATTGTCATGCCAGCATTGAAATCCAGATTTGGTACAGTACAAGGCTATCCAGTATTACTGAGATCTAGGCAACAGTGATGGTCCACCAACAGTCTTTCAAACTGCATGATCATATATTAACACAATGGTTTTCTTTTTACTTTTTCAGGGCGTTCGTGATACAAATAAAAAAGGTCAAAAGAAAAGCGGAGAAAAGACGACAAGTTGTCTCAATGACACCTGGAGACAAATACTTTAGATACTTCCTCCAGGTACTGAGAGATATTTTAAACACCCACAAAAAAACAGAAGAAAAGAAAATCAGGGAATGGTTTGTTTGTTTAAAACTGTATTTTTGTGTTTGCACCCGTTTGAAGACTAAATGATCAAAAAGGCGTTTGACTCACCGGTGTTTGTTTCTTGGATCTAAGCGTGTCCTGATTCTCCAGACCATCCCTAAGCTTTAATTCTTATCACACATAGCCACAACCCAACCCTTCTACACAGAGAAGTGCATTTATACAGGACTCATGTTGATTAATTACATATTACAACCCTGTGAGGAGAGAATAAGTACATATACGAGGCACACAAATTTAAGATTTATCACCTATTATTAACCTACTTGCAGTAAACATTGTATTTGAGGAACCTTTGGGCTGAGTCACCTCTTTCCTCTGATTTGCGAGGAGATTGCCACACTTTTGATTGGCAGTTTGTTTGGTCCACTGTCGATCAATCCGAATGAACAGGCCTGTCGGAGCATCCGTGCAAAGGCTCATGGGACTTTCCGCAGCGTGTGAGGTCTTGTGGCGCTTCCTCCGCTTCCTCCTCGGGCCTAAGACATGACGCCGAATACGGGGTTGTGGCGGCAGATGCTCGGCCCGATCTCCTCGTAATCTTTCTTAGTGTGGCACACTTGGTAGAACTCAGGCTGCAGAGAAAACAGAAACAGAAACGATTCTTAACTTATCTTCATGTTTCACTATTTAGTAAACAAATAATTACGAGATGTCAGAGAAGCTGAAACTCACAGTAGACGCCAGCATTGATCCTCCGAACCAGACGGCGTATCTCTGCATGTGATGAGTGACGACTTGCACATCGATGGGTTTGGGCTGAAAACAAAGATTCGTACATGGAAGAGAAAAGACGAAACTCAAGTTCCTGTTCCGACACATCTGTAAAGTCAATATCAAAGATGTGCTGGTGGATTTATCATCGTCTCACCTTCAACTTCCCGCCGCTAAGCTCTTCGCTCATTTTCAGCCGAGCGTCCACGCTCCTCTTGATGTCCCTCTGCAGGCGCCGGCCGAAGTCCCTGAACATGGTGGAGCCTCCGGAGAGCACGATGTTCTGCGACACAAAGTTCACGTCAACAAACACAAAACACGCTAACCTCATGTGTGCGTGACACTAAAGAGATTCCTGTACCTTGTACAGCGGACGCCGGACGTCGATGGGACAGTTCTGGATGACCTCATCCACCACCTCTGAGATTGGCTGAGTGAAATCTGGGTTTGCAAACTGGACGAGAGCAAAAGACAAATCAGATGAATCCCTGGATGAATGTTGACATCTAGTGAACATCATCATCAGCAGCATGAACACGACGTCGCACCTCCGGATGGAAGAAGATCTCCGGCCCCAGGAAGCGCTCGTAGCCGACGTCGATGGTGAACTCCTTCTTGCTGATGGAGTTGACGCCTGTGTACTGTTTGATCCACTTGGAGCCGTCGGTGTCGTACTTGCTGAACTCCTTCACGAGGTCGGGGCAGACGTAGCTGAACCGCTCCTGAAAGACACGACAACACGGTTCAGCTGCTGTAATGTGTGAGCTACAAGCTTCTGCAGCTGCACCGACATCTAGTGGCCAAACTCTGGATTACACCCTCAATCACACCATCATCTGTTCCTGCTTCTTTTTGCAGTTTTCAGAACAGAAACAGAACGCGGCTCAAAATATAAGAATAAAACATCGTCTATCCAACCGTGCTGAAGCTGTGTGGACTGTATAGTTTCATATGTTCACATTAATTTTATACAGGGTCAGGGTTTTGTGAAGCGTTCATCAACGTCTGATAAAAACCTTCCAAACAGATTAAATTAACTTGAATTATTTATGTGCAATAATCTTAATATTTTTTACATATACGCAAGTTAAAAATAAAGAGCCAGAAATGTCAGTACTAAAATATTGTTGCTGTGAGTTCACGGATGTTGACAGAGAGATGCTACTTTCATTATAGCTGGAGGCAGAGGGCTGATGCAATTTCCATTTTCACAACCTTTTACATGTTTAAGTCATTTTTTGTGCTTTACTGGTGAAATATCTTTGATGACACACTAGTGTATAGAAATAGACTTAATAAAACAGAGACAGGCAAAGAGCCAAGCAGCTTCTAACTTGATGCAAATGACTTGTCAATTACATAAGACTACTTTTTAAAATTCTAATATTTAAAAAAAAGTCCTGTTTACTTTTGGGTGGAGCATCACATTCAGAGTAAGATGTTCCCCCGGTTTTATCTCTTTACTATAAACCACCAGCTACTGGCAGCTTGTAAAGCCGACGTTCATTGTTTAGAATAAAAACAATAAAAGAAATATAGACGTTAATTCCGACCTTGACAGCTTTAGCCGTCTCCAGCGACTGTTCCGGGGGAATCCCCACCTCCCGCTCCCTCAGCAGCTGTTGGATGAAGTAGGTGATGTCTCGACCAGCGATGGGGATGTGTTTGATGCAGCTGCCGATGACGTAGCCTTCAGCCTGGAAAGAAAGGTCTTATGCTTGAGAACAAGGAAGCAGCTTAAAAAGTTGTTCCTGATCATAATAATAATAATAACACTGACCACTGGGATGACGTGTGTGACTCCGTCTCCACTGTCAATCACAGTCCCCGTCAGCGTGCGCTCTCCGACCTGTCGGGACGTCCAGGAGGCAGCCAGCGCCAGAACAGCCTGAAACAGGAAATACACAGTTTAAAAACCAGGATCGAGTGAAGTGGTCAGGTTTCACTGTCTTACAATGACTGAGGCAATCAGGAATTCACGGTGACGACATTGTGCAGGATTTAAATAAAGTGGAAATAGACAATTCCTCATTGACTCATTTTCTGAGTGGAAAGAGTCAAATCTAATATTAACACAAAGTCTGGTTTCACATGTGTGTTAACTAGTTGTGAGTCCTGCAGTTCAAGGTATTTGTGGAATGAAACGTACCTGAACAGCGATGTAGAGCCCGGGGACGTTGAACGACTCGAACATGATCTCTGCTGTGTACTCCCTGTTCTCCGGTGTGTTGAGTGGAGGCTCCGTCTGCAGAGAGAGACGGACACACACAGATTCATTATGTGAGTAGAAAACACAGGGTTTTAAACTTGGCTCAACTTCAGCTAAACAACAGAATCAACAGTGTTGTCGTTCTGTTCTTACCAAAAGAAAGTAGTGGTCTTCAGGTTCTGCCCGCAGATACTTGAAGATGATCTGCTCCATAAATCTCTCCATCAGGTCCCAGTCCTCCACTATCCCGTGACGAATGGGCCACTGGGAGAGAGACAGGAAAACGGTTTGAACACTGATGTCCACAAACAGGAAAACCAAACCTGAACCTCAGCTCTACCTTTGTTGCATATGATGGTTTGTCGATGGCTTCGTCCCCGATGAAGAAGTCCAGGTCATCGACGCCCTTCATCATCCGGCGCTGAGCCTGGTCTCCGACCTTGGCCGATTCTTTGATTGCGATACCTGCAGAGGATCCAGAGTCAGTGTCAGGTCTCAGGTCGTATCACTGAATCAAGTACAAGACTCCTACTGGAACTAAACCATTCGTTATTCTCTCAGACGTCTTTATTCTTCCAGTGAATCCTGTTCAAGTCCCAATGTCCGGGTTCATTTTCATAAAAAACATTTAAAACAGAAGCTGCTGATGTGATTTAAATTATAGTAACTGATTAAAACCTCGTTACACTTTGAAATACTTGTGATACCAGTTCTGGTGGTTTGAGGATTTACTTACATGAAGGAATGATGAACTGTGGTTCTGTGTTTCCTGCATAACCAAGCTTCGTGTACCTGAATGAAGGAAACAAACACAACATTAATATCTAATCATGTTTATTATCCTCAGATTCAAGTGTTTTCTGGAGATTAAGATCCAGAATCATGCGGATAAGGAGTTTTCTGAGGGGAGGCTCGTCCAGGAAGTAGCATTAGCATTAGCAGCTAGCAGCAGCAGCTCATTCCACCGGTGCAGCAGTAATAAGAATAAAAAGACTAAATCACGTCACCGCGTTGATTCATCACACGAACTCGTGTTTACAGACTCGGGGGGGTTAAAGAGCAGATGTAGCATGCTAACGTTAGCATCAGGGCGTTAGCTCCGCTCTGACAGACGCTGCTGTGGTCAATGGGAGCAGGCTAATGCTAACTAGCATCTCGCTCACCCCGTGCCACAGTCGACCACACAGGCCGGCAGCCGACCAGCCATGCTCGCTCTGCGCTTCTCTGTCGGCGGGGGAAAGGTTTGTGGCTCCCGGGGAACGCGGTTCTCTCCTCAGGCGCCGGGTTCGAGAGCAGCAGCCGGATGACAAGCGACCAGCGGCCGATCCGCGACAGCTTCCGGGTTCGGTGAGGGGGTTTTCTTCTTCTGCGGAGTCAGCAGCTGTGACGGGGCAACGCTGTCACCGAGTGGACGGAACCTGTAACTGCAACCACGGCTGAATGTAATTGTGTACAATTGTTTTTGTTTTTTAAATCAAAAATAAATAAACATCCTGAGTTTGTATTGATTTGTTATGAGTCAGAGTTTGTAAACAAACACATTCAAATGTAAAACAAAAGAGTTTTTCTTGGTCGAAGGGAATAAAACACTTTAAATATGAAGGAGGAGCATATTTCATCACTTTAATGATAAATAAAAGATAAAAAAATTCACCAATTATTTAAAAAAGAAACAAATTACATTTTAAATGTGTGTGGAATATGTGACAGTGTCATTATTTGTCTTTTATATGGTGTTTTGCTTTGATCAGAAAACAGTGAGCGACCTCATCTCACCCTGCTGACTCCAGGTCAGATCATATCAATGACGGAGGGGCCGTCAGGGGCCAGACAGAGTGCTGCTCACCCTCCACGGCTGCATGCAGGGCCACTGATAAAGACGATATATGAGCAGGAGGCAGCTTCATGGCCCGATTCCTGCTCCACAGCAGCTCACCACATTAAAGCCAATCCCAGGGCCGGGGAACAATCGTCCCTTTGTCCTCGGGCAGACTCATCACTCACTCAGGAGTCTCTCCACCGACTCTGGGAGAAAAGCCCCCGGCTCCTCGGCTGCTGATGGAAAAGTCCTCGTCTGCTTCGCCACTTGATGGAAACTCCATCGAAGAGCAGGAGTGAGACATTTGTCTCCTCGCAGAGCAGTTTCCTTTCACCTCAGAGACAAACCACCCAACCAGAGAGGTCTCTGTTGAGAGGGAATGAGCAGGACTGATGCAAAACACTGGAGAATATAAAGATAATTAACTTTAAATGCTCAAGATTACACAAAAACTATTCAACCATCTTCCATGAAACTTTGTGGAGGGCTGCAACACCTTGAGTGACTGATGTCCAGGAATTTAAAGTGAATGTCAACGTGGTTTTAAAAGGAGACTATGGATGTGTGGGCTCTACTCATTTTAATTTACTTTTAATTAATTTATGGCCTATTTCCTTTCTCAACCTGTTTTTAACGTCACTTTATAAATAAATCTGAATTAATTTAACTCAGTTTGTTTCCTCCTGTGTGTCCCTGTTTGACCACCAGGGGGCTCCAGAGCCCTCGTTTTCAACAATTTAGAACAAAATCCTCACCTGCATATTTCTGACTCTATAAAACATCCTGGAATTAGAGTAATAAGCGTAACCAGGGATTTTTTTATCCTTTTACAACCACTTGTCTTTTATTTTGCAGAGGTGCAGCAGCCTGATGCTTGTTAACGTCTCCACAGCTGCACATTAACATCCTCTCTGCCCTGCTCCTCTAACTGGGAGGGCTTCACTGGGTTGGCTTTATGAGGCCTATGCACTGGAATGAAGATTTGTGCTCGTGCACTAAAGTGGACGACTGCTCTGACATCCCCCAGAGGCTGCATCCTCGAGGCTTCTTCTTTGTCCCACATCTTTAGGCTCAGGAGTTGGTGAAAGGTCAGTCGCTCAGATTTCCTCCCAGAACAGTGAACACTCGGTGGTAACCAGTGGAAATGAAGGAGATGATAACACGTCTGAGTCTCTGGAGGTTTGTGATCTCTCGCCCTCTGTTCCCGGACCTGAAAGGATTCCCGCCCTCGCCTCCTCGCTCCTGACACGGTAAACAAAGCAGATGAGCGGAGGTCCCTCATCAGCTGCAGAGCCAGCGTGTTTGTGTGCACGTCATTAGAGCCGGGCAGAGGTGGGCCCTTATTATTTTTAATAATCTCCTGTTTTCTGCTGCTTCTTAACCCCGAGAGATCTTCAGTCCGCTCTTCCTCCTCAGTGATCGTCCTTCCTCCTCAGTATTCAGACTTAATGATGCTCTGTCACGCTGATAATGGACCCAGAGTTCACACTTCTACACTCACACACACAGACACACACAACTGAGCTGCAGCTGCTCTTCTTCATCCTGATTCTACAACTCTCACAAAATGCTAAATGACGACGCACCGCTGCATCTGGAGTGGAAACGGTTCCTTGGAAACAGGACTGTGGCTCAGCTGGGCCGTGGAAATCTGTCTGTCTGCAAAAGAGTCAGAGATAATAGGGGACGCGAGGGCAGGTTGCAGGAGAAGGAGCCAGCACAGTGTTCTACATGTGTGTGTGTGTGTGTGCACAGTCCTCATGTCGCCTCTTTGCTAGATGACCTGACGTCCACTGACATCCTTCTCTCATCCCTTCATCCTTCCTTTGTCCCTTCATCCTCCTTCCCTCATCCTTTCATCCTCCTCTGTGGTCCTTGCTCGTGAACACAGGTTTAAATCAGTTATTTCATATAAATCAACAGTTTCAACATCTAAAAGTTAAATTCTTTGTCCCCGAGTGACGACATGAAATCCATCTGAGTTTTTCTGCAACATTTATTTACATCACACGGCAGCGGGACAGTGAAACTCTTCACAGAAGACCAACATTCATCATCTCACATCATATCAAAACAAGATGGAGCCTCGGTGCAGTTACAGGAGAGCGAGTTCATCTCCACAGCAAATTCAACACATGTTCATATTGTTACTGTACAGATTCAAAAAATAAGGCAAAGCATTGAAATCATCGAGAGGGAATTTAAATGTGTACATTTCCTAAAATGCTGAAAATATGGAAATATGATCCATATGTTTTTATATTACTCAGCAGGGGCTTCATGCATCAGTGGCTATGATCTGGACGTTAACATTTTATTCTCTTTAATTCTAAATAAATACAAACTTCTGATTTCACCCTGAAGAGATGATTTTGTGCTTTAGCTTCTGACACATTTTGTTATAATTGACTTTACATGTTTCGCTCTATGACAGTTTAATATCTCATTTCACAGAGTAACAGTTTAGTGTCGCTAACAAACTGTTCGTATGGAAGAATCAACTCAAACGCAGTATAACTTCATATCCCCTGTAGTAAAACTTCAATCAGTACTGTGTGGCAGTGGAAAATATGCAGAAATAAGCTCAGGAACCTTGTTTATCAGAATCAAAGAGTCTCCATCACTGTAAAATATGAAGAATATAAGTTTAGCTTTGTAAGATCACTTCTGTTATATTAAGTAAAAGCTTCTTTTCCACAGTAGCGTCGACCTTTTACAGCTTGTTTCAGATCAGCGTCTTCACAGACAGCAGAGGAGTGAAGAGTCGCTCCCTGACGCTCACGCAGCAGCTGCAGCTCTGCAGAGTCGTTCCGTGGTCGTGATGTCACCTCAGCTTGTTCTGCTCCCTCGCAGCAGCAGCAGCAGCGACCGCAGCCTCCAGCGTGAACCTGCGACGAAAACACACCAGATAAACCGTTCATTCAGTCTGTACGAGGCTAAATACACCAACAGGCTGTTCAGGCTCTTCCAGAATCAACCCACCGGGACGTGGCTCACTCTGAAGCCTCAGTTTGACGTTGTGTTCGGCGCCATCTTGGTTTTTAGGACCAGAAGTGACCATATTTGGAGGAAAAGCAAGAGCGACAGATAGAAACTAATTGAAGTGAATATGAGGGAGTGTAGAGTGGACGTGTGGTGGGAGCGTCTACGTCAGCGGGAGGAGGGTCAGTGGCAGCAGGAGAACGGTCAGGAGGAGGCGACGGCTCCTCTGGGGTTGTGCCGCCGCCGAGGGGACGGGGCGCTTCCTCTTGGGCCCGTTGCAGAGCGGCGTGTTGCAGCAGGAGATGCAGACGGAGTTCAACCTCCCGGTGCAGAACTGCTGGTAGCCGGAGGAGGCGATGAGGCACGCCCCCGACGAGGCACACGACTTCCTGTAGTGAATTCCTGCAAAAAGGGGAAAAAGAAAGACGGGAGGAGTTTAGAGTTTCTGATCTTTTTGAGTTCGTCACGTTTGCAAAAGACAAACTCATTTGTCTCCTTGCTCAGATTGAAGCTGCAGCGTTTCACTGCTCCACAGGGATTCAGGGCTGTTGACTCGCTGTCGCCTCCTTTTCACTGATGTGCATCTTAGTCTAATTCATGCTCGTGTGAAGACAACTCTTATTGTGTGGAGCTGTGACTCTCTATTGTTCTCCAGTGAGCGTCCTCCATATTGCTGCTGTTTGTTATAGCAGCTGCTTTATAATTTATGAAGGATTCTTATTGTGTTATTTATCTTGTGCTTTCGTTTGAATTAAATTTCCTTTTGCTGGACAAAGAAAGAAAGTTGAGATCAAATCAGATGAATTGAGTCTGTGCCGGCGGAGGGAGGCTTTTTATTGATGAAGGAGCAAAACTCAAAGTCTTTGTGTTCCTGCGTTTCCTCCGTCTGCAGCTTCTCTGACGCAAACATCCAACATCTGAGGTCTCGCTCAAGGACGTGGTCACAAAGCTGCAGCCGCCGAGTCCACAGATCTTCAATCACCAGACCGTGAGTCACAACCTGCTGCTCACACGCGTGTAGGAGTCAACACGACAAACACGTTGACCTCCGGCTGCTGCTAAAGGAAAACGTTTCAAAGAAACAGATCGTTTGGGCCCAAATATCTGAAATGAAATGATCTGGACTTTTTACTGAGTCTCTGGTTTCTTTAAAGCTGCAGGAAAACACACTAACAGGAAACTGTGTGTGTTTGAATTCAAGTTAATCATGTGTGTGTTTGTTTATCAATTAAAAAACAAATGAAAAATAAATTAATTCTGTTTTTTTTCAAATTAAATTCATCAATCCTGCTGATACAACTCGTTAATTCTAATTCGGACAAACGTATTATTTGTGTTTTACCAATTCAAGTTAATTATTTGAAGTTTTCTCTCCTCGGTGCATTTCAAATGAAAATCACTGGTTTTAAACCGACTCTGACTCGGACCTGGATCCTTCAGAGAATATGAGAAACCATGAAAACCTTGTTCCTGCTGCACACGATCCTCCAGAGATTTATCTTATTCATGGAAAATAGAAAACTATGGATCCACTGCAGCTGCAGAGTCACTTCGACGTGACCGACAACGACGGGTCCATGTGTCAGACTCGTTTTCTGTCTCCTATTAAATCTGTTAAATCCTTTATTGGAAATCTATATATTCTGAGACGGTTACAAACAATAACACGGTCATCGATATTAAATACAAATGGAATCATGCAAGAAATTCTGAAATAACTTAATCTGATCATTTTATTACTCAGCAACTTTCTCTGATTCTGTTCTAACTAACTAAGAACTAACTAATGTCCCGTCTGCTAACACGGAGGAGGCAGGGTTCATGCCCTATACTGCAGCCAGCCACCAGGGGGCCTCTTACCGTCGGGTTTGACCAGAACCTCCTTCTGGCACATGTCCTGCACGTTGACGGTGCAGTTGACGATGAACTCTGGTGTGGAGCAGTCGTTGTGCTTCATCTCCTCACACTGGAAACACTGGATCTGAAGAGCATCTCCTGAAACCACACACACAATCAACACACACACCCGCCCCCCCGTCACATCGGCTCTGGGAAGACATCACACGGGACAACGTTTCGCAGAATTTAAGGAAATTAGCCTAAAATCTGAAGCAGAACTGTTTGTGCAGAGTCCACTGCGTCCCTGCGTCCCTGAGTCCCTGGAGGGATGAAGGATGTTCTGCAGCCCACCAGGGGGGGCTCCGGGGGCCCATGCAGGCAGAAGGGACCCGGGGGCCCCACCTGGCCGCTGCTGATGTGGACTCACACTTTGTTTGAACGTCCCTGCAGCCGACATCATGCTCAAACCCTTTCAGCTGCAGTGACTCATCTACATTTGGAGATAATAAGCTCGTCTCTCCCAGACGGAGGAGAACTAATCTCACGTGGACAGTAAATCCAGGAGGTGTTAACTCGCAGGAACGTGTGAACCAGGGCTCTGTGACAAATCCAGCCCATAATATCATGTTTAACCTGCAGCAAGAACAAGATCTGCTCATTAGCTCCAACATAAATAAAGCAGATCAACAAAAAGAAAGCTCCTTTCTTCCGACTTCATTCCTCTTCTCTCTCATCAGGACTTATTATTCCTCCTGAGTGCTTCATCAGCTTTTCTCCACAATATTCCACGTATTTGTTTCTGCACATTTTCTTCCCGGGGTCAAGCTGCACAAGCGTTTCTATAGATTGAGATTCATGTGCAACAGCCTTGGATGAAGCTGCAAACCGGACTGAGAGAGAGAAAGAGAGAGAGAGAGAGAGAGTGCAGCGTCATGGTCTCCGTCCTCTGCACAGCGTTGAGGGACATCACTCCTCAGGTCCTGTCCTCCTCAGAGCTCTTTATTGTCTGCGTCGTGAGAGGTTATAGATTCACACTGAAACACAGAGAGCTCCCTTGAAACTCCACTTCAACCTGCCTGGTTTCACAGGTGATGAAGATCCTTTAGCTCGTGTGAGGAGGTCAAACTGTGAGTGTGTCACTGCTGCAGCTCCTGCAAACTTTATCTGATGCACATTAAGCTGCAGGGACGAGCTGTTCATGAAGCTGAGCCTCCGTCAGGAAGAACATCCACAGAAGACACGAGGCCGAGGATGGAGAACTCTGCTCCGCTCTGAAACCTCCAGGAACAAATGTCCTCGGTGCCTCACAGCTGAAGGTGACGTGTGACTGAAGCTCTGATTCACACAAAGCTGCAGGAGAATCACTGATCAACACGTTCAAGCGTTTATTACAAACCCTCATTTCTCATGTATCACAGCTGCGTTCAATCAAAAAGCTGCTGCAAACAAACCTGCCCTTTAAATGCAGATCCCCCCCTCAGGCCGATCCGTCCCCACCGGCACATTTCACAGGAGTAATTATTGAAATGGCACCAATCATCCATCTAAACTCCAACATGCTGATAAAGGTCCAACGCAGCTTAATTACTTCAGAGTAAGCAAATGCCTGAAACCTGCATCCATCCATCACCTGGAGGAGGGAGGAGGTCCGGCACCTGAACTCAGAGGACCGGGTTTGGAACCATTACTCAACAGGAGAGAGGGAGAACTGGACAGAACCATAATCCCATCATAGGAAAACATTATTATGAGAATTCAAATGCAGAGAAGCAGCTGGTTCACATCTAACGGGTTTTCTCTCTCCCTGAGCCAGAAGGCGCAGAGGACTCACTGCGCCTCCTCTGCGCGTAAACGCGTCTCCAACGCACGCAACACGACGAGTTTCCACACAAACAGTTTCCAGCCTCAGACACAAACACGGGAGGAGGAACTCCGCTTCGGATTCCTACGTCCGGATAAAGTTGGAGCGGAACATCTGGAGTTGCGTAGTTTTAAATCCGTGCGCAACCAGAACCTGCCCGTTGCGCACGGATGGAAACAGAAGCAGTTGCGTGTTTCTTTTTGGGGGTGGGGGGCACGTGCCGCACTCACCTGCGTCCACGAGCGCTGCGAGGAAAGTCGCAAAGAGCAGGAGACGCATCCTCTCCCTCAAGCCGCGCGGGGAGGAAACATCCAGACCAGCTCGCTCACAGGAGGAGGAGGACGAACCCGCGCACGGATCCGTGCATGGTGCTCGGTGCGGGGAGGGGAGTGAGGCTCCGTGGAGGGGGAGAGGAGGGAGAGGGAGAGAGAGAGAGAGAGAGAGAGAGAGAGAGAGAGAGAGAGAGAGAGAGAGAGAGAGGGAGAGAGAGAGAGAGAGAGAGAGAGAGAGAGAGAGAGGGAGAGAGGGAGAGAGAGAGAGGGAGAGAGAGAGAGAGAGAGAGAGAGGGAGAGAGAGAGAGAGAGAGAGAGAGAGAGAGAGAGAGAGAGGGAGAGAGAGAGAAAAGGAGCACGTGACGCGCGCGCACACATCTCTGACTTCATGAGGAATAAAAGAGGATTTGAACTCTTCGCTGCAGAGATTTTTATTCATTTATATTGTTTTTAACCCTCATTTCCCTTATTCTATATTTTTATTATAGAGCCAATAACATCTTCAGTTGGACCGTTATTACTTAATAATCCCTTAATTCTCTACGGTGACCTTTTCTGATATATTAATTATATCTAAGAATATTTTACTTGTGTTTTCTAGATAGTTTTAAGTATTTTTAACATTTGGTGTCACTTTAATATTCAGTGAAATGTTTTTAACTTATGTTTCCAATGAATTAACACGTTTAACATCTTCTGTGTTTTCTGATCAATTAATAACCAATCAATCAATCAGCCCCCCCCCCCACACACACACAATACATTGACCTCATCTGGTGACGAATCATCCGCGTACAAACTCATTTCCATCAGTTTCACGCACGTAATTGCGCGTCAGGGGCCTGATGGATCCCTCCGCGGTGCAGCGGCCTGAGAGCGGGACTGGAGCCGAGCTGGAGCCGCCTCACGCGCCTCATCTCCGGCTGACACAGTGTGATTACACACGGTGCCCCCGGGGGTGCACACACACGCACACACACACACACACACACACACACACACACACACACACACACACACACTGCAGGTTGCAATAGGAAATAGTTTCTCATATTTATTTAGGAAATAGTTACATAAAATATAGCATTAAAGTCTAGTGTAACAGACAGAATTGCACACAGTAATAATAATAATAATAATAATAATAATATTAATAATCATAAAGTAACACTGCTGGCAGCCATTTCTCTTGACACAGGAAGCAGGGACATGGAGGAGACAGGTGACAGTCACACTACAGTCCCGACACACAGTACAAAATGTGGGTATAAATACTGGACATCTAGAAAAATACACAAGTCCTGTGCAGACTCTCTTCATACAATATTAACAGTTTCATAGAAAACACACAGTCGCTCCCATGATTAGCACCAGCTGCTCAAAGTCCAGGTAGAAATTTGGCGAAGCGTCAGCCTAAGGTTCAAAATATGTCCTTAAAATAAAGTGATAAAATATTTGAGTATTAGCTCTTATTGGTCAAAATAAAGACTTTTATTATTATCGTGACGTTTTAAAAAGAATTCCTTAACAAACAGCAGAGTTCAAATAAAAGCTCGGTCGAGAGATCGGCAAACGATTTACATCTTTTTCTTTTTTATTGTCTCATTTGCATATATCCATCAGCAATGCCCCATTCTGATATTAACTTATAGTCATTTGTATGTACAACATAATATACAGCTATGAACTGAGGTTTGGAGAGTTCAGGTTCTCTACGACAGACTGAGTGGAAACTTTCATCTCAAATATAAAAATCCCAAAAGGAAAAGACGACTTGAGTTGTGTTGGTGTTTTCCTGACGGCTGAATTTTTTACAATCTACACGAGTCCAGTTTGTTCCCTGAGCTACGAACTACGACACTCGAGCCAAAGTCGTGTGTTGTACCTGTGTTTCATTCAAAGACAGCGTTAAAGTACCGCGTGGAAACGCAACGCGCTGCGTCGTCGTGGCGAGAGCAGAGCTGTGGAAACTGAGTCGTGTTGATGTGAGACGACGCTCGAGGAGCTTTATTCACTGGCTTCCTGTCGCTCACACACGAGAGACGAGATTGGCAACGGGTTCATAAGATGAGCAGAAGTTGATTTGTAGAAAATATTGCTTTTTAAAAAGAAGAAGAACCAGGTTTTTTTTTTATTCGGAGTTGCGGGCGATGAACTTAGCAGCAAAACATCAAATGAGCCCCGGGTTTCGGTTGATCCGTCAGTGTTGCTTCATCACTGCTTGCTAGTAACTCACTTTGCTCTCCTCACACACTTTGTCCAGTTCCTGTTACAGTGCAATGATAAGAGGTTCCCCGGCGTCGGGGAACAAGGGGAACGTTGTGTATCGCTGTCCAGTCCACGGCACCCGGACGAGCTACAGTCCTGGTTCGTCCTCGTGTCCTCGTGTCCGCTAAGTGCTTCGTGTTGTGTGTCCAGAGGTCGCAGCTGGAGAACGACGCCTCGGTCCGCCCGCCGGCCTCCAACCCATCACTTCATGGAATCTCAGGAGGAAGAGGAGGAGAACTGGGAGTCTGTGAAACCAGACCTGAGGCCCTACACGTCATTGGATCCCTGACTGGTGCAGGAGGAGAAGCTGTCGTACAGCGAGTCGCTCAGGGAGCCGGGGGCCTTGCTGGAGAAGCTGGAGGACGAGGGCTCGTCCACTCTGCTGCAGTCCTCCGTGCTCCTCCCTGCATCTGCCTGGCAGACGCCTCTGTGGCCGCTGGTGTCGGGATAGAGGCCAACGCCGCCGCCGCCGCCGGAGCTGCTGTGGTTCAGCTTGTTCAGGGACTCCAAGGAGAAGTCCAGGGAGCTGGGCTGGTTGGCACCGGCCGGCGTTTTCTCCAGGGGGATCTCCTTCTGCGGAGAAAGAGAAACAATACTCAGTCTCAGCTGGATATTTACTGTGCACGTCTGACTCTGCACCGCGTCGTGCTGCAAAGCAATAAGACGCACGACACTGATCTAGATGTTTATCACGCTCCAGGACCTAATGTGCGTCCTGGGTGTTGGCAGACGGGCACCTCGGGGCGTCCGGGCTCACCCACTCTCCCCGTTATATTAACTGTGCATTATTTCTTTTCGTCTGTTTTATAGATCAGCGTCATCAGGACGGTTTCACTCAGGGGAAGCGCTACAGCTGGTTTCTGTGAACGCTGCTTCAATTAGCACGACTCGTTTCATCCTGAGCGACCAGAGCCACCACGTGTCGCAGCAGTTTAGAAAGTAGGATGATTGAAAAATGATTTTATTGTTTTGTATTGTACTTATTGTGGTTTCATCTCCAGAGGAAGTCGGAGCGTGTTGGTCTCCCGCCTTCAGGCTCCGCAGCGATTAGACGAAGGTGCAAAGGTCGGTGTTTACCAACTGCTTCTTTACGGCTAATGAAACAACACACAGACCTAAAAATAGTCCCTTGTTGTTTATGTGGTGACGACTCTTTGAGTTTTTCCTCAAACTGCCCCTCGGGGAGACGGTTACCGTGGCAATCAGCGGCAAACACCTCCTCAGAGGCTGAAACTAAACCCTCAGCCTCCACTCCAGCCCTTCAGGTGTTTCTGCAGGTCGGTGCACTGAGGAGGAGCCGCAGGGTTCAAGCTGCCTCTGGGGAAACACGGACGGTTTAGCATCTTGCTGCGAGGCGTTATCTCCCCGTCAGACACCGACCCACAGCGACTCAGGATCACAGAAACGTGGGACGTGGATCTGAGCCAGGACGCAGCTCTGAGGTTCCTCACGATCCAAATACTAATGCAACACTCCTCATTGTGTTGTTTCCTCATCACGTCACGTCGTGTTTTGCTGCAGAATCAACCTCACGCCTTGAAATCCCACCGAGCTCCATTAATGTGAACCCAGGTGACCTCTCTCAGCAGAAACCCGTGGACGTGCGAAGGACGAGATGTGCCCACAGGTGAGAAGTGACTCCCACATGAAATGTTGAGCAGGACTCTGCAGCTGCTGAATTCAGATCAGCTGCAGCTTCACAACACAGACGTTAAAGTTGTTGTGTTTCTGGCTGAGAGCGTGATGGGGATCAGTAATCACCAGATGTGTGCGACGGTGAGAAAGCGTCTTCCTCTGTGTCTCCTTCGGCTCGGGAAACAGGAGGTAAGAAGAAAGGACGGCTGAGTTGTCGCTGATTGGATTTGATTTTCGGAGGAACACAATTACCAGCAGATCGAACCCTCCCCTGCGAGCTCGGCCCAAAAAAATGATGGCTGCGCTCGGAGGCTGCAGGCGGACGTCTCGGTGAGAGCTGGAGAACACGAGGGGCCGAATCAGTGAGTCTGCGTCACATGTCAGTGACGAGCTGCAGAGGCTCGTTACAAACCCTCTCTAAACCTACACTTTCTTTACTGATTCAAATGAAATACGTTTTATTGTCCCAGACGATTTCCTGGTTCCTCTCGACTCCTCAGCACCATCAATCCGTGGAGCTTCTATTCCTGCTGCTCATATTTATTTCTGCTGTCACATTGTTGCGGTTGTGTCTTTATCCACTGGCCCTGTTTCAAATCACAGCTGAAACGTTCCCTCTGCATGTAATCATCGCCCGAGGTAACAAGCTATTACGGCTCCAGAGGAGACGCTGCACATGCTGATTGGAGGAGCACGAACACAGGAGTCTAAGTTCTCATGTTGTTCTCCTGCAGCCGAGCAGGAGAAACAGAAGAGGAAACAGAGAGCGAGGGAGAAAAGTTAGTCTGTGAAAAGGAATTCAAGGAAAGGAAAAAAAACAAATGTGAGGAATCTGTTTAAAAGAGAAGCGAGAGAAGTGAAGTATGAAGAGCAGACGGAGAGAGTTGTGCGGAAATAGAGAGGAAGACGAGGGAGGACACGCGGGAGAAAGAGAGAGTGAGACGGAGGAGAGGATAGGAGGCGAAGGGGGCGGGGGCCGCCGTTAGCAGGGCTGTCAGGTGCTGTCAGGATGATGAATGGGAGGCCAGCGCGGGCTGTGAGGGCTCTGATGGGAGCCGCTGAGCTTTACATCACTCTCCTGAGTGTTTGTGAAAGGTTATTAAAAGAGCTTAAATCACCGGCCGCTGACACCGGCCCGCTACCGACCACGAGAACTTGCCCAAACTGCGGCCAATGACAACGTCCCTGGAGTCGAAAGCTGGCGACGCAGGTAGGAGGCGGGTGAAGAGGCGACGACACGCAGATGGATCGTCTTCTTCAGGAGAACCACGCAGGGTAAACGGGTTCAACAGGCGTCATCCATCATTACAGCTGCTGCTCAGCTCGGAGTCAGAGTTGAGATCCTCTTCAGAGGGAAATGAAACTGGACAACCAACCGGCTCAGTCGATAGTTCGGAGGAAGTTTTATCTTTATATTGTTTGGGCTTTAATTGAGCCTTTAAAGTCTTTTTTCTTTGAAACGCAGACGGATGTTTCTCATATTTCCAAAGTCGAGTTCATTTTGAATCAAAATAGTTTAATTTCTAAACTCAAATTCCTCTATTTGTGTTTTCTTCTTATTCATAACAAAGTTCAGGGTTAAACTGTAAAATACCTTCAAATCCTTTTCTGTGAAGATATGAAATAAAGACTCAATATTCTCCAGAATATGAGAAACTGTATCGAGTGCCGTGAAATCACAGTGTAGGTTTAAACACAGGTTCCTTCAGCGTGTTCTCAAGTGATTCGTCCTCTGAAACACAGAATTCACTGAAGGTGAACGGAGCTTGTTGTGCCTGGTCCATTATAAATTGATACCACAGCCCCCCCGGTCGCAGAGGCACAAGATGGCAGCTTCTCTCTCAGCTTGTCTTCTTTGCAGAGAGAGGAAGTGGAGACGCTCCGGTCCTGTTGAACGACATCATTATTCTAATCAATTGGTTGTTAATGTATTAGAAATTATTCAGATATGATCTCTTCTTCTCCTCCTCCTCCTCCTCTCACACTTGGTTGTTTTTGAACTCGTGTTGAGTCAGAGCCTCTTTTCCTTTTTTTCAGATTATGGATTTTTGTATGAGGGTGGGTGTCGGGGGGGCGGCAGCAGCAGCAGCAGCAGCGTTGGAGAGTCCGTCCCCAGGAGCCGTGTTGGCCGGCTGGAGGCCATTTCATGCTCTCTGATCCTCATTTGTCATTCAGCAGCGTTAAATACTTGTAGGCAAATACCTGCTGACACGAGGGGGCGCGGCGATCGAAAGCAATTAGGGCGTTTTTCTACTCCTATGAAAATCTGCAAACAATTCTAACGGAGGAGAGAACCTCAGAGTTCAGAGTTTCAGAGGTAGAGTCGACATTGTAGCTTCATTTATTCATCTTAATGTTTCTGCTGAAGGAAAACGATCATCCAGGCGAGGGGCGGAGCCTGTGGAGCAGCAGGAGGCCGGACATGACGTCTAGACTCTGCTGTGGAAAGATCAGAGCTGTTCCAGATGTTTTCCAGCTGTTTTCTTTGTTACTTGGGCTTTTTCTTTGTGCAAGGCTGCAGAAAGAAAGGCTCTCCACCTGAGAGCTGCCTGGATTTTGATTTGGCCTCCGTGAAATGAGCAAACTGATTCAGGCCACACTGCATTATCTCCTTCAGATGGTAGAACGAGGCAAAACAATCAATAAGAACTGACGTCAAAACTTCAAAATGCTGCATCAAAGTTTTCCTCTAACGAACTTCAGGAGAAGTGTCACGTCACACGTGTGGTAATACTCACACTGAGTCGGTCTCCTGCTTTCCCATCCAGCGACGACTCTTTGTGCAGCAGGTTGTACTGAGACATCCTCCTGCCGTCCAGCTCCAGGTGGGAGAACACGTCGTGTGGGTAGAAGTCCATGATGGACAGCGGCTTCTCCACGCCGCTCCTCGTCAGCGTCTCCTCGTTCGGCTCCACTGCACACGGGGGGGAATTTGTCAGAGGAGAAAATAAGAATGTGAAATTATAAACGACCTGAAGCTGACGAGGACGGGAAGTTTCGTTTAAAAGTTTCCAACCTGAGTCGCTCCTCTTGGTTCTGTGGACGAGGGTCCGCTGTGGCGAGCCCAGAGCGCTGCCGCTCTCCTCCAGCTCGGTCTCGGTGTCGCTGCTGCTGCCGCCGGAGTACGTGCACACTCGCAGAACTCGATCCTGTGAGCAAAGACAAAGTCGTTTTTAAACATCTGTAAAAACTCACACTAAAGTTTGTCACTTTACCCTCATAAATAAAACTTTACTTCTCATTTCAATGGACATTCTGAGGAAACTGATGTATTTTCTGAACAAATCAAAGTGGGAGACGACCCTCTGATTGGTTCATTGTGTGGTTTATGCCTTTTTGAACCAGGTGCAGTGACTCAGTGTCTCCTTTCATCTTGTAAATCTGTTCTTATAGAGAACTTACACCAGGAATATCGTAGTCCTTGTTTTTCATCTTCCTCTCGGTGTCTTTCTCTTTGTCGTCTGTGGAGTCGTTGCTCGGTGGAACACAAAGACTCGACCTCTTCGTCCTGACGGCGTCTTTCAGGAGAAAGAGACAAAAGAGAAATGAGTCATGGACGTGAACAGTAAACCACACACACACACGCACACACACACACACACACACACACACACACACGGCCTTGTGGTGTCATGCATATGGAGGAAAACATCATTTGAATTCTTCCGCAGTGACAATCGACAGCCTGATGAAACGCAGGACGAGCAGATGCATTCGGCTGAAACCCTCTCAGCCTCCTTCACAACCGTCTCTCTGCATATATGAGAGGAAGCGGCACAATATCCCAGCCATCAAACATTCATGGCATCCACGCCGTCATTGTTCAGAGCCGTGACTTCCACGCCTCTCCGCCGGCCGCCGCCTCAGACAGACGCCGCTTTAATTGTCTCTCAGAATTCAGCTGCGCTACAATAACAGTCTGCGTTTGGCCACTGATCTGAAAAGTCTGCATGGAGACAATAAAAGACCTTTCACCTTCAGCTGGCTTCTCGTATCTTTGTGCTTCTACATAAAGAAGTGATGAAAACTGTCTCTTCTCATCTACCTGGTCCTCGGTGGAGTCTGGACAGGAGCAGCTGTGACTCAAAGTGCTGCCTCTGCAGAGCCTCGAGGTGAAATGGACTCAGGCTAATGTCCTGGAAGCACAAATCCCCGGGTGTGATCCCTCATCCCCGTGTGTTACTGTAGCTGTAATCAGCCATCTGACTGCGCCTCACCCACCACCGCTCTGCTGTGCATCAACACCGGGGCAGACGGCGCTTTATGATCTTTGGCTGTGCTGACACGCTCGTCTAATTGCGTTTGTTAGTTTCCTCGGGGGCCGACGGCAGAGGGCTGCTTTCTGTGAGGACACGAGGATTTGCTTCGTCATCTGGGCCGAGCGTCGGACGTCAGTGTCGACACATCAGCTTCAGAACAAACAGGGTTCTTCAAATCAGGAGGAGAACAAAGCAAACGGGCTCTCGCCTGCCTGAGTGGAAGTGTGTTGACGTTTAAATACTTTCTAAACGAGCTGTGTGAGGATTTCAAGGCTCTGAGATAATAACACGACGACAGTCACATGTTCAGACAAACACTTCAGGTTGTTTTCCTCCTCGGCCTCGACTCAGGAAACCAAATCAAAAAACAAATAAACAGCTGAAGCAGACAGGACAGTGATCGAGGAACATCTGGATGTCCTGTTCTTTCCAGTTCCATTTCAGACAAAGAAACAAGCATCTGCTATTTTCTAAATCCACAGAAACTAACAAAGAGGCCAATCATTACCTGACGTGTTTAATAAACCAAAGCTGCTCAAATCCCTCGCTACTGATTCTGTATATTCACAAGCAGAATGAGTCACAGGTTGAGATTGTTAACGTCGCTCCTGACTCACCTGAGGCTGCGAGTTTGGGCAGTCGGCTCTGGGCGTCCGGGGGGGCGTCGCTGCTGCAGGTCACAGTGGGGTCGGACAGGGAGTGACCCATGCTAGTGGGGGCATGCAGGCGGGTTTTTGGGAGGGAAGGCACTTTCACGTCGGGGTGAGAGGGGTCTGGGTGAGAAGAGGGAGGCTCCAGGTCGAGCTTGGACGAGCCGGCGGTCACCCCCTCGGGGCTGGATTCAGATTTGGGGATGTGGCGGCCGCTGGCCCGGGTGACGGAATCGGGGAGGGGGAAGGTGCCGATGCCGCTGTCCAGGGTTCTCATCTGACAGCCGGAGCCTGAAGTGACAGGGAGAGGAGTGTGATGTCGGGGAGAAGCAGGGAACAACGACAGCGGAGGAGAAAAGGAGGGCTCGGATTTACATGCATCGGAAGGGGTTGTGAGTAAAGAGCGCGTCTGTAGCAGGGTCAACACGGAGCCGGCAGGAGAAGAGAGAAAAGACAAGTGTTTATATTTGAAACATTCAGAAACTTTGCAGAAGTGTCACCTGCACAAAAAACCCCTGCTGCAATGAAAACACAAAAGGGCCGAAACCCGTCTCCTCAGAGTGCATGCTGGGAAGTAATCCAGCGCGAGGATGGCGAGTAGCAGCAGATGGACGTTGTTCAGAAACCAGGAGTCTGCAGATCGTGGACTGGAACAGATGGACGGCTCAGGTCCTTGTAACTGTGACAGACGCCACTTTTTACTGGTGGGTAACTATTTTTGTTTGTTTTGCTTTGGCTGAAGTTGCGAGCCATTATTCTGCATCTCCCACTGCTCCCTCAGAGATGATGAATCCTCTGCAGTTAAAATACTGGTAAGCTAAAAACTCTGGAAGCCGACCAGCGTGTGTTTTTATTCCTGTTTTTGTGTAGGAGGATCGATATTGACAGGCTCGGCTTCTCAACTGTGCAGCTTTGTCTCGATGGAAGGAACAAACACTCTCTCTCCTCACCAGCGTTTCCCTCTATGAATAAAAACTTTTCTCTGAACTCTGAGGGGAATTCAACACAAACAAACAACAGGCACATTTTCAGAATCAGTTTATCCCTAAAAAAACTAAACATTTACACTCGGGCCTGAAGCCGAAGCTATTGATCCGTTTTCTCTTTGGATAAACCGGGCTCGTCTCTCGGCGCCAATCTGCAGCCGACCATCAATTTATTCACCGATGAGGGGGTTTAAGGAAGTTGTTCAAAGAGCTCACGCTGTGTCATTAATGTCAGAATGAGTCGTCAGTGTTGGGGCGTGCACGTGAAGCTGGTTCGCTGCACAGATGGTCTGTTGCATGTGCACATATCTGCACGGGGTCGTCCGGGGCTTTATTTACGAGTGAGTGGAAGAGAAAGGCGGAGAGCGCCATAGATTACACAGCTGTATAATTGAATGCCCAGCCTGGCAGCTCAAAACACCCTCTATGACCAAACCATAACAAGGTCCCCAGTAATCCCCCCCCGGAGGCAACGGCAACTGGACATAATCTAGTTTTTCACGAGCTCCCTATCACTCCTGTTTACAACCTGCAGGGTTCGAGGGGAGCGAGCGGGGCGGTTTCCTGCACCGCGTGAAATTGGCTTCGTGCGACCAGGAGGTGTCGAAGGGAGGAGAGAGAGTCATCAATAACCGGCGTAACCTCGTGGACGAGATATTCCTGTGTCAACGTTCAGGTGGAAACACGAGGAAAAGTGACGCTAATAACACAAAGTCACATTTTCACTGGTATCACACTTTCTTTTGTTTTCTACTTACTTTTAAATCCCCAAATCTAATTCTTAGAAAGTAGGTTTTGAAGTAAATGTGTTTTTTATCGACTGTAAATAAAGATAAACGATGTGAGCACATTAAATGAAAGTTTCTCAAAGATAGTTTCTGTGATTTGAGGTATTTCTCTGGTTTGGCTTTTAATTAGTCACTTGATGATATAATAACAGTGTCTTTGGTTTGTGTCCTGGATATTTTGGTCTTCATTTTGATCATCGATATCATCAACCCCCTGCAGAGGTATTAAAGCTCTCCTCTACTTTGGACCATTAAAAAGTTCTCCTAATATACGATAAGTCACCAGAGGGAACTTAAAAGTCTGCCTCCATAACTTGAGTGTGAATTTGTTTGCATCGTAAACTTCCTGGACATAAACTATTTCCATGATTGATGTGTTTGTCCACTGCTGCGCTTTAGAGAGACGTGACACCAAAGCTGAGGAGCAGGAACCTTTATGAAACATTGAATTCACTCAGCGTGGAAGTGCCTCGCTGGCAGAATATAAAGGGAGCAGCCAGATAATCGGAACACTGGGACAATTAAGCGTTTTATTTTTGGCCACCGTGACTCCGGCGCGACACGAGCGCCGTGAAAAGAGGCTCAGGCCGGAACTCTGTCTTGAAACGATGCGATTAGTTCGGCTGCTTCTGAGCCGAATCTTCAAAATGAGGAGAACGAGTCAGGCTGAGAGCTTGTTTCTGGTTCTGTGGAGATTATTTCCTCCAACACACTGAGCCTGAGAAGTGGAAGATGAGAAGTTTGAGTCCATTTAAAATTTGCCGCAATCCCCACTGTTTGTATATTTTGAGTAGAATCAAACTCATGATAAAATAAACTACTTTTACAGCTAAAAAAATAGCTTTATTGTGATTTTGTTTTGTTGAGACCCTGCAGATATTTGTGCATTTAAGTTATTTCACGTCTTTTTTTATTGTATTTATTGACCTATAACACTAAAGAAATCCTCCATTCCTCGATTCCATCATCTTAGAGCTACGGTATAAGAAAGAGCAGCGGAGAGCGGCCTCGTGTGAGAAGACGAATCCCTCTCAGCTCATCTCACTTCACGACTCTGGAGCTTCATAACCAGAATTAGGTGTCAAGTAGCCGCCTGAGTGACAAACCTGCTGCTGCACATCCACTGAGCAGCAGCTACGCCCCCTCCACCCACTCGCTCTATTACATACTACAACGGGCAGGTTCCTTCCGCTGCTATAACAACAATCATCATCCCATCTCACTGCTTGATTCACTTCCTCAGCTGCTCAGGCATCGTACGACACACATCAATCACATGACGGCGACCGGCGTTCGCGGGCCGCTGCCATTTCCCCACAGTGAACACACGTCTGGCAGGGAGGAATTGAGTTGTCAGACACGTCAGGAAATCACAACTGTAAACGTTAATGCTCCGCTGCACCGCTGGACGCCTGATGTGCCGGTGACAGCTTCTTCGTAAGTGAGATGAAAAAAGACAAATAGGTTTTCACCAGCAGAGGTAAATACGAGCCGCAGCGATTTCAAACAGACAAACGTGAACTTGAGGCACGGGTCAGAAGTTGGTTAAAAAAAAAAGAAAAGAAAAAGAAGTTGTGCAGCAGATGATTTGTTGTTGTGGAAAACGTCCCGACGGTAAATCAGGAGCTTACCGATCATGTGATCCTGACAAGCTGTGTCCTGGATGTGTGCGTCGTCGTTCTCCGCTCGCAGGTTGATCCTCTGAGTCATGAGCAGGGTCTGGAACATCAACAACAACGCACACGTCAAAGAGTGGATATCAAATCCCATGATGCAGCACTAGAATTACAGCCCTGTGGATGTACACCCGTCATTGTAGTGACCTTTGACCAGTAAAATCTCAAAACACCATGATATACAATACAAATAAGTATCTTTTATGAGTTACATTATCTCTTTTGAGCTAATTTGCAGAAGAAAAGCCAGATTGAAAGAATCGGCTGCACTAACGACAGATTCCTGTGTTTCTTTCCAGATGAGCTTTGTCGTATTTCGCTCAAAAGGAGCCGAGGTGATTGTCGTTCCCTCCTGCCTGAATTTAATTGGGTTATTTAAAAAAAAAAGAGGCCATTTTGGGGTGGTGCGAGAGGAGCTTGTATCATAAAGTGCCGCTCTTTTGTTGTATCTCTGTGGGGAGGAGACAGAGCGTCGGCTCGGCGGACGGCATTAAATGGCAGCTTTGTCGAATTGAGTGGCTGCGATAAGGGCCTCCTCCATGTTATCGAATTCCAACATCGTCCGGATTAAATTTCCTACATTAGGTGGCGAGACTTTCTCTTTGTCGCTCGCCTCCTTTCACTTTCTTTTTTTTCAGCCTCTCAGCCATTTTCAGGCCGTTTGACTGACAGATAATAATGCTAAAGAAAAAAATAAACCCCTCAAGGTCATAATTTGAGCGTCTTTCCTGCAAAGTGAAGGTAAAGACGCTGCAGAGAGAAGCCTGATTTGATTTTGTGTAACATGCATGGCCTGATGGGCTGTGGGAGAAGCAGCCTAAAAGCCCTCAGCCTTGTGGAAACAACAACAACAACACCGGGCTCGGCTGCTTAATGAAAAAGTAGCCGATGAATCGTCGGCTGAGTCAGAAAACAATGTGAATCGATGGGGGGCCTTCGGGGGATGTGCTGCCGCGTCGTGGGTTTGTTAGAGAACACGCACACAGAGTTGAAGTGTGGAAACCTGTGGGGATCTGCATGTGTGTGCAAACAGAGACGAGACGGCAGCAGGCCGAGCTGGACGGAGAGACACTCACAGCCGTATCTGGACAGATCTCCATGTCGCCGTGCTTCTTGGGCGTGGACCCTCCCGGCGGCGGCGGCGCAGACACCGAGTTGCCCTTCACAGCCGTCCTGCGAGGAAAAAACATTTGTTTTCTATTACGTAGGGTCGATTTTTCAGGTATCATTTACTTGAGTATTTATTTTTCTGACGACTTCCCTACTTATACGTCACACGTCAGCCGTGTAACAAGCTGCTTCCCCTCCTGCGATTGTTCGGATACGAACCTGTCGGTTGTGATTGTGCGAGTCGCTGGAACGTGGAGATGCTCTAAGTGACGATGTGTGTGTGGACGCCGCTGCAGCAGCAGCAGCAGCAGCTCACTGTGGAGTCGTAACTCAAACAGACAGATGCTGCTGCCGCCGCTGTTTATCACTTTCTCCGAGCACAGCTCTAGAGCAGCGAGGGCTCCAACTTCATTTGATAGAAAAAAATCTATTTGTTTTTAACTGATTCATCTGTTAACTGACACAAAAACCTTCATTTCATAGAATGAAAATGTGTATTTATATCTTTACATGAAAGATATGTGTATTTACTGTTTTAGTAATTTTAAAATCCACATCATTCTGGGTTCTACTGTCAAACTGATCAGCTCAGCGTTGGATCTGTTTCACACACCTGCCGAGAAGCTCCTTCACGAACTGGTCTTTGCCGATGAACGCCGTCGAGCACTGGATCTGACTGGCGATCTGACCCATCTGATTGTTGCAGTGGTCCATGATGGAGCTGAGCTTATTGTTCATCTCGGACAGAGTCTGCGCCTCCTCGTTCTTCTTCTTGTCCTTCTTCTTGTCAGACTTCATCTGTTTCCCTCCGAGCACCGATCCGATCTTCAGCTCTTTCTTCTCCTCCTTCCCCTTGGGGGCGTCCGCCTTCTTGCCGCCCAGCGCCGGGAGTTTGCTCTTGCGGAGGCCGAACCAGTTTGCCAGCGAGGGCCCGGTCTTCTGTTTGGCCTCGCTGGCGCCGACCTTCCCCTGCTCTTGACATTTCTGCAGGTTCTCCTCGATTCCCATCATGACTTTCTCCTCGATAGTGCAGGTCGTGGGGCTGCCTTTTTTCTCCTCCACATCTGTGGGTTTGTTTGGCGAGTCTGTCTGAGGTTTGACTTCCCTGCTGAAGTCTTGCTCATTAGCGGTGGTTGCTATGCCGACCGTCTCCCGCACAGGGTTTTCTGAGCTGTACACACAAGAGGACGGAGGCTGAAACTGTGGATGAGAGGCCACTTTTGCCGGCTTGCGGATGTTGTTGAAACCGGTCCTGTCGCTGATGGGTAGGCTACGCGCCTCCTTCTGAGAAGGTGAGGTGATGGCCTCGCCTTTCCCTGCGCCCGGCGACCCTTCACCTTTAGGGCCTGACTTTGAGTTTCTCTCAGGAAGAACGTTCTGACTGTTTGACCCCGTCATGCCGCCGTAGTGGCTCAGCCGGCTCCTGGGAGAGTGGACCGGGCTCTCCGCTGACCCGACACTGGGCACCTCCAGGGAGCTCTGCCTGGAGAGGGAGTTCCCGCGTTCCCCTGAGTTGGTGATGATCTGCGTTCGGATCTTTCCTGGCACATCGAGGGCGTTGATGGTGGGCTTCTCGATGTAGTTGGTGCTGAAACTCTGGCTGCGGGCTTTGGCTCCGTTCATCCCCAGGGCCGGCTTTAGATGAGGTTTGGTGGTGACAGATATGGATCTGGAGAAAAGTTGACTGCTCCTTTTCCCCTTGTCGCAAACATCCCCCTCCTCAGCAGCTGCCTCCTCCTGTAACCTTCTCTGGACGTCCCCTTTCCCCTCTGTCATGGGCATCTTGGAGGGGGAATCAATAGCGTACGCCGGCTGCACGCTGTCACACTGCGTCGAGGCATTGGAAGTCACTGTTTCCTTGGAGACTGAGTTGATATGATCTTTCTCTTGCTTTCCTGCTACAGACAGACTATTTTTATGGCTGGGGGGAGATTTTAAAAACGCTTTAAACCCCATCGGGATTCGAGTCTTTGAGGCTTTTTCCGCTGAGTTGGGCGACATCATGACTGCGCTGGGTGGGCTGACGACAGCCGGCAGCTCCGTCTTACTTTGAGGGGTTTCCTGAAACGCTATAGGTAAACTAATAGACGCCTTCTGCACCGAGTGATGCACATTTTCATGGGTTGATGCTCGTTTACTCGCAAACGAGTTCTGGAGCGCGGAGCCTCTGAGGGCGCTGTAGGGAGGAGGGACATTCTTTGAGCCTTTAGGTGCCGTTTCGGGCTCCGGAGCACACCCTGAGTTCGCAGGAGGGAGGTAGTCTTTCGTGGTCATTCGCTTGGAAGTGCCTTTCGTCGATGTCTGAGTCGTGGCGGGGGACTTCTGAAGGTGCTGACTGGTTTTGTCGACCAGTTTCTGAGGTGAAAGTGCAGTCCCGTAGCCGGCATCCAGGTCTAAACAGTCTTTATCCTTGATGGGCAGAGTACTTTGCATATTTGGTAAGAGAGAAGTGTGGTAACTTGGGGGAGGGCCCCTCACAGAGGTGGGTGTGGATTGTTGAGCTGCGCCCGGTTTATGTGCTTGAGGCGACCCTTCGTAGTTTGGTCTGATGAGTAAGGAGGTGGTGCGGCCCGGGGGAGGGGGAGGAGAAGGGGACCTGAGTTTGTTTTTGATGGTTTCACAGTGTTTGTCTCTGGTCGGCTGCTCGACGTTGTCAGCGTAGTCCAGGTGCCTCCTCGACAGGAGCGGGGAACCTGCGGAGGAGGAGGCGGCCTTACTCCACTCGGCCCTGTTGGGAAGTTTGGAGTTCAGCGCCTTCGGGCTCTGTGAAGAGTTTCCTGACGTCTTGATGAACCTGGAGATTTTGAGTGTGGAAGAGGAGGTGGGCTTCTCCTGACCAGAGGGCCCTGAGTTACTCTGTTCGGCGGTGCAGCCCTTGGACAGTCTCAGCGGGGACGCAGAGGGTTTGTTACGACCTGGGATCTTCGAGCCGCCGCACTTCGGACTGGAAGTGTCAGTCATGGGGGGGATCGAGAGGCCTTTGCTAGCTCGGCTGCTCGTGGGTTTGATAAGCTTCTGCTGTGGAGTCAGCTGCATGGATAACCTCTCTGCGCTGCCCTCTCTGCTCGTCCTCCTCGTCCTGAGCTGATACTCGGAGGGTTTTTCTGGAGACTCCAGAACGCTGTAGTTCCTTGTGTTTGCTGCCGTCTGCCGCGTTGGTCTCTCTTGTGGCACCAGCTCCGTGTAATCAGCAACCGCTTTGCCACCTTGCACGTCCTGTCGAGACCCAGCACCTGCTGTGAGTCTCTGAGAACAGAGTTCAATGGGCTCTCCTTCTGCGTCGAATATGGCCAGGATACTTTCTTCAGACTGAGTGTGTGTGGTCACCTTGGGCTCCTTGATCAGGCTGAAGGGTCGCGGCCTCCCGTCCGCAGACTGGGTGCGTCCCTGCTCTCGTCTCAAACACTGCTGGACCAGCAGCTTGGCAGCGTCCCTCGACAGCCTCTTGGAGTCCCTCTCTGCCTGCGCTGGTGGCCGGCTGAAGGACATGTGGACGTCACTGGACTCAGAGGTGAGCTCCTCTGGGTCGTCCACGTCAGAGAGGTGGCGTGGACCCTCGGGATCCGGGGGCTTGTAGTGCAGCTTGGTTGGTCTAGAAAAAGCTGACGTCCGCCCTCCCTCAGGGAGGAAACTGTTGATGAAGCTCATGAGTTTCTCAGGATGCTCTTTGGAGTCATAACCTGGGGGCTGCTTCGTAGCCACGGGACCCGAGTCCCCCCCCCCTCCACTGTCCTGGAGCCCCTCCCAGCTGCATAAGCTCTCTGAGATGCTGCGGGAGCGTCGCTTACAGTAAAACCACCCGTCCTTGGTGGGGATGTTATCTCCACGGCCGGAATGTGCCAGTTCATCGTCTGCATCATCAGAATCATACGTGAACTTCTTGGCCCCCGCAGCAGAGGGCCTCCCCTCCTGCGTGGGCTTGGAAACCCCTTTGCCAGTGCTCTTGACCCCCAGGGAGTAGATGCCCTCATTGGAGTTCATGCAGTCTTTTTCACCGGACCTTGAGACCCTGGATGAGCACGAGGAGCTCCTGTGTTTCCTCCTCTGGAGCTTCCTGAGTCCCTCCAGGATGTTGCTCTCCTTGCGGCGTGTGGGCGCCTGCTCCTCCGGTGCGGCGCAGATGTTACTGGGAGCCGATGAACCCAAACTCAGCCTCTTCTCCCAGGTCAGGGACGACTACAGGGAGGAAAGTAAAGAAAGAAAGGGTCAACGGTTAAAAGAGGCAATAAAGTCAGGAATCTTGTGGAATTGGTGTCAGGGTTTATCGAGTGAGGGTGGGGGCGTACCATTTTTCCACAGGAGCGCCCGTCATTCCAGGTGTACGAGCCGCTGGAGAACTCGCTGCAGGCGCTCGACAGCGACAGCTCGCTGCTGCTGCAGCTGCTGCGCTGGTAAACAGGCGCCGCCACCGTGAGACTCAGCTGGCTCAGACACTTGGTCCCAGGCAGACCGGACTTCCCGTTCGACTGGACCTCCTGAGAGGAGACGTGACGTTAGAGAGACATATCTTGTAACTTGTAACTCATACTCTTTCAGTTCTTAACCTACTCACTACTCATATAAATTATTCAAAATAAAAGTTCTAGCCTTCAGAATAGGAAATAGGATCTATCCACGGTCACAATTTCTCTTCGGTTAATCTCATATAGTGTCACTTGTGTGTATCACTTAACACGTGCTATTCCAGGAGATGTGATTCTCTTGCACATTCAGGTAACGTGAGGATTTATAATTCACAGTATTATTATTTCATTTCCTCAGTCGTCCTGCGAGTTGATCAGGTGACGTTCTCAGAGGAGGAAAAGCATAAAAGAATAGAGCAAACTCATTTTCAGACCTCGATGCATAATACATAAGGTGAGTAATGTCCTATGGAGTCGTTTTTACTGACGACGAGTCTCAATCGATGCTTTTCTGGTAATATGACATGGATTTATTCCTCTTAGTGCCGGCTCTTCCTGCTGAGGGCGGAGGAGGGGTCACGGCCTCCTGCTGTTCGCTCCGTATTTTAATATCTTCTAACGATTTCTTGAGGGGTGCAGTTATGCTACCTGGACAAATTACACGGCGTAGAAAAGGAAAAGGACTCGTGGTCATGCGTGCTTGAGCTCACGTTAGAGGGAGAGTCCGTGTTCCTGGAGAGCAAGAAGGCCTTGCTCCGCTCCGGCTCCAGAAGTAAATCCGCCGCAGACAGATCCATGATGCGGGAGTGGAGTTTCTGAAAGGCAAGAGGAAGGACACGCCATCGTGAACATCAGGGATTTCAGGAAATTAAAAACGATCCGGGGTTGGACGCAACAACAAACGAGAGAACGATGCGGAGATATGACGTTAAATTATTTTTGTGGCGTCTCAGAAAACCAAAACACAGCTTTTACACTAAATCCTCTGACTCCTCAAATGTCAAAACATGCATTCAAAATATGAAAATGAATTCTTTACAGAACAATAATCTGACTGCGGAACAAGTGCACGTCAGATTCCCTTCAGCGGCGCCACACAGAGCTCGGGTTCTTGCCTCAAAGTCATTAATGTCATTGGCTGAAAAAAAAAAGAAAAAAGAATGTGAATAGGAAATAATTGCATCAGGGAGTAAGGGATTCCTTTTGATTTTGTTCCTCTAATTCCTACGCTCGTCCGCAGCCTCCTCTGTTATTTAACTCTTCAGGGGGATACAAAACCAAATATATTTCCACGTTTTAATCCCTGAGCTTAATTACACAACGTTCCCTGCGCTCAAATTAACTTAAACTGGAAATATGGTGGAACAAAACACTTGATCGTACGCCGCGTTTCCTGCCGGAGGTAAAATTAATAAATGAATTCTCTCTCAGGGAGCACACACACACATGTATTTGTGTTTTTATAAAAGGCATGACCTTCAGAAAAAGGAAAACCAGCTGCTCGAATCTTTCCATCAGCGTCATAAACATTTTAAAATAAGAACAGGTCGATTTCTGAATGTCTCCGCTTCCTGTAAAACACTCTGCCGTCATTTTCTCTCCTCAACTTTCAAGCGTAACATCCAGGAAAATGTCCGGTGCGAGCTCGTGATGAAGCTTTCAGAGGGACAGCGACTTTCAACCGCCAGCAACTCGGTGACGGCGCCGTGGAAACACATCGATACCGAGCTCAGAGATAAGAGTAAGTATTCTTTACTATTTGAAGTTATAAAACCTTGATCTCTGCAGAACCTCGGTTGATTGAGCGTATTTCTGAATCGTTGTTAAAATCATAAATAGCTGCAACCAAATATTACTTATTATCTTTAAATATGCAGATACGGTGGATTTGTGTGATTTCGGCTGCACTGGTTTGGACTCTAAAGATGCCGCATGGCTTTTTATCCACTTTTAAAAGTCACGAAATTGATGCCGCATCCCTGCACCTCCTCGCCCTCCACTCTGGGAGGGAGTGGCGGAGGTGTCACAGGAGGCTCTGATCTTATCGTGGCGTGCCGGATTTCACCTCCTCAGCAGCCTCATCAACGATTCAGTCAATAGTGTCAGAGGGTCACAGTGGGGGGGGCTGGTCAAAGGAAACGGTAGATGACAAGGGCGGGTGTACGCCGCTTGAACTTTACCAGGTTCAAGGCCGAGATCTAAGTCAAGAATGTTAATCACAAAATCCCCATTAATGCAGAGACGGCTGTAATTTGTCATGCAAATATTGGCCTTTTATTAATTATTAGATAATGTGGTGAATAATGACATTAGTGCAGGACTGTGTCCTTTTCCAGAAGAAGCCGAGGTTTACTGCGTTTGTTCTGTGTCGGTTCTGGCTTGACAGCGCTCGTATTTCAAGATAATGAATATCAGCCCAGAATAGCAGCATCCAAACAAATACATCAGTATTGGCACCTGCTGTCAGAAACCCAGGGGTTGAGGCGTCCTGAGACACACAACACACACATACAGTCTGATCTGTGTGTCTGATTCAACACAACACACAACAAACAGCCACACAAGGGTGACAAATATCTGAAAAATGTTTTCGTGGAAATGAAAGCTTGAATTCTTCGTGATTTTAAACTCTGCAGAAATCTTCAGCTGATGGATTTATTTGGCCGCGTCGAGCGTGTGACTACACAAGCCGCAGTAATGAGGTCACAGGCATTCGTGCCGTGTCCTTGGGGCGCTGAAGTAGCTTCGGAAACGGCGAGCATTTGTCCCGGTAATGGGCCGCTCAATTGCCACTTGCCTGTCATACTTGATAAGCAGCATAAGTGGATGGGACTGTGCACTGGTTATTTCCCCTCGGCTGTCGCGGTGCAAAGAAAACAACCGTCATTTTTTTAAGTCAACGCCAGGTTTTTTGCTGAAAATGAATACGTGGCGTAATTTTTGAAGTCGCTGGAGGTGCGGTCGCCATCACACGCATCACGGTTCCTTATCAGAGGAACTGAAGACGCCCGCGGGGACGAGAGAACGTTTAATTACTGATAAGCAAAGAGGTCCAGAGAAAGATGGGAAACGATACACTTGTGTCTGTGAAAGTAAATCTCTCTGCTGCAGGCGCCGCGAGAGAGAGAAAAGAAGCTAAACTCAAACATATTTTCATCAATAAATCTCAGATATTTACACAAAGAGGTTAAAGGGATATTTTGGGGTGAACACACAATCGTCTCAGCCCTGCGTCCGTTTCTTTTCAGCTGCATTAATTTTTAAAGAAAACTCTCATGGCTGAATTTCAATGCATTACAACTCCATTGTGGTTCTGAGAGGCTGAATTCCCATCTCCAGGGAGACAGCCCCTCTTGGTCCCCGCAGTGGTATCATCAATATCCCTCTTCAGCCCTTTTATATTGCTGTTTCACTTGACGATCTCCCAGTCTGTCCAATAATGGAGCTGGAAGTAGCAGGAGGTGACAGAGAGCTTTACAACACACCCACAGCCATATTATCTCTCCTTCCTCCTTCCTTTCTTTTTTCTCTTTACTCCATTTACTCCATTTCTGGCCCCGAGTTTTTCACTTCTACCTCCTTGTCGTCTCGGCACTCACGGTCCTCTGCTATCTCATCCCTCTCCATTTTCACCGTCCCGTCCTTCCCCCGCTTATCTACCCTTGCTCGCCTCATCTCTTTTCATCCTCATCTCTACAATTTCTCTTTTCTCCTCCACTCGAGAAGGACTGACGGCTCTGTTTCCCTCTCTTTTCTTCGTGGCTGCATGCTCTTTTCATGTTGACAGCGAGGGGGCCCCGCGGCAATTTGCACTATAAATGAAATCCTACTTCCCAAACTGAGCCCACTGGCCTGCGATGCCAGTTGACAATAACCCGGGTTAAACATACAGTGGCAGGTCTGTCGGTTTCATAATTACACTTTCAGCGAATTAAGCTGCTTTTTTCAAAGCTGCACTGAGATCCGCACTGATGTTCCTGGAAATTCTCTGGAGGAGCTGGATGTGAGAAGGCAAATGTCTGACGTGAAACTGGAAGAATTAAATATCTCAGGATGAAAAAGAGGAGCCGGAGAATATAAGTACGGTCGTGATTGTCTGCTTCCAATCGTGAAGGTGAAGAATAATCTCTTCCTGCAGAAAATCTCTCTAGATTTTTAAAAACAAGAACATTTAAACTGCACATACACAACCTCAGCCTGAACCACGAAGCCTGATAAAGCAAGAAACAACTACAAGGGATTCAGGCTTTTAAACGCCTCCTTCTCTCTGCTTCAGAACAGACCAGAGAACAGCTTCTGACGGAGACAAAAAACAAAAGATGGATGTAAAGGAGTGAAACTTTTCTTAAATCAAAGTATTTACAGTCTCATGTGCAGCCTCTGTCTGCGGCGGAGACCCCGGAGCACTTCAAGAGAAAAACAACTTCAAATGCATGAGAACAGGCGCTCGGGCGTGTGTGTGTGCTGCAGGAGCCGCTGCTTCATTTGCAACCCGAGCGAGTGCAGGCGGGGCTGAGTGCGAGCGAGCAGGTTTACGCTGCGGCGTCTGTAGCACCAAGAACAACCATCACTCCTCGGGTCTGTGGAGCTGTTTAGCTCAGTGGCTAATTTATAACTTCTGCATCCAGAGCAGCTCTTTAAAACCCGTGGTTTGGTGGAATAAGACGAGACTGAGCAGCTACGACTGACTGTGGAAATAAATCACAACTTAGCGTGAGTCCGCCTCCACCTACAGTAATTCGATAATCCCCCCCCCCCACACACACTTGCTCCAGTGAATCTCCTTAACGGCCGAGTGGCGGCTCAAGGTGTGAACCTCTGCGTGGGCACTGACCTGGAGGAGCATGTCTGAGGCGGGTTTGATCCGCTGCTGGAACAAAACGCCCAGCGCCCGATTCTGCTGCTCCAGGTCGAAGACTCGGGTCCGAAGCTTCAGACACTCCTCCCTCAGATCCTGGATCAGAAGAACCACAGTCAGTACATCACAATGGAGAATAACTCCAGTACGTCGTGAATCTCACAGAAAAAATGTAAATAAGAGACAAACCTTCTGGGTGAGAAGCGCCTGCACAACTTGATTGGCCACCTTGAGAAGAAGAAGAAGAAGAAGAGTCACATTAATGTAATTGTGATAAAGTCTGGGGCTTGTATGACCCTCACAGGCTCCTGTAGACACACCCAATATACACATAAGGTGAATTATTATGTTCTCACACACTCACACACACACACTTCATGTCTTCTAGTGTCTAACTCACTTCCTAATGGGGGTATCGACAGCGGCAGCTTGATGTAGGAGCAGAGACGTTCCCGGTTTAAGTGATGTTGTGCCGAGGCCTCATTGGTCTCACACTCTCACACTCGGCCACATTTAGACCGCAGCGCCGATGGAGAAGCGTCTCCGATTACCGCCCATTGATTGGCCCATTAACGACGTGTGAAGCCACATCAGCTGCTCTGAGTGCGCTCACTTTCGTTTATGGAACGAGCAGAGATGGGAGTAAACGTGGGGAAACGAGGACCCCGGCGTTAACGAGTTACAGATCTGCCTCTTGTAAAACAAGCGAGCGATCCAACAAAAGCCGACTCTAATGGTCTCGGACAGAGAGTTTGAGTTCTTGCAGTCTTTCATGCGAGTGAGTGCACTAAAAACAAGCTTGCCCACGCACAAATATTTAGACGTGCAGCTGGTCTGACATAAAAAACATAGACATCCCTTCTGTTGCAAAGCAGGCTTTAGGTTTGTGTTGTGTGCAGCGGTTGGAGGGACACACACGGCTCCCATCGTTAAATCTACATCATTAGCAGACCTTCCTTCCACGGAAAACAACCACGAAACGGTTGACAGGTAAACACAGAAGACGGCGAGCGGAGTCGTCTCAGCGAGGGCAGGGAGGCAGGGAGGAGACGGGGGCTGAGCTTACCCCCAGATATGATCCGTGGGGGGATGCAGACTCTAACTCGAACATATATATCACAACGCCATCTCATATCTTTTCACTTATTTCCAATCTTCTTCCCCACCCCTCTTCTCTGTCTCTCCCCTGTTCTCTCCTCACCAATCTTCCCCACCCTGCGGGGCGGGGTCGGTTGGTGCAACTCGTCCCCACTGGACATACTTCTCTCCTTACTTAGTGGCGCTCCCCCCCGCCCTCTCTCCTGGAGCCATCCAGCGAGCAGCGGCGCCGGTTTATTCCTCTCACGAGGCTCCCTGAACAACACTTATCAGGCTCCCATTAATAACCAGAGGGCAGAGGAGTGGCACTGTTATGTAAACCACCGGTTCACACCAGGGTAAGGATGAGCCAGGCTCAAGTAATGGGCCGATTTAAGCATCGAACATCATGTGGTTATGATGGTGGTGCAGAAAAGTATCAGAGGGGAGTGGAGCTCTGCTTTTATGATATGAGCAGTAGGTGATTTGTGTATTTTTACCAGGGAGGATGGTCCTTATGTTGCAGACTGCTTACTTACTTACAGACTCCTGATTTGTGCATTACAGTTTTAAAAAGGATGAAAAATTAAAGTTTTATACATAATCCAGGCTTCAGGAACATGAGGTTATTGCCTAATTTAGCGCAACTGAAACAAATCTCTTTATTAAAGTGAGATATGAGAGATTTTAGTGCCTCAGAAATATGACACAGTGTTTTTCTAGGTTAATTGTTAATATCAGCGGTTCACCTCCACCTTTCTCAAGTAAATTGTCCACCTGTGGGAGACAGGAAGTGCAGAGCAGGACCTCATTAAACCTGAATGTTCATTCTGTTCACGTGGAGTCAGGACACATCGACACACACTGGTGCTCTTCTCAAGGTGAGTAAAACATCTGCCGGGTCACGCAGCCTCCGTGAGTGCAGCGTGGGTTCAGACAAACAAGACAAACAACACTCACCTCATCCAGACAGCGCTCGTACTGCTCCCTCTGGCTTTCGTTCTCCGAGGCCAGCGTCGAGTTCTGCTCCTGCAAACAACACACGGAGGCGTTCGGTGTCAGCGCGGCACAAACCTCACAGGGACTTTGGTTACATTTGACACAACGAAAACAACGGCGGCGGAGACAGAGGCAGCAATCAAGAGGAGCCGCGGCAACGAGGAGGCCTGCTCCACGAAAGGTCAGATGTCAGCGCTGAGCCAGGAGGGCCAATAAAAAATTTACAAAGAACCACAGAGGGAAAGGTCAAGGGGATGGAAGTTATGATGGTGAACTTTGGGCGGGCAGCGGGCCATTTGGAGTTCGGACCTAATAAGAATATCTTCTCCACTTGCCAAGCTGGCGAGGCGGCGCCCTATTGATCTCTAGGAGTTTCCAATTTGTCAGCGGCGGGCAGCGTATTAGGAGCTGTCAGCCGGCCTTGTTTCCATCGGCCTCTGCCCTTTAGTAGAAACTACCAGACCCTTGATGAAAACGTGGGAACCATAATTACAATCCAAAACATCCAATTACCACAGAGACGGAGACTAATTAAAACTCGGAGGCCCTGGAACATGGACGTAATGGGATTAAACTCCACTGGTGTTTCTCACGTGTCGGTTTGTGCATGAAATTTCGACTTTTAAGCGATAAAAGCAACTTTTCGCATTTAAAATAATCCCTGAAATTGATTTTTTCTTTCTTGCCTAGCAGAAGATAAACCTATTTTCTACCTCAGACACAATACAAAGTGTTTTCTTCACTCTGTCGCTACATGATGCAACACAAGTGGTGTTTTGTCGGCTCAACCCTGACATGAATCTTCCTGCAGCTTTTATTGTTCAGTGACACACGAGTCTTTAAACGCTGAGACGTCGTTCTGACGGGTCGAGGAAATCAGTTGAGTAGTATTTGAATAATTACATGTGTACATCTACTACATTCCTCCTGCAACAAGTGCAAACCTTTAATTTGCTTTTGCATGAATCGGCCTGCAGGGTTTTCCATCCCAGTTAATGAACAGCACCAGCGGCGCCGGGTAGCGCTCACTTAGTGTCAGTGGACGCCGTGCGCGGAGCGAGGCGATGATGTACGGCTCCTGCTCCGTCCCCACGGAGGTGCATCCATCACGCCGCGCAGGCAGATAGGTTTTGATAAAGCCATTTAAAAAACGTTATGTTTAGGTAATGTGCTTCATCACATCGATTAGCCGGACTCACTGCCAGTCTGCGGCGATAACTTAGAGCCGAGCAGCAACACGCAATTATCTGGCACTTTGCTCTAATTAGGGAGAGTTTTCTATCGGGGAGGATTTAGTGTAACGTTGGAGGAAGAAACAGAAAAACAACGTGAAGACTTAATTTGTTCTGTAAATGAGTTTACCATTAAACTCCGTGTGCTTTCAGGGACTTTAGTTTCTTGTTAGAGGACGTCAGACACTGGCTTTGGTTTTACCTCCACAGTGGAAGGTCATGTTTTCACCCCTGGTCTGGTTAACACAAATCACTGGATAACACAAAAACTACTGGACTGATCACAGGTCTTTGTGCAGCAGCGGTGGCTTTAGGGTCTTTAAGAAAGAATTTGTAAATAATTAGTCTCATTTGTTGTTTTGTGTGTCCACTTCCAGCTCGTACTGTGTGTGTCGAATGCCTTGAACCACAACACCATCATCCAGGAGCCACGTGGGGCCACTCAGGAATGATCAGGTCAGACTTGGGGCTTAATTTAATTAAGTCTGAGTCTTTTAATTGCTGAAGAGATCCGAGAGGATGCGAGTCCAGTGGCACGAGGAAAAAAAACACAATCAGCGTGGACGACTGAGGCTTTTGCTGCTGCTCGCGGCTCATGGCGGAGTTCAGCTTCGATTCCCGAGCGTGGAGGAAAATAAAGCAGAGCTGGAGTTCAGCCCGAGGGCCTCGCGGCGGCTCTCGTAGGATGAGTCTGCCCTGCGAACGATGAAAGCTGCAGAATATGATCAGCCGTCACGCTTTCAGACACAACCAGGCCCGGACTCTGACAACTGTCAGACAGGCCGGCCACAGAGGATCGCCAGGGGTGGCTGCAGAGTGAGGAGGCGAAGCGGAGTGGAGGAGTGAACCAGGCCGGGAGAAGGTAGGTGGAGATTAAGGGAACAAAGAGAAAGAAGGTAGAAGGGAACCATGAAAGGTTTGTTGGTGAAGTCGTTACCTCCAGGGCCTTGAGACGCTCCAGAAGGAGCTTGGTTTTGTCTTTGTCCTCTTCTGCTTGGCTGGCTTCAGGATCGGCATCCGGCAGCAGCCTGAGGTCCGGCTCGGCTTGAGGCGCCGGCGGGGATCCGTTCTCTCCGGGGCCGTCGTGCTGCTTCTGCACTTCCTCCGAGAGTTTATCCTGAAGCACAGACAACGACGCAAGGTTAGAGGGAAGGAAACGGAGAAGAAGGAGGATAGGGGGAATTTGGCAAAGTAAAAACCTGAGCAGATGGGAGGAAGGCGTTCAAAAGAGGGGGACGACAACATGAAAAAGGAGCGAGGAGGCAGGAATCGGAGGGAGAGACGTGGGGAGAGGATCAGATGGGCAGATGGGACAACAAGGAGGCAGCTTCAGCGACAGAGCTCCAAAACATCCCCTAATCCCTAATCATGTTTCACTTGTTTTCCAAAGAGTGGCAGTGACCTTGAGGGCGCTCATCTCGTCTGGATGCTCGGCTCTGCCCTCGCCGGGTTTCTCTCGCTCTCTGCCAGATTTCTATTCCTCTCTTTCTCTTTCGGCTGTCTGATCATTTTCTGCCGGTAATAATTAGCTACTAATCAGGCGTGTTCTGGCGAGCACCAAACGGAAGAAAGAAAAACACGACGAGTTCCCCGTCACACTCTAGAGATTTATTTCATCTTTTTCCAAGGACTCTTTGGATCTGACTGCTTTCACTGAGCATCGGGTCACGGCAACGTTCAAGCTAAATAAACACAATTAGAGGTGAAATAAATAGTTCATTGATTTATAATTTGATTGTTTTGTTGTTGGAAGTTGAAAAGCATTCAATTGGGGAATTTCTAGACGTCAGCTGGGGTTCTGGGAAACTACGACGAGCGTTCTTCGTTGTTTTCTGCATCGATATTTAAAATAAAGCAGCAGCTGCGTTCAGCTACAAGTCACAAGTCAAATAATTGTTCAGGAAAAGCTTAATTTGAGGTCTGAGGGGGTAAAACTATCCAGTAGAATTAAAAATTAATGAAGAATTAACTGTAAATACAGATGGGAAACATGACAGCTCTTTAAAAGTGAAGCTGGAACATCTGGTTCGCCCCCTGCTGGCTAAAAAACAAAGTTCACGTAATACTTTCAGATTTAGTTTGTCTAACACTTTTTGGGAAGTTTCTCATAGTTTGTGGCCAAAAGGAAACTAAAGAAAAGTCAGAGAAGCTCTAAACTTGAGCAGCAGAACCTTGTTGTTCTTCCTCCTGACCTCTCGATGGAGTCGTGACCTCTCGACTTCATCCTGCGACCTGCTCGGCGAGTTCCTCCCTTCCGGTCGGGAGGACTGAACAATTAATCATAAAGTAACTGAGAGATTAACTGATGATGAGAGAAGCCATTAGTCGCAGCCCTAAATGGATCAGCTGCAGGTTTTAATGAAAACAAGGACAATATCAGATTAATCCTGACGACGGTGATTCCTCATCCTCTTAGATGTCCATTAAATTTCAAGTAGAGAAATATTAAAACCTGATTGTACTCGATAGTGGGAGTGAGATATATCTCTGTGTTTTCTCCCTGATCCGATCTCCTCTGAACATATACAAGGTTTTTCAGTCTTGTTTGAGGCGACGCTTTCCAGTCACGGTTCTAAGTTTGCTTTTGTTTGGACTGTGAAGTCTGCGGTTAGCTCGGAGAGGCGGCTCATCAGATGGCGTAATTATCTCCACAGAGAGAGAGAGCGGGGTGGGAGGGAGGGAGGCGTTTGGCGGGGGTGGAGGGGAACCTCGCTCCTCACGCTGCCCTTTCAAGTTATTGAGTTTGTCTGCTGAATACACAGAATACAGCTGCAGCAAGAGCACATCGCTGCCGAGGAGCGGACGCTGCTCGGTTATACAGCAACTGGGAATAACATAACAAGCCTGCAGGTTTATTCTCCTGGACAGTGTGTGAATACAGCTCAGTACAGAGTGTTCCTCGGAGTTTAGCTGCTGTGTGCTCTTTTCAAATGTCGGTGGACTTTATTCTTATCATGGCTTGTCGTCAAATTAGCTTCCACTCAATATTATTAATAAATAACAAGGGCTGATTGAGTGAAAAGGACCTTTGACTTCCAATCAAGACATTTGGCCGTGAACCGATTCTCAAGCTAATAGAAAATCTACTTAACTTTCAGTTAATCATAGAATGAATTGCACCACCTTAACACAACTGTTTTTAATGTTGGATTGAGGTGAGTATCTTCTACTTCAATGTGTAATTACTGTTATATTTTTATAGTTTGATCTGTTTTCTGTTATCGTGTCAAGTGTCTATGAGGATTATTATTATTATTATTATTACACCTTGCTGATCCATATGTGGACGAGCACAGCGCTAAAATCAACAGTCAGTTATTAACTGAGTGGACGAAAAGTAAATTAATAAACTCAATCTAATTTAATCAACCTTCTCCTCTCCCAGCAACGAGACAAACAGCCACAGTGACGGCGACATCAATTTCATTTCAATTTCAATTTAACTTTGGTTTTAATAACAATAATTGAATATATTATGTAATAATAATTACGTATTAATTTGGTCCTGGACCCCTGAACTCTGGACGTGACGAGATTAAAAAAGAAAAATGAATTAAAGTATTTGTGGTAAACCCAGGTTCACAGAGCTGGAGAATATATTTAATGAACCCGGCTCATTAAGGATGTGTCTTCACATCATTTGCATTCGAACGCACTGTATTCATTTCACATATGTTTCATAAGAGTCGTATCTTCACGATAAAGCTGTCGCACCTCAGGACAGCGTTTCTACCGCAGCTGCTACTCCCATGTTCCTCGTCCACTGGAAAGTGCTCGTTTCTTTCTTACTGCCCACTTTTATTTGCTCTCATCATTCAAAGATTTTCTCTACATCTGTTTCTGTCTTTAAATCACGGCTGACGAACGAATGTACAGCCGCTGGTTTTTATTGCACACGTTCTGTCCTCGTCGTGCCCTTTTCTCCTGCTCCCTGGAGACACGGCTGCTCGGTGAAGACAATAACGTGGTCGCTGTCGCTGTCATGTGCAAAACAAACGCCTCGTGTTTACCCCTTAATAAATATTTGCAGATGTATTATCATGACGGCTGCAAATAAAAGGTTGGAAGCCGGAGAAGTTGTGCTGGTGTAGCTGCAGTCCGGAGGCAACAGCATTTCACCGAGTAAACACGTTAAGATCCAAATCGTGAAGAGCGACCCCGAAGACGACCCCGCGCTTCAGAAATAAACAGAATTACTTATTCTCTCTGCCTCTCCGAGAAATCCCAGCGGCTATTTCTCTTATGTAACAAGGTCGACGGCGACCGCCTTCACCTTGACTCAGTCTGGATTCACCCAACACTCAGAGTCAGATACCTGGAAAACCAGTAAATAAACACACAACATGTCTAATGTGTGCGATCAGTGAATCCACAGGTTCCTTTAGCTCCTGTTTCTTTTCTCATCTTCTTTTGCTTTCCGACCAATTAAATAACTCGTGGATTTTTGTGTGAACTATATGCTTCCAACTTTCTTTGGGTATTTTACCTTATAGGCCTTCATGATGTCCACTGTGTCCACAGCAGTCTGCTCCAGGACGCCCTGATTCTGCAGCAGCGTCCGCACCGTCTCTTCCATCCTGCACACACACACAACACGTCCCCACGTTAAAACAAACATGTTGACACTTCTCAGATTTCGGTGTTAAACACTCATCGCTGTGGTAAACACACGTCTTTGATTTGGGCCGCGTCAGGGCTCGTTGCTCTGCGGCTACATGCTCCTCATATTAACTAGATGGTACAGTCGGCCACCTGTCGTCATGTCTCCTCGCTCTGCTTCGTATGATGCTCTCACACGTCCTCGGATAATAAAGTGAAAAGCTGTGGATTCTCCTGAATTAACAGAGCATTGTTTCTTCAGAGACAGGGCAGCAGTTTGAGCAGGGATTAGTTTTCTCCTGTAGAAACAGTCAGAGTGATCCTGACCTCAGAGTTACAGAGGTTTAAAATGTGTGAAACGACGTGAGCGGCTTCCGAACGACGAGCGGACTCACTGGTGCTGTGATGGGATCTGTTTTTCTGGCGGTTTCACTATTTTATGTGATGTTTGTTGTTGGAAATGGATCGTTGCGTCCTTCACATGTCATTTTCTGTTTCACACTTTGCGTAATAGCATAAACGACCCCACGGCATAAATGTAAAGAGAATGGGACTGAACCGGCGCCGGGGACGAAAGAGGGATGAGTGGTGTTTTCTGTTTGGGGACTGAATCCTAACTTCTGCTCCAGTTACTAACTTATTGTGTATGATTTCGTAGGCGGTTGTCTGTGCACGGCCGCATGCGTGTCTGCTGATGGTTTGAATTAAGTGCAATCACGGGCAGCAAACACAGAGCGAGTGACCTTGGCCTTCGAGACCCGGTCTGCTCGAAAAACAATCTGCGCTCCTGTTTTGTGCTGCAAACGCTGCAAGCTGCATGCAAAGCAGGTGCCAGGGAGCGCATGTGGAAAATGCCTCGGCCTATTTCCATCTGAATAAGAGCCGCACGCCATCTTTATCCTTCCAGCTACAAGACGAACTCTGACCCGACATGTATTCACTTTGCGATTCTGTAAAAAAAAATGGAGCAGCACAGCAGCAGATAAGCTACGTGAGCTGATCTCGGACCAGGCCGGGATCATGGAAATGGAAATGATGAGAGATATGTGACATTCAGGAGGAAGTCAGCGGTGGGGGGGGGGGGGGGAGACAGACCACAGCCACGTGGGAATAATCTGAAGTTCACGACATTTTCTGCTTCTTATTCTACTTTTGTAGATTCTCAGCGAAGTTAAACCAAACCCAGGACAGACTCCGAGTGAGTCACTCAGTCTGCTGCAAATCATTTGTGTTAACAAGGACCATCACCTCTTTGTCTCGCCAGTCTGCAACCATGACTCATGTGTTTGTCAGTGTGTTTGTCTGTGTGCGACACAGTGTGCGACTTGTCCAGCCTATAAAACGTGCATGAATCATTGATAAATAGAGTTTAGCCAACGCCTACAGGTTCTTTACACATTTACAGACAAAAACATTCGTGCATATGTGTGAACCAGAGACTGTAAATACAGATGGATGCCACGACAGCTCCTCCATGTTAGCAGTTATCTCAAAGATGGTGTCTGTCATGTATCAGTTTGTTCCCTCTACATATAACTGTGGCCAGCAGCCAGATAGCTTAGCTTAGCATAAAGACTGGGAACAAGGGGAAACAACTAGCCTGGCTCTGTCCAAAGGTCAAAATAAATGTTGTATATAATAATTTATATGTTACGTAGATTCTGGATCAAACTGCACCGCCTGTAGTTTATTCCTATATGCATATGTTTTATCCAGACTTTGTTCTACAATAACTTTCCTGTTGCGTCTCCCGTGATCGGCCCTGGCAGCGGGTGAGAGCGAGCGCAGGCAGGCAGGACGGCGCTCCACCATCTGTCCCGGCTGAGCCATAAAGCCGCCTGTTAATCAGGCCGCTCGCTGCTGAGTGAGCAGTCGCAGAGCGGAGCTGGTGGCAGATTGCTCCAGTTCCTGCTTTAAATGCTGCCCTTAATCAGCACTTCCTATAGAGCAGGGAGGACGTGACATGATGGCTTTGGAGTCCGGAGACGCCGACACCGGGGTCAAGGTCCGGACGACAGACGTGATCAGCATGAAGAGTTGTTCAGGGCCTGAGGGGGGTTGTGTCTCATATCACAGATATCTTTATATTTAAAAAAAAAGGATTTTGAAAGGATTTCCCCGATCCTCAAAGACTCCTCTGCCAATCTGGATCAAAAGTTTTTCGGTCCGCTGCACAATAATAAAGATTTTAAAAGTGTTTCTTAAGTTGTGAATGTGTTTCTTGATCCGCAGCAGAAGGAAACTGGAGGTAAACTATCTCCTTTCAGCTCTCAGGGAAAACAGTGTGAAATGAACGTAAAGCTGGTGTTTGGTGGATTTGGTCAGTGACAGATGTAATGTGAGGTTGATGCAGGATAAATATGCGAATGTGTTTTAAAAAATTACGCCTGAAATGAGAAATGTGGGAAATCATTAGGCGAGCAACAGATGGAGTCAGAATTATCATGACGCTCGTACCTGAAGCCAAATCACCGAAGCGGTGAATGTAAAATGAAACAAATGATACCGGCGTTTGTTTTCCTAGCTGGTGCGGTCGCACACAAGTTCCAGACAAACTTCCCAGCATGCTCGCTGCGTCTGGTGAGACCTCCGTGACCTTGACATTATTAAGTGGCAGGTTGGTAAGAGGCACTTTGATGCCTGTTTCCTCCTCGTGTGGCGGCGGGAGTACAGACGGAGGGAGGAGGAGGAGGAGGAGCAGGGGTCTGGGTGCAGCTCCTGTTTTCAGAGGGTGTGTGTAGCGTTCGCTCGCACCTGAATGAGACTCTTTGTGTTGATGAACGGGAGCAGACGGGTCTGCAGCTGCATCGCTCTCCGTGTTTCCTGTCGGACGCTCGACCTGACGACACTGAGAGACTTTGAAGTTTCAGCGGCGGCGATATTTAACGTGGACAGAAAGAGTCTCACTCCATAAACTGTGAGGACGTTTTAGAATCACTTAATATTTAGTGATTTTGAGAATAGAGTCGTAATTCTAGTCGATGTGTCACGACAGAGGTTGAAAACCCAGAAGATCAGACGTCTGTGTTCAAACGAGGAATGTGCAGCATCTTGTTCTACTTTGGTTTCACATATAATAAAACACTTGTTTTCTCCACATGATCAGGACTTTGAAAAGATGGTCTATTGTGAAGAAAGAACCACAGAGACCTGGAGGAAACCGTCTCTGTGGCGGAGGAGGAAACGTTTGGTCGACTGTGACGTTATCGTCGGTCACATCTGTGTCATATTCAAAGATCTTTCAGAGTTTCTCAACAGACAGAGAAGTTATGGCGAGCACATGTTCTCCATGCTGCTTATATCCTGAAACATCTATTTCTACTGTATCCTCACAACTTTCTTCTCAATTATGACTTGATTCTTCTAATATTACGACTTTAGTCTCTTAAATTTACGACTTTACTCTCTTAATATTACAACATTATTCTAATCTGGTGTTTCTAGCTCCGCAGAGACGTTTGCTCTTGTGCCTGAACTTCCATTTATCATCTTCCCTTCCTGCTGTGGACAGCTACGTCCCACTAGTCACTACTAATGTCCCACTGACAACTAATACCAACACTGATCAATCAAATCACCAACACGTCCTTGGGAAGTTTTTGTGAGAGATCTAATTACGAGTAAGTAAAACATAGAAAAGCACATTTAAGCAAACAAACATTCGCTTCAGAGGCAGTAAATCCCGCAGAGAGGAGAACGAGACGCGTGGCCGACAAAACATCCCATAAAATAAACAGTGCAATTTGTCAGTATCGTAAATTCCGACACTTGAAAGGTATTTACAGGAAAGACGGAGCTCAATGCAGATGATGGATGGATACAACTCCGAGGACAGAGCATTAGTTGATAGAGAATAAAACCTGTTCTGCTCAGTGTGACGGTGTGATCAATCTCAAAGTGCTCGTCAACGACCTATTGAAAACACCGTCCAGGGAAGGACGAGTGTGTGTGTGTGTGTGTGTGTGTGTGTGTGTGTGTGTGTGTGTGTGTTCCGAAGGCACGTATGTGGAGATGAAAGCAAATTCTGACCCTCCTGACCCCGGCGCCGCACGGCCTGAATTTCAAACGCGCCGTTCGTCAGCAGGGCAGGAAACGCAATTAAGGGTCCAATCAATTTCCAGCCTGAGGTGTGACGGTCTTCGGGCGATCACACCCCTCTCACCTCCGCACACACACACACACACAGAACACACACATGGCGTCCAGAGCTTTGATGTCACAACGAACCACGGAGACGGACAATGACGGGACACACCAGGACAATTAGAGGAGAAATTCTGCGTGTGGTCTCACGCTGTTCAAAACTTCCTCTCTCCTTCTTCCACTTCACCGTTTAGCCGTCGAGTAACAACGACATCAAACGAAGGAGCGCTTCATTCAAAACTGTGCGTATTCATTGAAAGTGCAAATGACAAATTCCTCCACAGACCTGGGAATGATCAAAAGACCTGCAAACGTAACGGCGTCGGCTCAACACTTACCCCACCCGGCGCTTTTCTCCTTTTTTAACTCCTCCATTCTTCCTGAAGAACGCCAGATAAACCGCGCAGCCGTCCCTGAGCTCCATATGCAGAGGCATGCGAGCGTGTGCGTCCAGCCCTGCGCTCTCACAGCTCTATCAAGTGACCCAGACGCTGCAATGTGGGTCTCCAGGATAAAATAGGCCACGCAGTCGCTCAATCGACAGACAGCATGGTCGGCCCCGTGGCCGGGTTACACAGCCGGGCCTGACAGCAGATCTCCTGCTCTCATTTTCTACTTGCCGTGTCTCCAGTGTGTCATTATCCGACACTGGCCCTGTGCAGAGACAGAGATCTGGCAGGCGAAGACTTTCCCATATGTCCCACGTTAAGCCCTCTCCGAAGGAGAAGGGCCCCCGCTGGGAGGCAAGCAGGCCGGTAGTCTCGGATCAGAAGGGAATCGGGGATGGTTTGTAGGGATGAAGCAGGACTAACAAGAGGGATCCCCCGGTTTTGTCAGCAGTGTGTGTGTCTGTGTGCAGTTGTGTGTTACTTCGCTGGTGGTTAAGAAGCTTTGGCGTCATTAAAATCAACACTTTCCGAGCGCGGGGGCAGAGCGCCAGGACGCTCGCAGCACGATCACAGATCTCTGCAGGACATCTCAGATTTTTCTTCTCAACGATCTTCTCTCCAAATGTGCCACTTTTCATTAGCACAGGCTTTACATGCTCGTTTGTTGATTCCAGGCGGCGCTCTCCTGCCAATGAGCGCCGGCGTCTTTGCATGTTTCACAGCTCGGACTCGGCAGGAGCTGCTGATCTGCCTCCTGCCACGTTTGGACGTTTTGTGCTGCCAGCCACTTAGTTTATTCTGAATTAAAAAAAATCAAGTGTGGCCTTTTCCACAAACTGTTTTTCCCTGAAACAAACCTGAAGATAAGGATAATAATCTGAGAGTGAAATGAGTTTTACAAAGAGAATTCTAAAGATCAGAGTGAAACATAAAACAAACCTCTTAAACAAGAAAGCAGCTCTAGTGATGGAAAGAAGCTGCAGATCAGCACGTCAGCGCTTCTCTGTCTGTCTCCGCTCACACTCTCACTTTATCTGCGCTGTCAGAGGCTCAGGTCGGCCCGAGACCCTTTAATCAGATTTGAACAAATGTGGAAATCCCACAGCGGCTGAAATGATAGAGGGAGAACAATCACCTGGTTGTGTGGCTGAATCGGGGCCATCGGTAGCCCTCGCATGACCGACGCATCGGCGGCTGCAATCGCCTTATCTGACGTCAGCGAGCTCCCAGAGAAACCTCTCCTTTTTCACACTAAATTATTCCATTCTTCTTCTCAGACTCCGTTCCAGCAAATCACTTATGTACGCCCACCGGGTGATTGCCAGGCTTAACCCAACGCTAAGCCACTCTTATCCTCTTAGAGCTGTTTGGTAGAAAACATGCAAGGAGACCCTTTCTCAGACGTGACCTCAATGAAGAGCGAGAAACTAACTTTTCCTCTTTCTGCTGAGCGGCTGGGTCCAGCGCTGGAGCCTTGGGGACAGTAAAAGTCGAGCACATCAGTCATGCACGTTACGGCGGGGTCGTATTACAAAGGTCTGCGCCCTCGCGACCGCTGACTCTCGCCGGCGACCTTTGACCTTATCAACAAGACACACATGCCAGAGAAGTAGAGATCAAGAGGCCGGAGCGTTTAGTCGACTCTGACCGTCATATTTCATTCTGATATCTGTCGACCAACCGCTGGGAGAGAGACCCTCCGACATCTGACGGCTTTATTAAGACACACTTTTGCTCTATTAACCTATTTATCTTAATTATCTGATTTCAAATGTTAGAAAACCTCCTCATTTAAATACAGATTCCTTCCACAAGAACAACCAAACGATTTTACCAGAAGCGTAAAGCTGACCGCGTGTGTAAAGACGCCTAAATTAAAATGAACATATGGAGGAAACCAGATTTAGGTCCCCCCCTCCTCATCCCTGCAGCGCTCCCACTACATTTGGAAGGATTTAGACTGGAAATTCATGATGGTCGTCCCACATGTTCACCTCTGGCCAACGGGAAGCAGTTAGCAACGAGGAAGCTTTTGAATCCTCAAGAGCGTGTTGCTGGATGCATCAACGCGACGAGGCTACAGCCATGTGTGTCCCACATGTGAGACAGAGGAAGACGTCCCAGTGGGAGACCTCAGTCATGAGGACGGCGAGGAGTCCATTACTCACACCCTGAGCCACAACTGCTCAGAAGACGGGTCGTTTGGGAGCGGGGAAGATTGAGTGGGAGGCGGGTCAGGGGTGGAGGACACAACCAGACCATCATATAAAAAACGGGAACTTTAAACTTCTGGAATTTCTGGTTTTCTTAATCGTCTATGATATTAAACCGAATATATTTGGGTTCAGGAAAAAGAAGCAATTTGAAAAAGCCAACTTTTCAGACATTTTCCAGATAAATTATCCTCGAATTTGTATTTATCTTTATTTCTTTAAATCAAATTTGGAATATGTAATCATTTATAGGTAGAACTACTGCAGTTACTTGTGATAATCTGCAGAACTCATATAACATTTAACTGTATATGTGTCAACTGCAGCAGCTGCCAGACGAACCAGATCTATACCGCAGCCACCGGGTCGGTCTGAGTTACACGCTGTCCGGCTGCAGGCTACAATCTGTGAGCACCGGCTCCACGAAACCAGAGCGAGCGGCCGAGCCGACGTGACGTGAGGACGCCTGCCCTACTTTGGCAAAAAGCTTGTAATCTGACCTCTTTCACCACGTCCATAAACATCATAACTGCCGTGTTTAATCCCGGCCGGAAGTTCAGTGTGTGTGTGTGTGTGACATAGTTACGAGCCAGTGACAAACCCCGCCTGTGTGTGGATTGTGTGTTCTGATATGAAAAAAGAAAGACATGGGTGATTGAAATCGAAGCTCTGGCAATTTAGAGCAAGTGATCGAGTAGAAAAACCCAAATTAAGTTCAATCAGACGTAATTTCCCTGCTGGAATTTGGAGAACGGGGCTGAAACGGACCAATAAGTCCCCTGAATACGAGCGGCTCCAGAAATAGTCCAGACACCTATTATCTATTTAACAGGCCTGGTCCCCATTGGGCAGGAGTAAGGAAGTGACTTCAAAAGGCTGCCCCCTCCCCCCATCCCGTTAATGACCCCAGATGTGTCGTCCTGAACAGACGCCTGATTCATCGGGTTAAATCCTGCAGCCTGCAGCCGCCACGGCGCGCAGGGGGGCCACTTCAAATTAAAACACTGTGGCGAGGCGTGGCTGGACGCTCGGATGATTAGAAGAGAGGGCATTGATCTGCAAACACAGTGCAATCACTCAGCTCGCGCTCTGCTCTGCCGCTCCAGCTGTGGTGCAGTGGTAATGGGAGTAGCACATGAATGCATACAGTACACGCACACACTCGCAGCGTGCTGAAACTTTACTCTGCGGAGCGTGGCGGGACCTCAGCCTGAGCGTGACCGTCCAAACAACACGTCCGGACTTGAAAAGTGCTGCCATTCCTGCCTGTTTACATCATCTGCCTCGTTGTATATGCACGTGTCCACGCATGTTCTCACACACAGGGGGAGAGATACGCCGCCATGCTGTAAATCTGCAGGCACCACTCATCGCCGGCTGCTGTTGTTGTTAGTCCAGCCGTAAGTCTCCCATATCCTGCCACCAATGATTCAAAGTCAAGAGGAGCGGGTCGGCCGTAAACGCCCCTGGTTTTGCTGATGAGCCCACGTGCATTGTGGGTGACGATGAGGAGCAGACGAAATTTATTTCCAAACCTCCTTTTAGCAAATTGGTTTACCTGGAACGCCTCACAAAGAACAAGAGTGACAAAAAGACAAAGAGAGATAAGTCCGAGAATACGCAAGTGGCACGAAGATATGGGAATTGAACCTGTGTACGTGCCCAGGTGTGTGTGAGTGTGTGTGAGCGGACTTGAGAGCGGCGAGCACCCACCTCCTTTTCCCTTTCTAGAAGTGTCTAATCTCACCAGGCAGAGGAGGGACCACAATAAAGTCTTTAAGAGGATAAGCACGGTAAGCAAAACTAAACGCTGCAAACAAATTGCCAAGAAAGGCTGAAAAACCTGGTCCTGTCTCCGGCTCCTTTCCACACACAGAAAACAAATCGAATTACCTGGAACTCGCCTCCCTCATCCTCAAGCCAGACGTTAACGTGGGGCCCCCGGCGGCCCCCGTGTTCCTGTCTGCTCACCGGTCATCCTGTCTGAGTGTGGTCACACAGGAAGGGAAGGTGGTTTTAGGACGAGGCCTCAGAGTGTCCTTGCAGGATAGACGTCCAAAACGCACAGGGTGGATTATGTTTCTGTCTCTACAACTCTCTGAGCCCTTTCTCTAAGCTGAAGGACAAGAGGACTGGGATGTGAAATGTGTCCCCTGGTGTCCCCATCCTTCTCCTCCTCCATGCTGCCGTCCCGGCTCCTAAATGTTTTGCCCATATGGAGTTGTGGGACGTCCAGGGTGGGCCGAGGCGACCAGGCTGCCGGGCTGTGGGCTGGAGTCTCCCACTAATCCGCAGGAGTTTAATGACGGCAGGCCTCGCTAGTGGTGGTGAAGTCTTTGGGGGGGTTGACCCAAGTCAGGAGGGGTTGGACATGTGACCTACACCAGGATAAGAGCCCAGGGTGTGTGTGTGTGTGTGAGAGAGAATGTGTGGGCCTACAGTATGTCTGGAGCTAAGTGGTCAGTCACTTGAGGAATGCAGAATTTCACATCTCAGCCGTGAAAACAAACGAGAGCAGAAAAAAAAAAAAGAAGCCAGTTGCTGTATTTTAAAGCTGAATCCACACGTCTGTGTTTTACAGATATAAAAATGCTGCTGACGCTGTTTTACTTTGAAAACTCATAGTTTCAGTCTAGACGGGCAGAAGCGGAGATTAAACGATAACGTAGACGCCCACAAACACGTGCTGATTGGGTCTTTTTGAACACGCCTTCGCTGATTCGTCAGGATCCTGTCACATGACCCCAGCAACCAGTGTAGAACACAACATGAATAATCAATCCCAAGCGTTGCTGACCCTGATGTCTGTGCTCACAGCTGTTGAAAAAAAACGCGTGTGTGGCCAGAGATGGTTTTACTTTGAAAGTGCGAGCTGTGCCAAGAAGTGTGAGAGTTTTAAAGACACACACTCTCTCACACACACACACACACACACACACACACACACACACACAAAGAGCGTAAGAAGCAGAGATTCCCCAGAGTGCGTCTGGCACCAGGAGCGACTGTCTGATCTTGTCAGCTCGGTGTGGATTCGCCTGTTTGTTCCTCTGTGTGTGTGTGTGTGTGTGTGATGCTGCACGGCTCTAACAACAGCTCGTTACCTTTGTGTCATATCATCACAGAACACCTCCGTCTCCTGGTGCCACGGATCAGAAAGAAGCATTTAGCTAAATCCGACTACACCCTGTTTTTGGCAGAGCTTGTAAAAGCCATTTAAAAGACTCATTTGCATATTCCTTTGCCCGCGATGTTTGAGTCTTATCGTTCACAAGGTTCCGCTCGTCGCGAGCCCGACTCCACTTCCACACTCCCGATTCAAAGCACAACCCTCAATTAATTAGCAATACGCAGATCAATTGTTGCCGGAGGTCAAACAGATCCCAGTCTCTTTAAGAGATTGGACGTCCACATGATTTGTGGCTGTTATCTGCAAAGACACATTGATGAACTGAGGTTTCTATTCCCCTAATGCGCAACAAATAACAAGCTCCAATCAATCAGGAGATATGGACGAAGGTCTCAGAGGAGAAAAGCGCAGCAGACACGAATAATTGTCGTCTGTTGCTTGACGGCGAGCGTGCGCGCTTGTGAAGCAGTGCACGTGCGTAAGCCAATAACTTGGAAAGAGCAGAGCAAGCAGCAGGCGCAAGTGGGGCAAAGGTTCATGGGAAGACACTTGTCAGGAGCCCGGTGACCGAGTTATCTTTTTTTTGGGTTAGTAAGTGGCTAATTAAAGTGACCACACTGATGTCCCATCTGCCACCGGGGCACAGCGCCACCGATTATTGGCTGCGATGGAAGCATGTTAATCCACTGCAGGGGCCAGGTACGAGTAAACACACGCGCTGGCAGCGACTCGCTCATTCACATCCAGATAAGCACTCAGCAACGCTTAAACAAAGATTAAGACTTTGACAGTGAGACTGAAATCCCGTTAGCTGGATGGCGTGCGGGGCGGAGGGAGACGTGTGTGGAGGGGAGGCAGCTGAACCTCGCGCTCCCGCAGGACTCACAAAACCACTGACGCTACACGGCAAACGGAAATTACAGCAATCCAGCGTGATGACAATGAGCATTGCAGAGCACCAGTAGCCGTCTGGCACCCGATGAGAACCATCCATCTGGGCGACCTCTGCCATGATGTGTCTCGGCGGGGACCCTTACCGCATCCAATCAGGGATCAGCTTTATATATTGTATTTCCCTCCTAATAGAATTGCAGCACTTTCTCCGGGCTCTCATATTGCTCCTGCCCCTCTCCACTAATCCACCGCTACATCTGAGTTTCCCTCGTCTCCACTAATAGAATCACTTTTTTCTTGGCGACATGCGTGGAGGACGTAATAAGTCTGAACGCGGGTCAGACAGGGAGACGCTCGAGTCTTAGCTGCAGTCCTGCACACAAGCACGAGGCCTTGTTTTGGTTCAGGGTTTGGTTTTCGTGGTATTATCAGATTTCGTAATGCTCTCACTCAAAACCCTGCGCGTACGGGTGGTTACTTCAACCGGGGTCGTGCTCTCGCTCCCTCCACGGCGGAGGAGAAATCAGAGAGCGTGAGTTCGAGGAGAAGAGCTGAAGCTGGAGCGCAGGAAACCTGTCTGAGCACAAGCAGTGTGAAATCAGTAAGTGCTGCTCTTAAACTCAGAGACAACCACCATAGAGCCTGTGTCTGACGGACCCTGAGTAGACGGTTAACCCCCGTGGTCGCAGCCGCAGCTCTTGAAGTGTAAACTGTATGAAACGCAGGGTGCGATGCACCGAGCGAGAAACTCAATCGAGCTTAATTCAGAGGCGACAATGGAACATTTTAAATGTGCGATAAATCTTTGGAATGGCTCTTAAATATTTTATTCTTCCCCCGGCGGCGACTCTGCCCTCGTCTGCACTATAACACTGGGACCATTAACATGTACAGGATTTTCTCCACCAGCTTAATGAGAAGATAAGCAGCCAATGTGAAATCCTCTGGACTCTCTCTTTGAAGAAGTGAAAGAAGTGAACGCCTATCGCCTAATTACAGCGTCAACGCCGCTCTGACTCTTGATGTGGCGTCTCGTTCTGTCACACCTCAGCGGCCGTGTGCCGGAGGACGAGTTCATGAAATAGAGGTGACTGGAGTTATGACAGGAGCATTGTTGGAGCCCTTTGTACTTTTATAACTCAGACTCTTAATAGCCGGAGTTAATGTATCAGCCCATCTCCTGCTGATGACAAGGTCAAACGGCCGGGAGAAATATCACTGAGATAAAAACGATGAGATCAGAGAAGTGAAGAAAACAGAGAGAGCAGGGACGAGATGTGGATTTTAAAGTTTGTCTCCTAACTGCTCACTATACAGGGAGTTCCATGTACAGCTGTGGTGATGATGTTTACCTGGAGAATTGTTGCTGCAGTGAAACCATCTGCGCCCGTCCCAGCTCGGACTCCTCCGTCACTTCCCGGAGACGCTTCTCGCTCTCCAGTCGCAGGCGTCGCTCTTCCTCTAGCTCGTGGATCAGCTTTTCTCGCTGCGAACACAAAAAAAATACATAAGTGTGGTCACGTCTCAGCGGCGGCAGCGGTGTGCGGCCTAACGGCTCAATATCAGTGTCATATCCCATATTTATGGTTCCTGAAAGTAGAAGCTCCCTGAAGCCCTGACAGCCAGAAGGTCATCGTCGACCCTGACCTCTGACCCTCCTTGAAAAGGCTCGAGCGAAAACAGAAACTCAAAGATCATTAAAATATCTTTCTTTTCTCGAATATCTGAATCAAAAATACGACAATAGATGGCATTTCAGCTTCCAGATTGTGGTTACTTCCTGTAGTTTGTTGTTTCTTTGGAAGGATCGTAATGAAGCTCTCCTTCCTTCTGTCGCTGCGACAGAGAAGTTCACAGCAAATGTCAAACCTCATCGCAGAGCCTGCTCTCTCATGCCTCCATCCTTTCCCCTCCACTCTTCCACTTTCATTCCAGTGCCGTCTGAATATTTACAGCTCCAAGGTCCCTGAGACGTAAACGGTCACAAATGGAGCTATAACTAAGAAAAGCTTGTTTACCACAACCGCGGCATTTCCTCTTCTCCTCCACAAACACACTCACACTGTAAATACGACGCATTCTCAAAGGAAATAAATTGTTTTTATGGTTAAACGTGACCTCGAGTGACTCGACTTTTGATAGATGTTGAATCCGCAGCTCGTCACTGAGGAGCAGGCGGTAGAACGGAGGAGGCTCAATATCCTCTGCAGCTACGGCTCAGGATTAAGGCTCAATACAACAGCAAGGCCGGGTCGTCCTTTCACTGCCGTGCGTTCCCACTTCATTTGAGCTCCATTGTTGCTATGGATTTTGATTTCTCCGAAGCTCAGTTTAACTCCTTCATCCTCAGGAGGAAAGTCAGTGATGTGCAAAGTCTCTGCAGATCACATGGACATTTTTAATCTGTCCCCCCTGTTTTCACCAGAGACACATTTTTAAAAAGTTTTCTGCATAATTGGATTCTTCACTTTCTGACAGTCTCAACCGTCTGCTCCCAGAAGAGGGAGCCGGCCTTGCCTCTAACCCAACTGCACACACCATGCACCATGAGAGGGGGGGGTTGCAACTGAGTTTATCCAGAGACTAAAGTTCTGCAGGAGCTTCGGATTTTAGCTGACGGTGGAAACGAGTGAGGATCTGTCTCTTCTCCACACAAACCCTGGAATCATCATGGCCGCTGCCGCCGACAATTTACGACAAAGCAATTGGCTCCGTTTTCTGAGCAGAAGGTTTAAGTGGTCCAACGTCTCGTCAGGAACAAACAGGAGATTGTAAAATCCCTGCAAATTAGCTTCCAGCCCACAGAGACGAGCTCAGACTGTCAGAGGGAAGTTGCTTCTCTTGCAAACCGAGCTGCGGCTTCTGCTGAACAAGAGCTTTCGAATGTCTCATTGGTTTGGTTTAACAATGAGTTTACATTTTCACCTCCAAAGTACAGCTGCAGTAGCTGTGGTGTGAAGTTATCATGATGGTAATTGCTCGGTAACAGATTCTGGATCCTCTTCACAGAGAGTCAGTGATATGTGCTCAGGAGAAATGATCTGTTCTCCCACTCTTCATGCTGAGGGGCTTTTCCAAGCACTATGGGGACATCTAGTGGAGCGTGAGCAATCCTGCATGCTTCATCAGCATCTCTTCCCATGATTCAAAGCTGCAGCATGAAAGAGAGAAAACTGTCAAAACCACTGGAAAGCACGCCTGTAAATTACCGAACGTTTCAGAGCATTTTTTTTTATTTCTAACTGTGTGAGCACGGCGTCTAAAATGCAGCCAGTAGAAAACCATATTTCACAGTTCGGTTCCTTGGCAGCGATTCTGTCACCGACGCAGATTTTAACGGGGTGAATCCGTCGAGGAGAGAGAGAGATTATTAAACCCAAGTCACCGTTAAAACCGGGTCGGCTCCTCTCGGCGGCCGTAAATTCATGGCTACTATGTGGAGCGGCTCTTCACACAACAGGAGAGCCCCCCCCCCCGCCCCCTGACAGGAGTAATGGCCACTGTAAATCCAGTGGACCAGAAACATAAAGTAGTTCATCCCCCTGCCAAGTGCAGGACCTATATATCTGGACACAGACCAAGGACTTCCTGGCTCTTTCTCAGCGTCTGTCTTTGAGGAAAAATGGGTCAAGAGGAGGCTCCAAAAAGAAAAAGAAACACAATATTTACTCACAACATGTTTTTAATGATGCAAGAATGGAGCTTCTGGTAGTTTAGCTGCATTTCACCTCAATGCAGAGCAGCACAAAGGGCTTTTCTTGGTGTATTCATGTGTACAGTATTGTTCCGCACGCCGGCCTGGATTCTCACAAAGGCGCAGGAGCTTCAGTCGTGATGTTCGTTGCCCAAACGGCCCGACTGACGCCCAAGGCATAAACCACCGACCGCTCTGTGTCTGCTGACAGAGACTTGCCAACAACCTCAATAACAGCACAGGATTTATAGTCCACGTTGCAGTAAAAAAGAAAAAAGAAAAGGGCCTCTATTGCTTTTGTTCGATATATAATTTCAGATTTAACAAGGCCCGTGGCCGTTAAATCAAACATTACCATATCTTTATGTGGCCAGAAATCCCCAGCAATACATTACGGTGTTTCTCAGTTGAAATGTTTATCGTCCACAGCAAATACAGCCTTTTTTTTTTTCTTTTCTCCTGTGGGAAGGAGTATAGCTAATTGAAAGCATATTCTTAAACACGGCTGAGCTGCAAAAGGCAACACGGCTGCACCGACGCCCTGGGAAGACGTCGCAGAGTCAACACTGGGATGAGAACACGCTTGGCAACTCTGTGTGAGAACATTTACTTTAGTTAATCCAGGGACTGAGCAGATAATCCTCTCACTTCACTGCTCGTCGTGAATGAGGGGGGTGGGTGTGCTACTGGGTTCCACCAGCAGAGGGCAACATTTTACTGGGATTAAACTGGAGCTGCCACAAAAAGCCGCTCTATCAAACAATAAACGAGGTTGGGGGGTAAAAAAAGAAAAGCAATATCAAATGGAAGAGGACAAGTAATCTATAAAATGGCCCAGGCGGCGTTTTTATATCGGCCTACTGAGCCATATATCTGAAACAAGCACAGATTGGAGGTTTCAGGATTAAATTTGACCTCTGTCACAGACGGGGACGGTTTCATTCCCCGCTTGATACAAACTGTTTCCGTCTCGATGCGACAGAATCTATCAGCATCAACATGTGAAGCCTGGACGCACCGCGGGACGCTATTGATTTCAATGCACTACAGGGAATAAATGATAGATAAATAAAATAAAATAAATTGCGTGGTGTGCTGTTTGTACGACCTCCCTGCCTCTTCTCAGAATTGTATTAGTTGCAGTGGAGCCCAGGAAGAAGCTCGCCTCTGTAATTGGACGGCATTAGATGGTAATGGTATTCATCCGAGCTGAATTACTAGAAGACCCCCGATACCCTCCAAGATCCACAGAGGACTCTAAATTAATTACAGACCTTGTTGTGCCTGCGACGCCGACTCCCATAAAAAGAAAAGCTACAGTGCAACGTTATCAGGTTAAGTGCACAGCCACGGCCCGAGTCTCTGCTTCTGCAGGACGTCCATCTGCGACTGTATACGTCTGTGCATTAATGCAGGGTTTGGGGTACAGGTCAGGGGGCGCAATAATCTCTTCATTACACAGAACAACCCCCCACCCCCCCACCCCCACCCCCACTGCGCTCTCTGTCTTTCAGTTGGAGCTCTTTGCCTAATCAAAGGGCCGGGAGGGGATCTGTGGCTCGCTGCTAAAGCAAACATCAGGGACACAATACACCGAGCAGGTTCTTCATTCATAAATAAAACATGCCACTAGGCACTTTGTGTGTGTGTGAGCGGCTGTGTGTGTGTGTGTGTGTGTGCTCATCAGCAAGGCCTGAAGTCAAATGAAAGTGAAACATGAGGATGGTTCCACTGCTTAGCTTGCACATGTAATGTATTTGAAATGCTGCGTCAGACGCACAACAATAGACGAATCGAGAAGGTGTAAAAATGGTGTTTTTAAGATATGAGAGGGCTTTGGATTAAATATAATTCAAAGTATTTGCATTCCAGGATATGATATTAATTACAGCGACAGTGTAGAGTGTAAAATTATGGTGTAAAATGATGTATTACAGGAAACGATATTAAACATACAGTATGTAACTTCGGCCACTAGGGGTCTCTCAATCAAAACAATAACAACTGACAAGGCTCAGGAGCAAATCATGTTCGAGGAAGAGGTCACGTATTAAAGTTTTATTCTCGTTATGCAGCGAAAGGCAACGAATAATCCTGACGCAACACGAGTGACGACAAACGACAAGCGAGCACGTTTCTCCTTCGTCACACGTCGTATGGAAGTTGGAGCAGAGATGGACAAAGCAACGGGTGAAGAGGATAGGACGAATTTAAAATGCGACCGAAATGAAACATCCCGTTATTTTGAATAAAATTGGAGATTTCATTGTTGGAATCAAGTCAACTATGTCAAATATAACATAGGAGTCGCTGTAGGTGTTTGGTGATGAGGAGAAATTCACAGGAACATGTGTTTTCTCAGATGATTTGTTTTAGAGTCCAAACATTGTTTTATTCAGTAAAAATCTGCGTCCTCTGTCCCCCAGGGCTCCATCAATTCAATTATCATGGAGCGCCACTGCACTGGAGTGTGGCACTTCTCCTGGAGACAGCCTCCGGCACTATAGCAAATAATACACACACCCCAGGAATATGCTAAATCATATGAGTGGCCCATTTATCATTGCCAAGGGAGCCCCCCCCCACCCACCCACGCTCCCCGAGTCAGAGTGGGTGAAAGGCCCGGTGTGGAGATGCGATTTGAGCCTGTCAGCGCTCGTCACCCAGTGAATGTGCCGATCGCTGGGGGGGACCCCATCGCTGCCCTCGGCCCTGTCCGGCCCTGATAAGGCCAATCTGCAGAGACAGCACCTGAGTCCCCGGCCCCCCCCGAACCTCCACGCTGTCACACGTCTTCCAAACAGCTGTCAGATACACTCTGAGAAGGTCCCTCAGCGCAGGAGCTCCTCCAGGACCGAGTCTTTCTCCGAGTCTTTCAGAGCCGGAGCCCCTCAGACGCGTCTTTATCTGCTGAACACACGCTGCAAAACATGTCCATCTCAAAGCTGCTGTTCATGCCGGCTTGAACATTCATAAATCATTGTCATTGATACCCTGGATTAATTACCACTAACTAATTAAACCATGGTTAAGCCAAGCGGAAGTCCCAACTCGTGAATGTCATTCAGTCTCCCTGCGTAGCTCAGTCGGACCCAGTTCAACACAAGATGTAGAAACTTTCCATCGCCTCAGTTCATAGATATGAAACCTCTAAATATGTCTGATGATGAACCTTTTACAGTAATAACAGTAATCAAAACCGAAACCAGAATATGAGCAGGATATGTCTGTGCTGAAGGTCGGGGTAAAGGCGGGGGCGACTGACGTTAATCACAGACCCGGGATGGGAAGCCGTGGTCAAGGTCAAGCTCATCCGCAACCTCGGACGGCAAACCGCTCACCACGTCACCGACACCGAGGACATTCGAGTTCAGTGGAATCACGGATTCAAAGTTCATGTAGCGTTTGAAAGTGCAGCGTTTCAAACGACGTCTTGCACATGAAAGATGTGTTTTCAGGGACAGAAATAGCAGATTCCCATCACGGCTCCAGGGCTTATTTCACTCTACTGTTCCATTCCACTTCATATTCACTCGTTCAGCGACTGCCTCCTTATCTCATCTTCGCTCTCTGATATCCTGTCTGCAGCGAATCTGATTTTTCAGTTACACAATTAAGTTTACACAAATAAATAGCAGTGTGTGAATCTACTGGACGTGTGAGGCTCGTATCTGTTTAAGCTCAGGTGTCGCAGCGCGTCCACAAAACCCCAAGAAAAATAAACCCCGCTCCTCCCGAAGCCGGATGGTTTATTTTCACATCTTGTTTAGACAGCCATTTCCAGTGGTCATAATCTCACCCCACAGTTTTAAATGCCTCTTTAATGGAGAGCGCCGCCGCCCCCCTCCCTCTTTACGAGCCTGCACACAGACTTCTGTTCTCCCGGTTTTCCGCCTGACAGGAAACCCAGCATCCTGCCTCATGACGGACTCAGATTGCACTTCTGAGTGGCATCAAACGACGGGGTGCGGCCCTGCCCTGCGCCACGCCTCTGGCTTTGGGTGTGAAGGATTCCAGAGAGAAACCTACAGCAGTGCCGAGGCCGTGAATGAGCGGTTTGACTCCCGGCAGACAGGGCCGGCTTGTTGGAGGGAGAATAAACCGCGACCTGTGCTCTACCCGACACCTGGCGGGAAACCCACATGTTTTTCTTGTCAGCGTTTTAAAGATGCCGTTCAGCAGAACACGCCAAAAGCACCGTGTCCGGGCCTCAGTGTGGAGTTTAAGAAACAAACTGTGTGCTCCATATTTGTGCTGCAGATGCTTTGCAGATTATTCAAAAGTTTGAATTCGACTCCCTCAGATGATCCATAATAAAAGAGGGACGTGCTTCCACGCTGCCAGTCGCCACTGTTCCACACCAGGAGGCCCAATTAAAACACTCGCTCCTCAGTGAAGCGTCTTGTTAATGATGTCTCTTTTACAGCTGTTTAACCTGGAGCTCACAGATGCCGTTCTCATTCTCTCCTGCAGATATGACGCACCGCTGCTGCTGCTGCTGCTGTGGAGCTGCTCAGCAGTGGCGACCAGCTCTGGACTTCAATGTGTGGCACCGCTGCTGCTGCTGCTGCTGCCTGTTTGTCTGATCGCGTTACACAGAGACGCCTAATGGATGTAGAGAGCGAGGGAACAGAGGCTGTTAAAGAGAGGCATCCGATACAGAGCCACTTCAAAAGTCCCAGGCTTTTTTAATCTGTCTCTCTGGGTTAGTCCCCTGGCAGGCGAAGATGGGGGGGGGGGTTTGCAACGTGGGAAGGGTGTGGGCATGGAAGTGGGCGTCAGGGTGTGGGGGTCTGCGGCTGGTGAGCGGTTCCCACTTCACACCGCCAGCACTTTGACAATTATCTCCTCGGCGCAGCAGCTTCTTTTTCATTTCCATTGAAGAACCGTGCCGGAGCTCCGAAGCCTCCCAGGAATGCCAGAGAGAGAGAGAGAGAGTGCAGGGGGGACTCCAGTGGGGATAATCCCAATTTCAAATGGAGCTTAGTGATATCCCCTCCTCCTTTTCTTCCTCCAACACCCCCCCCCCATCCACCCTCCTGTCTGGCACAGATAACTCATCCCTCTCTCCCTCGACCCTGAGCATGCGCCGACAGCAATTTTACACACACCGCTCTAAAGTAATAATTAGCATGTCACCCACTCGCGTGAGTCGGCGAGCTGGAGTCTCGCAGCGTGGAGAATGATGTATTGTCTTTAGACTGCGCTGAGGTCAGTGGATGAAAGGTGAGTGATGCAGGCGCAGGCGCTGCCTACGGACGTGTCGCCTGGAGGTGCGGACACATATCATTACGTTTAAAGAGAGAAGTGAACTTTTATTTTTGGGTGTAACACAGGTGGGGTTTCTGTAGCACCGTGATCATAGATCTGCGACTTCTACGTGGCGAGGAGGTCAGATCACGGGGCGGTACGTCGTGTGGTTACCATGGTAACACAAGATGGAGGTGCACGGAGGTTAACACAGAGATGTTCTGGCTGTGTTTGTCTTGATCGTTGCATTGGAACGTGAGGTAAACTTTGCGACCACAATCTCTTTGTCAATGCTATATTTCCTTTTTCTGGCCGTGCATCATTATTTATGACATGTGACGTCCAGCTGCAGGCCGCACTTCCTCCTTGTGACCACCAGAGGAGGCAGGTAAACCGATGAAACGCAGAAAAGTCATTGGACTATTAAAAACAACATAATGCTACGACTGAACTATAACCAGTGAGAAACAGAGCTGCTCACATGACTCTAGGTCCTGACACCTATAGTGGTGGATGCACGCGTTTAATTCATCTTAACTCTATCTCCCGACTGTGGAAATCGACGAGGAGCCTCCGTGGTTCACATGCATGACGGCGAGGGGGCAGTGGAGTCACTGAGAGGTCAGGGAGGAGGGGCAGTAGGTGAAAGAGGGTGAAAAGGACGTCATGCAAACATGTGACATCCTCCTGATGTTGATGTAAACAAACCCTGAAGCCGATATTCACCTCTGTCTGTAACTATCTCCTCTTCCCCTGAGGATTACGCTGATTCTCAACAAGAAGAACTGTTCACGTTCTCCGTCAGCACCATAACATACAGTTAAACACGTCTCTGCTGCAGCTACTGTTTCTGAAATAAACTCAAGCCTCAACAACAGCAGGAATCTACAGTGCTGCAGTGCCCTTGAGCAACACACTGACTCCCTGCCCAGCTCCAGGGCCGCTGTTCTGTATCTGACCTGCTGCTGTGACCTCCTTCACTGTGGAGAGAGAGAGAAAACCCCGACCTTCCTCCTCCAGGGATCAATACAGAATCACACACACATTTTCCGTGCGAGAACCTGGGAGTGTATCGGCCCTCGTGAGCTGTTGCTTCAGGCGAGCGGCCACGGAGGGAATCAGGTGCGGCCGAGCAGCTGGGCCTGTGGTTAGAGCCTCTCGCTCCGAGGCAGCAATCAGCTGAGCTTCATCACATGGTTCGGCTTTTCACTTTCTGACCTCCCTTACACAAACATACTCCATCCACACGCGGGAGCTATATCATATTCACGTTTATATGCAGATCTGAATTCTTTCCCCTCCTTTCACACGTGAACAGAGGTGAAAGCACAACATCAGCAGTTTCCTGCGAAGCCGAGCACAAGGCAGCTGCAGCCTTGTGCTGTTCCACAACCTGACCAAGCACCTGAGAACCTGCTGCTCCTGCAGAAATTCTGAACAGGACATGAGGCCCGAATGACGTCTGAGTCAAATGTGTCGCAGAAAACAAACAAATACAGAAAACTGTCTCTGGAGATTTGGATTCTTTGGGTTGTTTTCGGCTGACGACAGGACGTAGGTAGGTTTTGTCAGTGAACTTGCTGTTTTAATGTGAAAAAGCTGCATAGCTTTGCTTTAAAATGAAGTGCTGAGGTGTTGAAACCCTAAAGATTGACTTTTCGCCGGGGAAACTGTGGCAGTTGTGGCTCTGTGCAGATTACAGGGTCGAGCGGCTCCACTGTACTTTACCATTGTTCCTTCGCTCTTGCTCCGTGCGACTTCCCTCTGCAGGCGAGCCACGGCCAGCTTCTCTCTGGACAGAAGAGAGGAGACAGGAAAGACGAGTGAGTCCACGTGGGACACAGACAGACTGACAGTACGTGTGTGCACCAAATCCATAAGAAACGTTTCAATCAATCAAAAGTTAGTATTGATTCAGTAAATGAAAAAAACAATAACGCTTCCATCTTTCTCTGCAGAAACCACAGAGGCCTGCCAGCAAATCAGCACACACACACAGACACACACAGACACACACACACTGACACACACACACGGACACACACCGAGAAGAAGGGGTCGTCCGCTGACCACGTAAAACAAAGAGCTTGCAGTTCTGTCCAGACAAAAATAGCTCAGAGGAAACAAAAAGCAGGGCATCCTCGCTCCACAACTTACATCCAGACACACACTCATAACACACTCACTCCACCACACACTCACAAATACACACGTGAACTGGGCTAAACAAAGAAATTGACTGTGCGCGTCCAATCCCTTTCCCACGTGAGGGCATTCCAGACTTTAATGGGATAAATCTTGGCACAGCAGCGCGGATAATAAAGAAGCCTGTTTTATTGGCTCTCCTGAGGAAACACAACTGAAACACAGGAGGAACACAGACAGCTCCGGGACGACAGCCTGCGTCTGACAGCCGCAGATGAAACATACACAACGCTGAGCGTCTTTATGCAAAGTGCAGGAGAAAGAACAAATGTTTGGGGAGTAAAACGCCTCCTCTTGAATCGCCGTGACGTTCTCTCTTTAATTAAAAAACAAGTGAATGCAGTGTTTTGAGCACAGAGTGTAAATAAAGATGGACGATGCGTCTTGTGTATCTTTATAAACAATCTATGGTTCTGACAGGAGGTGGATGAGCTACAAGACGTCATCCAATCATCACTGTTACATACATAGAGACGTGTGCTAATTGCTAACGAGGCTACTAATTAGACTAATGAATACATCAATTAGCAAATACTTAAGATAACAACTCTATTGTCCCAAAGGAAATTGACAAAAATCCATCACAAACCATTTGTTGCACACAAATCAATATATTTCTGTAATATTATTTACAAAATAAAAGTCTTAAGGCACTTAATATCATTTCCTGTGACACAGAATAAAACCAGGGTAGTAACATGAAGCTGTGGGACCTAATGAAGACGTGACTTCACCAGACAGACACATTAAACACAATCACCTGCACATTTTTCACATTTCCTCACCACAGCAGACACACAACCCCCGCCGCCCACAATAACTCGTGGCTTACATCAACCCTGTCGCCTCTGACAACACATCATTGTTTCTGAGCAGCTTACCTGTCGGGGAAACCCCCAGTGATTAAGCCACAGCTGGGGGATGTATACAGTCGACGGATGAATCGTCCGTCTGGACTGAGAACGCCGAGGCGAGATCACAAACGCTAGCAGTGGCGTTCCCGTGCAATGGGACCTGAGTGAGTTACAGCCCAGCCCGGCACGCCGATTGTGAAACACATGGTGACAAATCCGTGAGAAAGTCGAGCAAAGTGAGGGAGTGTGGGGGGTGTGTTTGGGTGTGTGTGTGTGTGCTTGCATTAGGTTTGTGTGCTCTTAAATTGAGGTGTGTGGGCGTGTGCGTTTATTAAAGTGAAGGTGTTGTGAGTCCATTCATTAAAAAAAAGTGTGTGCGACTGCACGTTCCACATCTGAGGCTGACTCACACACTCATGTTCCAATTACACAATGTGTCCCTTCCTATTACCGCACACTGTACGCTCACACCATTACGCTACCTGGAGGAGCAAACACAGAGAAGGTCTCTGGAACCTCTCAGCGCAGATATTGTTTTGTTAACAGCAGCGGCCTGGCATTCCTCCAGTCTGTGTTATGGCTGAGCGTCAGCCCTGCAACGGGTTAAGTTTCAGGCCACTTATGCACAGGCATGTTCCAGGAGCAGCGGAGCATGAGCCAACTGCACCCCGAGAAAATCAACTCCAAATATAGAGCAAATTTGACATTCTGTGTTACACGTAATTATAGTAATTGGCACAAGCAGGAGTCAAAATAACAGTAATCCAGTGCAAAATGCTCATTGGCATTTCTATTGACGGTGCTGTGGAGCTGCGTCGGACCGGCACGTGAAAGCAATCTGTGATCGGCCATATTCGGTATGTGTTTGGACCTATTCTGCTCCGAGTTCATCATCTGCGTTTCAATCCCGATCCACGTCAGCCGATCACTCACTTTATAAAACTTTAGCAGCTGTGTAAACGGGCCCGTCAGAACAGTCTTATCTCAAAGCATCTCTGGAGAAGGAGGTTTGTGTGTGTGTTTGCGGTGGGTCCTGACGATTACGCTGCTGAAACACGTGTTCTCGTAGATGTCAGGGCCGTCGCAGTCTAAAGGATAATTATCACTGCTCGGGTCTTATTTTTGTAGATATGGTCGCTGTTTCGAACGCTTGTGATAACACAGCAGGGAAAGAAAACACCGGCGGTCAGACGATCAGTAGGGACAGATTATCTGAGCCGTATTCAGCGTTTCCCACAGAATAATTCAATCTACACAGACTAAAGAATGAGAGAGAGGGAGCTGCATCGATGCCTTTTGTGGGAACGCGCACAACCACAGCTGAAACTATGATGCCTGACTGTGTGGATGGTAAAAACACCACAATGCAGTAACGGAGAAAAGCACCAAGTTAGACGTGTTATTATGAGAAGTGTCGCGTTCCTTGAAAAAACGTCTTAAATTAGCAAAACAAAAGGTTGTGATGAATCACAATCGTATTTTTAAAAAGGTAGAAAAGTTTCCACAGTGTCCTGAAGATCTAGATCTGTTTGAACTGATGAATTGGGGAATTATTTCAGGCTTCAGTCCACGACCTTCGTCCTGTACATGAGAGCATGTGATGAAAGCACAAGCTGACAGTTCACCATGTATACATTCCTCTTCTTCCTCTTCCTCCTCCTCCTCCTCTGCTGTTTTTCTTCCTCCCCCCATTATAAAGCTCGGCTGAGTTGACTGCAGCAGCCAATCACCAGCGGCGTCCACGTGGACCTCCAGCAGTTCCCACTGACCTGGAATCACCTGAAAGCAGCGGAGGCCTGAGCGGTGGATGGCGCCCCGCTGAGCGTCAGAGGCAGCGCTCGACTACAACTCCACCGTTTTTTATTCTACTGATCTGTGCCATAAGAGGCATTAGCACAATTCTGAAAATGTCAGGATAACATGATCTTCTGCACACGAACCATTTGCTTTCCACACACACACACTCTGCACACCTCAAACATCCTTTCCAGCAGCATCACGCACTTCCTTCGAGATGAAACAGCCGTGCACGGCGTGCAGAGTTGTTTAATTCACGGCAGATCGACCCTGTTTCCTCCTCACACTGTGTAAACCCTCAGACAGCGAGCCGGCTGCTCCACAGCGCCGTGGCAAGCGAAGACACGATCTGTCAGAGCCGAGGGAGGATCTGTGGCGGCGGCGGGGCATTCGCCAGCCTGAGCCGACATGTTGGACCCACGTGCTTTGAACTGCATTGTGTTCGCCGCTGTTATCGCAGCGCCTGCGTGCAGGTGTGGTAATCCATTGTAAATAGTTTGCCATTAAACACAGAATGAAAGAGAAAGAAAGTGCTGCCTCTTGCGCTTTTGGTTTCCTGTTTCCTTGACATATTATCAAGTGGGGTTAATCTCTCCTCTGTAGAAAGATGTTCACAGATTAAAGCTTTCTCCCTGCAGCAGTTCCTCTTTCTGACATGAACACACACATCAGAGAGTATAAAACATGCATTAGTCTAAACCGTCTTCTCAATATTGTCACTGGAGCTTACTGGGAGCTAAACACCACAATCGTTTTCAACCACAAATGTCCACAGAGTGAAAGAGAAGTATAAATGTTTGGACGAGAGCTGAGCCTCCATGCATTTATGCATTAGCATCTGCACTCCTGCTGCGTTAAGAGTCCTGATGTGCACGCAATCCCCGTGCCCCACATAGGGAATCCTGTTCACAGGGACTCAGCGCTACGTTTTTTGGCTCCGGCTCCGGACCGGTCATTCCCATCCTTAATCCTCCCGCTGCGGTGTTATGTAACCTTCTGCTCCGATCCAAAATTTCAGCCGAGCCCTCAGCGTGGGACAAAGAGCTCGCCGAGGCGTTTGATAAGTTATAACATCCAACCCAGTGTGGCAGGAAAACAGAGTTACAACTGGCAGGAGGGCCACAGGACAGACGGGGCGAGAACTGGTTCGTCACCTAATGGCTCAGAAAATGGAGAACTTTATATTTTAATATCAAAAACGGAGCATTTTTACACGTTGAATATTTGATACTCAAAGATAGAACAATCTTACATATAGCACAGCCCTCAGGAGCAATTTGGTATCATTGTCTGGCCCAAGGACACTTCAGCATGTGGACTGGCCGAGCAGGAAATCAAACTACCGACCCCCTGATTTGTGTACGTCCCTCCCTTTCCCCTGAGCCGCAGCCGCCGGCAGCCTAGTGTTGTTTCCTCTCTACAATCAAGCACCAAATACTGAGGTGGCATCAGAATCAGCTCCAGCATAAACATCTGCTTCCAGCCTCTGATGCGTGCACATCTGTGACCACTCAATTGGTCCCAATCCATTAAGCAGCTCCAATCAATCACCAGAAAATGGATGGCTGCCGAGCGGCGGCCTGACCCGCGGCCGCTCCCTCCACCTCACCCACAGCTGGTTCCTGACCTCCATGGTGGACCCCGTCTGCAGCGGAGGGGCGGCGGAAAAAAACAGGAGCCACATGTCAGCACCTCACACACCCTGCCAGCCCGGCACGACCACGGCACGCCATCAATTATTGACGTGGTGAAATGTGATGAGCTTCCACACAAAGAACAACAGAGGGACGTCTCACATCAACGTGTTTGTGCTTTCAACGCGTTCTTCTTCTTTGTTCTTGCACATTCTGACTCCAAACGTGTGTTTATGTGCACGTTCTGTGGAAATAACATACATCCTGTCGTTTCAAACACTGTGGTTCATGTACACACCCTGACGTGACGTAATGACACTTCCTCTTCACGTACTGGCGTTGTGTTGTGGTCCTTGTTTGGACACGTGTGAGTAATGCAGTCAAACGAGTTGAGATGATCGTGATTAGCCACATTTAACAAAGTCAACAACACGTTAAGTGCAGTGAGCTGTTTATGTTTTTCCTCCCTGATAAGATCGAGCCAACAGTCCCGATAAGGTTTAATTACACTGGTTGCAACATAAAAGTGATGAAGAAACTCATTGTTATTTTGTGACGGGTTGGATTGACATTTCCTCAAAGCACGTGATTGACGGACGTGTGAAAATGATTTGTCGTCGCGGCCCGTGAACGACTCTGAGGAATTATCAGCAAAATCAGAGTGAGGGCAGGGATTTAAAGACATCCCTCTCCCTGCCAAGATCAGATCAAACGCATCTCTGTACTTCTGAAGCAGCAGAAACGAGACGTGAGGAATCCTCCGAGACTCCTTGTGAGCTCAGAGGAATGTGCTCGCCAAGCGTGGATTACCCCTGCCTGACTGTCTGTCTCCCTAAATGTTTTCTTATTCGCGCGCGGGGTCTGACCTCAATTGTTTCCGAACCACAGACGCATTCCTGTCCAGACGAAACGAAACGTTGCGAGCGAGCAGATGTGCTTTAAAAATGGCTGCAGCACCCGCCTGTCTGTGGAGAGGGTTTACTCACCGGCGCGGCTCATGGAGAACGAGGACGGGGCCAGACGCCAACACACTGGGGGGAACTCACAAACACACAGATGAACAAACATGTACAAACACTCGGGCGGAGACACGCACACACACACTCTCCCAGTTTCCTGAATCTTTTATGTCCAAAACATAAAAGAGGGATGACTCCTCACAGTCGCTGGACCTGAACAACTGCAGATATGAAGAAGATGAGGGAAGGAGACAAGAAAACCTTCATCCAGACACACCTTGTTTTGAAATCACAAATTCACAGCCGCATGCCAACAGGTAATAATCCACAGTGTGTGTTTAAGCTTTTCCAGAGATGGTTGACGAGCTTGTTTCCAGACATAATTGAGTTTGAGTAAAGCGCCCTTCACTCTGGACTACAATTACCTCGTGATTTAAGAGTTTACCTGCGATAAACAAAGGCTGTTTTTCACTTGGCAGGAATTCTGCTTCTGCTCAGGTATGTTTCAAATTAACTTGATTGTATATGGTGTTGTCTGAGGCCACAGCCAGCTGGTGATAAATCATACGTGTGGGGCTTGAGGTGCTCTGGAAAGTGAGGAGCTGTCTCAGGCCAAAGAGACGACCTCCTGAGGCAGGTGGAAGAGGAGCTACAGGCATCAGCTGAATCCTGAATGTCCCTTCCTGTTTAACCAGTTAAAAGCTAAATCTAGCAGCATCCACGGGCACCAGTGGTGAAAAAGCAGCCACACATCATATCGCAGTCACATGTCCCCTGCATTGTTCTGTGTTTCACACCCTGCCTGCCCCTGCGTTGGAGTAATTGAGCAGGGACTCACGTTTACTACTGTACCGTAACACTAGAAGGTTCTGCTGACTCATGGAGACTGTGCACAGGCTACGGGTGTTTTACAGCGGCTGTCAACACGTCGTTTTCAGAGAGGGGGGCAAACAGTAGCTCTTTACAGAGGCGGACAAACGGCCGCTTCACGTACAATAGAGACAAAAGTATGGTAAACGGGAGCACTCGAGCCAAGGGGCTGCCATCTTCGCTGCCGGGTGCATGTGTGCAGAAGTCATAAATTCATCTGTTCTGCAGGAGTCACATGTTCAGCTTGTTGCATCACCTGATTTAACTCCTAGTTTCTGGGATAGACAAACAAACTTCTCGCTGATGCATTTTCAAATCCAAAGATCTGCAGACAGAGGTGAAAGCCGTTCTCTCCTCTGAGTCATCGCAGGCGTACATCGCCATGGCGTCCTCGTTCTGGCGCTCTGGCATGCCGGTAATCAAGTCATTAAAAGTTACTGTGCTCATTGCGATTCCCTCTAAGTAAAGAGTGCCACCAAATGGCTTGAGGAAAACAAGAGAGGTGTTTGAGGAAGAGTTTTACTGCATGAAGGTGAGCGTCTCCTGCAGCCACTGGAGGATTCTGCTGCTGTTATCCACTGATTTACAGCCAAGAAAGTAGGGAGCTGGAGTTTGTTGACATTCCCTTCCCCACACGACCACAAATACAACGCCGACCCCCTCTCCCCGAGCTCGTAAACAGCTCACGCTGCATCACCGTGACCGGGACAGAAATATGAAATGTGAGGGGAGGCCCACACAGCGGGCTTTGATCTAGACATGTGAGATGCATGTGTCGGTGAAAGTGTGTCAGCTGTGGGTGGTAAACAAGGACAAACAACTCTCGTAAACTGTCGGCATGCAGAGCGACGACCTAAAAACAAATCCAATTTGGGGATTTTATCTCCTTCCAAGAACTGAAACACTTGTGAGGTTTTTGAGGTGGGAATACGAGAGACATAAACAACTGGACGTCAGGCACTAACTGCAAAAACAGCCCTCGAATCCGTGCACCTTGGTGAACTCACATGGAAGCGAGTTCGTCCATTTAAAAACCACAGAAATGCTCTGGCTCTAATGACATCACCGAGCAGTCGGCGGCGAGGGTGTCTGGGCAAAGCTTTGTCTCCGGGCAAAACAGTCGGTGGATGCAATAAGCCGCCGATAGCTCCCAAATAAAAGCTTTTTATTGCTTATAAATTGTGTCAGACCATTAAACTTTATGTTTTTCCCTGAGTGACATTACTCCGAGTTAAGCCAGAGACATCTGATAGTCCCATTTCTCCAGATTTCCAACTTGTTAACGTTTGAAACAGAGAGAACGAGGCGTCAGCCGGGACGTGAAGTGTTCGGGGTGTTTACAGTGAAGAAACAACACACACAGCCCGATTCGCAGATTCACAAAAACAGGTTCCTGCCAGCCCCTGAGGTCTGTGCAAGACTGCGGCTGTTTTTAGAGTTCCCACGTGGAGCTCGTGGGGGGAGATAAATGTAGAGTAGGCTGAGGGGAGGAATGCATTCAGAGGAGCTTTAATTGAGCTGCATGGCCTGCAGTCACAGAGGCAGAGCGTCTCAACAAGGCTCAGGCTGCCGAGATCCTGAGATGTGCCTCACACGTACACATCATTAAACCGGCTGCTCTGGCTCGCAGCTCCGCGCTGCAGATGAACGCTGCAGAGACGCAGGGAATCACATGGGAAAGTTGTCTGGAAGGAGCCCCCCCCCCACCCCCCACCCACCCTCCATCCATACCCTCCCTCCATACCCTCCCACCTCCTTCAGAATGAAAGTCCCCCTGGCTGCCAATGAAGGGGAAGTGCTCCCATGCTGGGGCCCAATGGCGTGGACATTGAACGGTGGAACATTCCTCAGTAATTCAGTTTGACCTCAAACCAATACGCAAGCTGAGGGTCAGGGAATACAGAGGAGACAAAAGGGGAGGAGGAGGAGGATCGGATGTGGAGGAGTGAGATATGACAAACAGGAGCACACGTCACCATGTTCTGCTCCTGGTGTGGCCTGGTCTCGATTATGACTCTAATAAGAACGACTGGCATCCAAAACCTCGGAGCGCACACACTCTACTCTCAACTGATGAACTTTTCACATCCAGAGAGAATTTCACAAACAGATTCCTGTCCAGACGTCTCTCCACTTAAAGGCCGAGTCTCGTGACTTTGCCCTCACTGCGGGGACACGTGACGCGGTAATGGAAGCGTGTTGGTCGAACGGGAACACGGCAGCGGGGAGGAAACAATAACGTGGAGAAATGGCCGCGCCGTGGAGAGAATTACAGTTTTAATTCTATAAAATCAAATCCCTCCACTTGGCAATCCTCTTATCAAGTAATCCCCAGGTAGGTTTCAGAGGGGCGGCGGGCGCCAACTGCCCGGCGCAGCAACACATCTGCCCTGGTGGCGGGATGATATCAGCTCTAAATAAAGGCTCTAACGGGACAAAAGGATGAAGTGGAGCCTCTGGTGAGTAATGGTGATTGCTGTTGTGCATAACATCCCAAAACATTGAAAATTGAAATAAATATTTGATGGACGTCTGGCCCAGTCGGTACAGGAGATTAATGATTCAAGATTAAAGTGCATGTAAACTGTGCTTTTAGTGCAGAGATAAATACTTCTCAAAGATGATGAGTCACGTGGTTGTTGATAATGAAACCTGGTTTATCACAGTGGTTCACAAACCTTTTAGCCACTGACCCCAAAACAAAGGACGGGTTTTTTTAAAACCATAAACATTGATATTCATTTGAGCTTTGATTTTATTCTGCACTTTTAGTCTTAATGGGTTCAGAGAATCATCTCGTGACCCCTGTGCTCAGTGTCTCACGACCCCCTCAGGGGTACTGACCCCTACTTTGGGAACCACAGTCTATAGGGCCATGATTTAGAAGTTTGTGTGACACTTTTGTATATGTTAATATTCCTGAGCTCCTAAAGACACTTGTATACTTAAAGTTTCAGTAGAAGGTCAAAGGTCAGCGAACTAAACTGCCTCTGGTACTCTCACTTGCCGTCTCTCCAGCGTTTTCCAGCTATAAAGCACCCAGTACATGGCAGCTGCTATTTTCTGATCTCATGTTGGGAAGCACCCGTTCCCAGGGCATAAAAAAAACCTCAACTCAAGCTCAGAAAAAAGACAGAATGGCATTTCTCTCTGGCTCTGTGACAGCAGAGAAGATACCTCCCATGCTCTTGTTTCCATGTTCCCTCTCAGCTCTGTTTTTAGAGATAACAAATCCAGCCACAAATATAAAGCCAGCGTCCTACAATTGGCATCCTGTGTGTTTTACACTGTAAATATGGCTGAGGCTGAGGAAACCCTCCACCTCTGACCTGCTGTGACTTCTGGACACGGTCGTTGCAGCACTTCACTTCTGAGCAGCGGAGAAGCTGACCATCATAACGTGATACATATTCTCCAGCACTTAGCTGTATCCACACAACCAATTCAGCACCAGTCGTTTCAGCCGAGGATTAGTGGGCTGGATAGAAAATCTTAATCTGCCTGAGAGAGAGAGAGTGTGAGGAAAGAAAAGAGAGGAGTGGGGGAAACATGCATTCCTGCACATACAAATCCCCTGTACCGCTGGATTGTTTTACCTCAAACGACGGGTATCTGTTCCCTCTGTTATCAACCAGAATCAAAGTGCTCGTACGCAGGAAACCGGCCCCATGCTGTTGCCACTAACAACAGGACATGCGATTCCCCTCCCTGCTACTGGCTCAGTGCGAATCAAAGATCATCTCCTGCACATGTGAACACTGCTGATATATGAAACGTGTTCCCTCCTATGTAAAGACAGCTGAAGGAGGCGCAGCAGGAAGAAACAATCACCAAGCATCCTTGAATCCGTCCACAAGCAGAAGCAGAGATCTGTCTATTCTGGCACATATAAAATCCCCAATCCCCAAATGAGGAGGATCGATAAGACAGTAATGGTGCGGTTGCACATTCCGGTCATGTCATGTCATGCGTGCAGCCTCTTACCCTGCTGGAGATGCAGCATCCTGGTGCGTTCAGAGCACACACATGGTAATCCACCAACACGCTTCCCTCCTGCTCTGCAGCTGCTACCCCACTGATCCCGCGGATGATAAAGTTTACATCCACAATGCAGCAGTGCCGGCTCCACACCGCTCGCTGACTGCCGCTCCACTGCCTCTCCTCCCGTCCCCTCTCTCCTCTTCTCTCAGGATCCTCGCCTCCCTGTCTCCGGCTCCTCGCCGCTCCCTGTCTCTCTCAATCTGGCAACATGCATTGACTCTCCCGGTCGCTGTTCTTCCTTCACGCTACGTACGCTCTCCCTCTGTGCTACGCTTCCTCTCGCTAACACACACACACTCGCTCTGAGGCTCCTCTTCACACACTGAACGCTGTGTGTGCCTCCCCTCCCTCCCCGCCACCCACCCCGCCTCCTGGCTTTATGTTTCCTCAGAATACTCCTCTCCTCTCAGTCCTGTCTCTCTCTCCCCAGCTCTCTGACTGCGTCCCTCCTCCTCGGACGTTAAACATGTGTTCAGGGAGACGGCTGCGCTGCTGCCTCTCCGAAGGTGGCTCTTTCCTCAGGGGAGGAGAGGCGAGGTTGGTGTGGGGGTTTGTACGGAGGAGGAGGAGGAGGAGGGGGAGGAGTTTTTTTCTGACAACAGTGTCGAGGGGGGGTTTAACTCCAACAACGTGAACAGGCAAGAGGCAGCCAGCTTGTGATGTTCCAATAACTGGACTCTTTATGAAAACAGAGGGAGAGAAGGTGACTGAGGAATGAACCACACCTAAACGGAAAAGTTCTGACTCATGATGTTGCGTTCAGGTGCACTCACGGGAAGTTATTATGCAAACCTCTGCAAATGTTGCATGACGGGGGATGCAAACATCCCAGTTCTGATGATGCAAGAAGTGTTTTCAGATGCATTTTGAATTCCCATTCCATTTGAAGCACTACATCCATACGACTGCGTTTTCATTTGAACACAGCGTTTTCAAACTAAAATGACCTCTGTCCATTTGGAGCAGCAATGGCAAAAAGTCAAATGCAGAATCTACGTCATCGTTCATCATCAACATCTAAAAAGCAGCCCCCGATTAACTAACCCTAACCCGCCGGCAGCGTTTCAAAAGTTCTCTCTTGTAGCGGCTCTAAAACTTTAGAGAAATGAGGACGCCAGGCGTTTTTACAACTCTCTCTGCATCTGAAAAACACTGGCTGCCTGTTTTAACTTGGAAAACAAGGGAAAGAAAGAGCAGCCACTGACAAAAGGCAGACGGGGACAACCAAGGAGGAGATGAAGATCAAGAGAGCGACGGACAGAAAGTGAAAAGGTTGAGAAAGAAAGAGAGAGAGAGAGAGAGAGAGGGAGAAAAGTGCTTGGGTTTGCCTGCCTGGGCCGAGCGATGGACCAGGCTCCAGCCCATCTGCTGCAATCACAATCAGTCTCAGCTGAATGGCTGTGACAAACTGCAGCCTGGAGCCCACAGCCTCGACCGGGCAGGGACGCCTGCGAGGGCCGGGGGAGATGAGAGGAGGAGGAGGATGAAGAGGATGAGGAGGGGGGGTGCACTCTCTATTGTCTGCTCCCCAATAGGACCAGTGCGAGAGGGGGCGGGCACTGGAGGGGTGAAAGGGGGAATTAAAAGGGTCCCAGTGACAGGAGCGCTCAGTTAAAGAGGGGGAAGAAAGGCCGGGGCTGACTTACAGCCGGGGCCATCACTGCCACTTTACCCCACATTCACTGTCACTAATGTCCTCAATGACACTGGGCATGTGAGAAAATTAGTCTGCAGGAGAACGGAAGGTAGAGGAGGGGGCTGCAAAACTTAGAGACGAGGGACGGTGGAGACAAACAAGCAGGGACGACATGTCAGGATTATTTCAAACTGGGATAAAAAAAAATCCACACATCCCGTCACGTTCTCGTTATCAGATGTCTCGTAAAAAGCTGGTTCCCATTTGTCATCATAAAACTCAGAAAGATTCATGACGCCTGATTATTGCGCGTGTCATGCAGAGGGGTAATCGAGTTTATCATAAGCGCAGCTGTCTGGCAGGGGGATCTGAATATGGAAACAGCGTGATTCGATTCCGAGAGCAGGTGGTCTCCTATTAGACACTATTGTCCTGGTTTGGCTAAAATAGACAAATGAAGAGCTGAGTCAGCACCAACACTTACATATGTGACGTAATCAAGAAATATGGAGGCAGCGTTCACCTCTAATTCAATCAACAGGACGACTCCCTGAGCGATGGCTCCAGTCTGCAGGGTGACACACTCAGCAGAGCTCGGCGGCGGTGTCAGAAATAGCCGTACGCTTCTTTTCCCAGAATGCTCCTCTGTCTCCTAATGAGGAAACAGGCAGTGTTTGTTTCTTTAGCTTTGTTTTCCTCCATTTCCCAGTAATGAGAGAGTAACAGACCCTTTATGTTGAGACAGAAGTTCAAAGCAGCTCCCGCAAGAACCTCTTCATTATGTGCTGGGTCGGAAATCTAAAATAAAGTTGGTCTGCTGCAAACACTGAAACTTAAAATCTGGAGAAACACATTAGATAAGACCGTTCTGTTTTATTTGCATATCAGAGCATAAACAATATTTGTGGCTGCGTACATTTTGTTTGTATAAAGTGAAAGTAATCAATAGGTACTCTGATTCAATTACATATCTTTTTTCCTAATCCAATTGATTATGTTACAGATTACAAAACATGTAACTTGTATTAAGCAATCAGACCCAACCCTGATTAGACTGCTTATGTGTGTATAGTGAGAGTCTGTATTTGTTATATCCGTGTGTGTGTGTGTGTGTGTGTGTGTGTGTGTGTGTGTGTGTGTGTGTGTGTGTGTGTGTGTGTGTGTGTGTGTGTGTGTGTGTGTGTGTGTGTGTGTGTGTGAGCGTCCACTCTGTGCGCTGAGTGATCTGCTGGGCTCATTAAGGCGCTGCTTATTGCTCTGCCAGGGGTGTCAGTGACAGATTCCACTGTTTGGAAACACTCGGCCGCCCACACAGCCAGCCTGGCTCCACCGCTGTCGCACACACACGCACGCAAAAAACACACAAACAGGCACACACAGGCTAGGTTAGCATTCCACAGAGAGGAGGTGTGGGGGTGTAGGGAAGGAGACAGGATGGTGCTGGGACAGTGGCTGGAGGGACGGCGGGTCGATACGGATTTGGGTGCAGGGTGTCGTGGGAGAAGGGGGACGCTCGTGGTTGTGGTTGTGTAAAGTGTATGTTTGTGCACATGCAAAGGAAACGTGTGAGTGGAAGCACCTTGGAGGGACCATCGTGGTTGGGTTGTGTGTCTGCAGGGGTGGAAATGGAAGTAGAACATTTTTTACCATGATTTTGTCCAAATCCTTTGCAACAAAATCCAACAACAGCCTGAATTACACCATTAAGTTTGCAATCAACAAAACTGATGAGAAAATGAGTTTGTGTTTCATCGTTAGTGGCTTAAAATGAGTAATTCTGAATTACTGGTCCTTTCAGACTGATGCATCACATTAATATCTGCATGTGAATGTGATCGCTTGTCCAGATGGAGCTAAATTCACGTGCTTGATGCTGTTGAACAGTTTAATCTGTTCCAATCTGTCATTTTACGAGATGATTATATGTTTTGAGAGTAAAATCTCAAACTGCAGCCATGAAATAAACGTAGTGAAGTGGAAATTAAACTATTTCCCTTTAAAATATGCTGGTAGTTGCACAAAATGGAAGTACGAAGGTAGGGAAGGGGTCAGAAAGTAACACATGTACAAACATCCTGTTGGTGGAATGTCCCCGGCTCCAGCCGTCAGCCACACGTTTCCTCCGTGACATTAATCCCCTGCAGCTTGATCACAGATGACTGACCAGAGGCCGGCATGTGTCACTTGAGCTCATTACTCCACCGGTCGAGTCCGCCGTCTAGGTGTGTGTTCCGAGTCAGACGTTAATCACACAGGAGGAGGAGGAGAAGAAGAAAAACTTTTGTTTCCTTCCCGACAATTAGTCGTTTGAGCTTAGACGAGCGTCTGAGAACAGCCATTTAATTTCGAGGAAAAGTGAGGGGTGTGAAACCGTTTGGAGACACATCAGAGGGACCAGATATTTAGTTGTCAACACGGCTAGACTGTGTTTCTTGGGGGGAGTTTTCTGCATCAAGACGAACAGAGGAAACGCCAAACTGTTTGTTTACCCACCACACGCCTGCTCAGGATCCTCAAAACTCACATGATGTGTCACGCTGCACGAGCCCCTACAGGGACCATGTGTGTGTGTCTGCGTGTGTTGTTTAACACCAGAGTGGCAGAATGAAGTGTGTAACACAATGAAAGCGATAATGCACCTCTGTCACGTTTCATTAATCACAGGGACAGGGGGGCGGGACGGCGGGCAGGGTGGCGGTCCAGACTGACATCACCGAGGAACGCAGGAAGTGCTTCAAGCCATCAAGACTGGAATGAGCAGGATTAACACTGATGGATTTCATCTTTAATTAATCTCAATTTAATACCAACAAACGCTTTCACGCTCCTCGTGTGATTACAGTAAATAAACGAGACTATTATGTGGTAATCTCAGTGGTATCCTCTTTCTCAGTGGTACAGTTACTGGAAATGTTTTAAAAATACTCATGTGCTGCTGTTTCCTCTCACAAGGTCATTTTCTACGGGAAGAAATAGGTATATTGTGCTCATTTGTACAAGCACTATAAAGTAAAGAGTCCAGCATCATATTGTGCTGTTGTGTCTCTCACTGGCAGCGTGTCGTCTCACTCCAGTGGTGGTCTCGATCGTCAGATTCTAGAAATGGTCAGAGGACACACACTGTGACTTTCCCCCCCTTCCTGTTTCCTCACAGAGACGACGAGAGGATGTTTTCCACGGAGCCCCGAGCGGGAGGTAAATAGCGTGGATGAAACCACTGTGACTTCCAGCGGCTAAAGCTACACGGGATCCATCAACAAGCCAAACCGCACAAGACCTACCAACAAAGAGAACCACACAGGATCCATTGCTTCTCTTATCTTAAAGTGGGGATGTTTTCCTGGGGGCTGTGCACCAGGTATTAGTCAAAATAACTGCACGCTTTCCTGAGCACAAAAGGAGTCGCCGCTCATTCTCCCCGAGCTTATCTTGATTAAAAAACTCCTTTCATTGCACAATGGAGCAAGTCGACTGCAGTCAACAGACCTGGATGTTGTGTGAACCTTCGTTTTAATCAAACTGATAACAGCAAATGACTGAAATCAGATTAAAAAAATAGTAATATTCCGAGCTAATGCATAATTTAAGTGCAAGAATTTCAAACGAGAGTCTGAGAACTCACTTGGAGAAACAATTTTAATTAGCTATTAAACGAGACCCCCCAAAGACTCAGCACTTAAACACAGCTAATTGCCTCGAGGAATGCAGATAATGCCTCCGTTCAATCCAAGTGCAGAGACGACATGTCACAAATCCTTCTGAACACCACACGTACATAAACAACCGCACAGTTCATACCTCCAGTGAGGCCAGTCCTGTAAACATGCATGATTGTTTTCATTCAGGAGTTATTCTCTGAGAAATTGGTGAAAATGTAAAAGTGATAGAAATGATCCTTGGATTCTTTTTTGACCCGTGTCCCCCTTTTTCTTCTCGGAGGTTTCTTGGAAATAAGTACCTCAGTTTTTCCATAACCCTGCTGACAAACAAACAAACACATGTACGGGGATGGAAATAACCTCCTCGCTGTATAAAGCTGTTTACTTCATCTGCAGGGAAAGGATATATCCATTATGCTAAGTGTAGTCATTTTTTCCATAAGTGCAGTAGACAGCTGCTGAGCTTCATACTTAACCTTGACTGCATCAGAAAAGCAACATAAAGGCTGGTGCTGAATGATATGTGGAGAGGGAGGCGGTGCATGTGGAGCAGCCGTTGCATATCACTACTTTAGCAACGTGCATGGGAATGCGGCTCCGCGATGAAACGACCTTGAGGGAGCATCAATAAAAGGCTTCATTAACCCATTCGATTAACCCCCTCCTCTCATAAGCTCCATAAAACTGATCCATGTATACTTTTTACTCTGGTCTGGGGTTTGCACATGAATCTCAGTGGCCGCAGCGTGTTCAGGACCAGGGGAATCGAATGTGTGTGTCTCAGACTTAGTGAATCCTCGCAGAGATAAACCAGCGAGTGTTGACTTGTGTCACGGTGCAGCGGCGTGTCGCTCACTAATTGCTTCAGGGAGTTCATCATCACCCCCGTACGTTACTGACAAGTGTGGTAAAGATCATCAGGGATGTTTTAGCTTGATTTCTAGATCTCTGGATGAAGTGTAGATGTGTCGTTCATCTTTATTCACAGTCTATTAATAGCACACATGACTAGCTCCTGTTTGAACTCAAGCTTTTCCTATTATGGAAAAAACCTAATCAAAATAATCGACTGATTTTAAATGGTCCAAATATCAAATTCCACCAGCGCCTGCAGGTTCAAATGAAGTCTCCACGGACTGATTTATTTACCCGCTGACTGTTCCTGTGAGATATTTCCTTGAGTCTGGGCTCCTGGGCCATAAAGTGACCTCTAATGGATGGATTAGGCGAAGTCATTCACTTCAGAGGGCACACAAATATACTCTGGGAGCGTATTAGATCTCTTTGGAGCTTAGCATGATCAAATTATTGCATTAGACTGGTCAACTTATCCAATTAAAGTTGTAAAATGCGTGGCTCTCGTCCAACCGAGACGGCGGATCCTCGGGGCGTCTGCGGGAGGCTGAACCCTGTCCACCTCCTCGTCGACAGAACAGGCCTCGCCGCATACTTCAGCCGAGGATTACAGCCTTTCATGTTGCTCCGACCGCCGGCAGCACACAGGCGTCTTTGAGGCCCGATATGTAGGAACATCAGCAAGGTCCAGATTTGTAACACTGCTTCCCAGCCTGGCGCTCCTGTGGTCGTTTTGCTCTCATGTGTAAACACCCGCGTGTTTTTCCTCTCTCGCTCGACCCCGCCGTCCTCAGAGAGAGAGCAAGGACGTTTCCTCTCATCGGCGTCCTCCAAATTAAAATGTTGGGGATCACTCAGAGGGATTTTTAATGCCAATCAAAACAAATAAAAAGTAATTTGTGGCTTGAAAACGCTCTTAATAATTATCCAAAGGATACAGAGGGATTTATTCTTATTACGGACAAACTCCACATTCCAATATCTCAGACCTCCCCTCGTCTGAAGGACGAATGGGCAGACATGTCGAGCAGTTACAGGCAAATTCACTTCCACAAAGAAAGTCCTATTATCTATAATCCCTCAGCTGAGCGCTCATCGGAGCTGACCCCTCTATCTCCAGCGCCTTCCGAGCTCCGCTGCTCCATGAACATGACAAATAGCTTATTGATCAGCAGATGTCGTTGCTAATGTCCTCCTGGCAGCTGCAGCCGCCTGCTCCTCGCAACCTGTCCTAAGCCTGGAGGATCTCCAGCTGAGTCCCATCCCCGCCCCCTTCCACACCTCCCCACCTCCCAGCCACGGCCCCCAGCCTGCCGGACACCCTCCTCGTCCCGTTCAAGTGTTGGACAAGGTGTGGAAAGGGTCACAGACCAACGCCATCTGCTCCGGCAGAGACAGAATGGCAGGTGAGGCCGGCTTCGGGCCAGCGGCGCCGCGCTCGACCCACTAAAAACAAGGTCAGGAGAAGATTCAGGGAAACACAAACACCAGCTCAGCGCAGTCACAAATCAACAGTGGGAAAACGGGAGGAAGCGGAGATAGAAAAATCTAATCTGCATTGTTTTAATCCACAGGGAAGATTACACAGTCACGGTGCCTTGACGCAGCAGCTTGTCAGAAAGAGGTCATGCTAACTCACTCCCTGCCCGTCATGCTTTTCAGAGCTGGAGAGAAGCCATATGTCTCTGCAACACATGTCACTGAGCAGAAATCTTTAATAAACTCTCCTCCACATCTTGAAAAAGACATTTAATTATGTTTAATGTGAGAGACGTCTGCAAACAAACGATGAAGAAGTGGAATCCCGAGGTCAGCGTCCTACTGTACGCTCTGTCTGATGAGGCCAAATTTGGATTTGCTCCATCTGAAGCTGACACTCTGCCGTGGAGCTTTTGTTTCCGTCCGTCAAAGACGTGCTCGTGTTGAATAGAGGCTGCGGGGAAAGCTGGGCCTGCATCCCACTGGGGTTTTGTGCTCCGTCGAGCGGTGATGCTGCGGCAGAGTGCGAGAGGCTGGAAGATGTGGAGGAAACAAACGAAGCTTCTGATGTACAGTTGAATAAGTTATTCGTTAGATTCAGGCATGGAAAATCTGTCGTTTTTCGCAGTTTCTCTAAAATACACGTTTTTTGTGGAACATAAACGCTGCTAAAGGAAGAAAGGCTCATATCTACAGATTTTACGGTCAAACCAATGTAGGTCAGGCTCTAGAGAAAACACATCAAAATGTCTGCAAAAGCAACGTAACCCATCTTTTACAGCACATTCCACATTCTTACTTATGACCCAGACACTGGAGTATTTTCCAAACTACTATAATTTCTTCTAAAGTTATTGAAAGGTCTCAGATTTTAAAAACTAACCACAACTAAGAAGCAGCCGTGTCACATTTTTATTTGACGGGTTTATCTGATAAACCTTCGCGACACAGAAAAGCAGCCTGGCCCTAAAAAGAAGTGATATTTGTCCAATGTGTGTACTTTGCAGTGTGAAACTACCCTATAATAAGGTACAATGAGAGACATGAATGCAGTGGGTCACTGGGTCATGACGCAGGGATGCAGAGGACTAGAGGAATGTAAGAGCTTCTCTTTCTCCTCTTGACGGATTGATGGGCCCCATATTCTGAGGGGTGGAGGGAGACATGGACGGCGGCGAGCGATGCTGCCTAATAAGGGGAAGGAGGCGTTTTTTGGGACTCGCGGTCTGTGTTTTAGCTCAACAAAAGCCTTTGTGAAGTCATTCATCACTGTCGCCGCTCGGAATTGAACAACACTGGTGGTATGTTGTTTCTAAAAAACCGAGCTTCAAAGATGAGGGACTTTTCCAAAGCGCCGCGCTCTGGCTTCATGTGCACCGGTTTGTTTACGGCGTCTGGATGGTTGCATCTCAACCGTGCAGAGCTCATTGCAGTGGTACCTCTCATTACCTCTCTGATGCATTAAGCTCCCGGCTCATGGGTTTCTATGTATTTCACTTGGGTGGCTTGCTTTAACTTACAACCACCACCACAGAGTGTTCTCACCCCGCTGGTTTCAGGATTACGCAAAAAGCTACTGAACGGATTTCCACGAAACGTTGTGGAAGGACGGGACAGGAGCCAAGAAAAAGCTCGTTAACTTTTGGGGGGGATCCAGATAGGACATTTCCCCCCGATTTCTCAGGGAATAATTAATGGATCTTGATGAAAGAACAGGGCATATTTAGGGCAGGGGGTTCCCAAAGTGGAGTCCGGGGACCGCTGAGAGTCCTTTATTTGGCTCATTGATAATTATGAGTGTGATTAATTGGGTGCAGATCTAAATAAAACTCTGGATCTAGTGGATATAAATGTGGGTTCATAAGGGAACTCTTTGGCCCTGGTGCTGGTCTGTGCACTACTCTAGTTCTATAACAAATTTCAGGTTGATTTTGGCCTTAAATCTACAGAAACGTCTCAGCTCCTCAAGCGGAGGATAGTTTCATTACCATATTTTCCCAAGAAAAGCTGTCGTTCTTGTGCTTCTGCTGACGGACTGTCGGGTGTAAAATGTTTCCAGGCTTTTGTGAATCCGTTTCATGAAGGATTAGAGACATGAGGGAAATAAGAGAAAGAGGCTGAGCTGAACACAAACTTCACACAAATGACAACTGCAGCTGCCGTTAGCGTCTCTGGTCACCGCAAGTTCAAGGCTTTCAACCCACCTGGTCCTCGGCTCCCAACCTGGGTCACGAAGACATTGTGGTCCTTCTAAGTGGCTGTTAGGTCACTGAGGGTGTCACTGAAGATGACTTCCCTGTCTTATAAAGAGGGGTGGGGAGGGTCATTTCTTTACACATCACTTCCTTTATTGGGGGGCTGCCCTGGCCTAGTAAAGGGGACGGTCAGTGGTCATCCATCCCCAGAGCCACCCACCCCGAGACCCCTATCCCCCTGCGTCCAACCCCCAGCCCCTCGCTGCTCACTCAGGGGGAAAATTACTTGAGCTGGGGAATACAGCTCCATTGAGAGGGCTTTACAAAAGAGGGTGAAGTTTAAAAAATTGTCTCTCTTTTCTAACGGGGGCGGTGCATCACTGGAAGGGCTAAAGGACGATAGGAGCACGGAGGGGACAAGGTCATTAGATTGGCATCTCCATAAGCTCTTCATTCCCATTGTCTGGGCCAATCCACTGCAAAGGACCTCCATGAGAAATGCCCCCAGTCAACCCCACACTGAGCCCGGACTCTCCCCTTTGTCTGCCACTTTTTACTGAGCCTCCAGCACAAAAAGCATTTCTCAGGAACGGCGTACAAAGCTTGTCTCGCGCTCGAAACCAAACAACATTGTTCTGCTGCCTCTGCTTGGGGAATGGATTGCGGACAGCTGCTGATGTCCTGCGGCAGTAAAACATCTGCCCAGAAGTCTTGAGAACCTCTTACCTTCGCACGTTCCTCCGCTCGTCCTCAAGCTGCTTCAGGAGCTCGTCGATGCATTTGTTGGCGTCCATGTATTCCTGCACAGGAGAGACGAGAGAAGCGTTGTGCAAACTTTAATTGGACATGATTTCAGTTATCTGTCCAAGTGAGACAAACATAATAAAAGTAGAACATCCATCGCTCACATTAATGCATCAGATGCTGATTAACGCCGCGACTGGACTCTGTATTTCCTCCTCTCCAGTAAACCACTTTTCAAACGGTGCAGTTAATCAGTTGAGTCTCTCATTCTGCGTCTCGTCATCTCGGCGTGTAACTCCAGAAGCACCTCTGGGTAACTTCTAACGGCTGGCCCAGAAGCCAGTCCAGCTGTGGGACGTCAGCTGGGAATAGCCCGCACTCACAGAACGTGCGCTACTGAGTTACAGCACGGACCAAATGAGCTCAGGCTGAGAGCAGAATGGGAAAAACAGATGTCAGGATTTCTTGGCTTGGGCCTAATGATTTGCCTCTTAGTGGTCCGACTGCATGAAGCAGAGAGAGAAGGGGGGGGCGGCTTTAAAAAATAGGCCACATAGACACCGCACTTCAACCATCTGGGTTTTCAGACTCCACCTCCACAACAGTTGTGACTGTCAGATCCGTGCACGCTGAGTTTAAGGCTAATTAATTAGACGTTAGCTTGACAGCTCACGACGTATCTCCTGGGTAAACGCTTATCTCAGTGGGACAGATGCTCTCTATTGATTTGTAGATACTGCGGTCATGTGCTCGCAGAGTGAAATCAAATAAAGGGGATTCCCATGAAGAGGTCACTGGGCCAGGAATCTCAGTCCACGGGGAAAACAGGGAGACGTTGGTGCTCCCTGTTTTGACTTTAAAAAACATATCTCTTGTCACTTGATATTGTCTATTTCTGTTTTAATCTCACTCATCTCATTATTCACTGGCAGAGATAAATCCCTTCTTGATGCCACTGAAATATAAAGTCCTCAGAAAATCTAAAAACAAACCCAGAACCCCTGTTGTGATACAGTGTGAATAAAGTAGAGCACAAGCGTGTCCATAAAGGAAGAGCTTGATCTCATATGCAAATGTGAATCTGAATCTCACACACTGCAAACAAACACAGCCTCAAAAATAACCTCCTCTTCGACGCCACCTCCAGTTTCACACACTTCACGCTCTGAGTACAGATTGGACTGGTTCTGACCTCCCTGTGACCCATCGTCGGGACCAGACCAGACTTAAAGCACTTCTGTTATCACTAGATGGGCTTTTTTTAACCTGCAGTGGCCTTGAGAGCAAGCTAGGCCAGATGTTCAGAAGCTGCTGCTCTAAATACAGCGAGCGCAGTTGTTTTGTCTGCTCGCTCCGCCTGTGGAGACTCCCACTCCAAGGCTTCCATCACCACCAGTTTGCCAGCAGAACGTGGCAAAGGCCCAGGCTCCCTGCGGAGTCGCCAGTCAAGGGCACTCTGTTTAACCAGTAAGCAAAAAGCACGACAACAGATCGATGCTTAACAGCTTGGTGCCGTATTTCCTAATCTCTCGCACGCTTTATGTGACTTTACCACAAAAAGGACATTTCCCCTTTATCCAGTTTTGTCATCATCCATTTTGACTGAAGCAAATCTTTCATGTTTGGAACGCGACCAATTTACAGTGTCTGACGTCCCCAGAGCCATGTGTGAGTCCCACAGAGCAAAAGGCATGCAGCAACAAACCCAAGCTGAAAGGCCATTAGTGCTCAGCTAAGCTCCCCAAGTTAAATTTAGCGTTGGCTCCAGCAGCAGTTAATCAATAGTAAAATATGTCCTCTCTGCGGAGGGGATGGATTTGGTCGCTGCGCAGAATTAATATCACACATGTTGTGTTTAGTTGTAACAGGAACATCTGCACAAGTCCACACAAAAAGAGCCGGCTGCACAAGAATCCTACATCTGCCATATCATCAACTTAAACGTGTGACTTTTCCACCGGCAGCCAAAAAAAACCCCCGTCTAAGGTAAAACGTCTGTCTCCGAAAGACCATTAGCAACATGATCCCATAATGATTACGGCTGCTGCACAAAGGGGAACCTTCTTCGTGAAAGCCCCGTGTCAGGGGAAATATTTACAGGCCACATCAGACGTGAGGTAAAGCTGCCTAAGTCTGTGTTGTCATCGCTCAGACCTCCGCTAATGACAGGGCACTGAAATAATCCTCCGCACACATGGAGGAATGCGGAGAATGCGGCGTGCTTGTTGTCATGTGAAATGTGAGGGTATTTAAAGCGGAGATTTAAAGCGTGACTCATGTATGCAACGCGGCGTGTTATATCTTCAGCCGGGCATTATTTCTGACGGCTTTACGGCGTAAGTGAAAGCCACAGCGTTCCCAGAAGACCCAGGTGCTCACGTGCAGACTGCGGAGAGAGAAAACAGGATTTACTGACCTGAGACTTTATCGGAGGCGTATATCTCCGGAGCAGTTCTCTCACAACTGCAGAGCAGCAACAACTCCTTCCAGAGGTTCAAATGTCCTGAGAGCAGAAGGCTCATAAGGAGTGTGTTATCACCTCTGAAGTATATTAAATCACATGAGGTTTGAAGAAGAAATGCACTTACAGAGGAAACCGGGCGATTATGTTTTGTTTTAATCCATATTATGACGTAAGATTCTTCATATTTCTTTGTGTCTTTGTGTTTGCTTTCTGTCTCTTTATCTGGATGTGGAGTAGGTGAATCCAGTTTCAGTTGTTTATCTGCAGCTGAGACTCTGGTTATTTCACAATGTTCTCACTGAAAGCCAACATTGATTTTTGCTGTTTGGACGAGCGGAGGATAAACGAGTGTTAACCCTGCAGGAACCTGCTCCGTGACCGCAGGTTCTCAGTAATGTTTATCTGGCCATGTTTACTCATGCGTGTGAGGGCGTTTGATGAGGGAAGAGCCTCCCCGCCTTGTGCACGGCTTGAATCCCACATCCAGTCGCCTCCCACTGCTCCTGTGCCTTTATGAAAATTTAAAATGTGAGCGCCTTCCCCCCAACGCTTTGGCAAAGAGGAAAAAAAAAAGCACTTGCAAACACGCGCACAGACGCACAAACCTAATGCAATCTGTTGAAGATTAATGGTTTTCAGGAATTAAACATCAGATGTATTTTTCATCTCGCCAGCTCGCTCTGCTCTTTAAACACATTCTTAAAGATTAAAGGGATGGAATCACATCCCGCTCCTTACATCGCTCTTTTTGGGGTTTAAAGACTAAATAAATAAACCGAAAGCGAGATAAGACTGTGACCCAGTCGCCCACGAGGTCAGCGTGAATTCCTTGAAGTCCTCGCCGCGCTGAGCTCCCGACGCTACCTTGATGTGGTCGCACATCAGACGCGAGGAGATTAGACACCTTGTCGAGGTCTGCAGCTCCCGCAGTGCACCCTGGGAGTTAAGACCCTGCCAAAGACAAGGTCACAACCTCTCCCCCCTCTCTCTCTCTCTCTCTCTCCCTGCATCCCAACCCGCCACACCAACTGATGACATGCCAGCCCGGTCTCCGGTGACTGTAAAACCAACGGCGAGCCCTGAGCTGCAGGTTTGATGGAAAGAAGCGCTCCCATGACGGGCTACTGCGAGCCAAAGGTTATGCCAACAGAATGTAAGATTTCTGGCTGTGTGTATTTTTACGGTGCACTAGAGGGTGAGTTATGACAGTGTCTTTGCAAGGTGTGGGAGACACTCCACATCTGATACGCCTGTTAGTCTTGGCCTCCAGCCAGAGATACCGCCGCGCTCGCTGCCAAGTGCTCCCGCCATCCGATACGCCAGCGTTTATCTGAACATCATCAGCGGAGATGTAAACACAGCAAATTTAATCAGCATCAATGAAAACTCATATAATTCATAATGACCGAGATCCGATCGCGGTGACGTACTGAAACCTGCCTCTGCCTCGGTTAAATTCATTAGTCTTATCAGCTCATCTTGAGCCTCTGTGCTGATGAGCCTTCATTCAGAGGTTGTTACTCGTACCCTCAGTGACCCGGCGTCCTGATAACAGCTCGCCACATCGGCCTCTCATATCCGCAGAGCCTGATAACTCCTCTGATAACCCGCAGCTTCTATCAAGAGAGGGCAGCGGCTCCGGTTAATGTGTGTTATTCTCCATGTGGGGGGAAAAGCTACTGGGATCAGTGCAGATGATTTAGTGTCACGACCCTTGATTTGTTTTATCGTGTAGAACAGGACGACTGTTTCCTGTATGATTTGATGATTTGATGAATCTGGAGAGGATATTGTTTGTGTCTCGATTAGACAGAATGAAGATTTAGATGTGGAGCGTGCAGGGAGGAGATCAGGATCCATACGCTCTGTGACAAACAGGGAATTCTCTGTGTCCAGCTGAGATCGGCTACTTTACTGTTAACCGTGGAAACTGGACAATTCGTTAATTTAGAAGGAGAAAAGCAGATCAATACAAATAACATCTACTCTCCTTTTTTTGCGAACAAACAATAAAAACTACTGTACTCTCATGTGCTTGATAAATGATCCACTGCAACATCTATCATCGATTCCTCTTGAAGAATATTAAAAACAATCAAATCAAGCTCTCACTCCGTCGCAGTTAATGGAGCTTCACTCAACAAATGGTGCTGAACCGGAGCTTGGCACTATACTGCCTAATTGTGCCTGAAACCTCAATGACTGTAAAGTTGTGGAGCCGCGCACAGTGGCCTCATTGAGCCGAGGACATCGGGGCAACAAATGGGTCCAGTGAGCAGGAGATTCTTCATCGGCCTGCCTGCCCCAGATGGAGGAGTGTCGGGGAATATGGATTACCTGCGATACAAAAGGGAGCCTGTTCATCCTCTCTGCTGAGTTTCAGCAGTTTGGGTTATCTGATGTTCCTCCTCCAGCAGCACCTACGGCCCGGGCCCAGCCCAAACATCAACACTCTGCCACCGTCAAGAATCCAAATCCCCACAGATTATCTTTCCAAACATTAAGATACGTCCAGCGCTGCCTCCAGTGCGCTCCGGGTTCCACAGAGCGGGCCATTCATGCCTGTTGGGAACAGTGGCCGAGCTGTTTCGATGTGTAAATCTCACAGGGGGAGAGTTTGAAAAACGCAGCGGAGGAATGAAATCCATCGGACCCGACATCGCTATTTGATCACTTCCACAGAGCGACCTGTGTGGACGAGCCGCCGAGGGCATCGCGGGCCCGAGCGAGTGTGTGCAAGCGTGTGCATTTCTGAGTTTGTGTGTTTTTACTGAAGCCTCGATTCAAGACAAGTCATGTTCCTTCAAATCCCTCGGCAGCGCACATGCGGGTGACGGAAGATTACGTTTCAAAATGAAAGCAGCACAATGAACAGAGGAAAGTGCGGAGAGCTTTTGTCGTCATGTCGTCCATCGTTATTTACAGAAGCCGTTTCATTGGACAAGATTTGGAAGAAATAAAGAGTAAAATTTCCCTTTTCTGCAGATTTCATCACATCCACTTGTTAATCTTTTCTTCAGGAACCGATACTTCGAGTTAAAAAGAGGAATTTTCCGTCTTGTCTGACACAAAATCAGCCGTCGCATCTTTTTCGTTACGCGTTGCATAAAACATCACAGCCTCTTGTCAGGGTTCTGAGTGAGTGTGACTGGATTGTGTCAGCGCTGCATGTGGAGCTTCCAGATCTGGAGAACTCCAACATCACAGAAATCCATAAGAAATTAAAATCTGAATGTGCTTGACTGATGTCTGGAAACTCTCTAAACTGTTAGGGACATCTATATTGTATTTCTCCCAGTGTAAAACTGTTGTACGACTTTGGCTGCCTCTTTCATCCTCTTTGTTTTGTTGCCGTGTCTCTTTACACTCGGTCCTCAGCTGTTTGATGTCATCGCTCCCCCCCCCCGCCTCGCTCTCGTCTCTCTAACCTCTCCGAGTCTCCGACACCAGCCTCTCTATTTCCCCTCCACTTCTGTCATCGCCAATCTCCGTCCCGATGCAAATGCACCTGGCTGAATATTGGCCCCCCGATGATAATAAAACCCAGCAACCTCCAGGCTTGTAAACCCTGGGCACAGGCGCGCTGCAGACTTCTGCCCCCTGTGCGCTAACTGTTTCCTCGATTCCCGTCCTGTCTGGAAACATCGGGACCAGCGTGGACACACTGTGTGTTTGTTTTTGTTTCATAACGTCCCGCATTCCTCCAGCGCTCCTCCCTGATGGGTGTTTTTAGGGATTTAAAAACTGGGAGTAAAAACAGACGTAGGAAATGGAAAAATAAATGTTTGTGTGCATGGGAAATAAAACATAATTTAATGTGTTACAAGCACAGCATTAGTATTTGTCATTTGGAGCCAGAGTCTGTGCAGAAGTGATCGTGTAGTGGAGCCGATACACAACCACGACTGTACTGACGTTGGAGGTTTGATATATTTCTAAAAGTTCGACTTTAATCCCAAAACTTCCAAGTTTATTCTCAACATTTCCACTTTATTGTCGATATGCAAAATGAATAAATATGTTCCTCTGCTCATTGTTTTCTAAAACCTGATCCTAATACTCTTCTACAGCCTCTGCAGGTCGACTTCATACTCCCATCTACCAAAGCTCTACCGACTATCAGAGTTAATCATCGTATCCCTCTTCCCTCCAGCTTCCAACATCATCTCCCTTCAACTGTGCAGCAGGATTTACAGCAGCTATTTTTAATTATGCATAACACATAAATAAAATCTGCAGCAGCCCGTCAGTGTTGTCAGTGATTTAACACCAGCGACACTCGGCGCTGCAGGAAAGTGAACAGAGACAAAGAGAAGGAGGCGGCGAGGGGAACTCTCTGCAGAGTGACAGAGGAAGGGGCAGATCAGAGCAGAGGCCTGATGCTAAACAGATGTCGGTCGGTTCACGAGGGGAAGTCGGGCTTCTGTTTATGCAGGCTTTGACAGACAGGCGCCACACCTAACCGGGCCGCGCTGCAGCCGAGAGCGCAGAGGGTCGATCGAGTGAAGGCGGCGGCTGCGTTCCTTCATGGAAACTTTGTCACGTTCTGGATTGAGCGAAAAGCCCACACGAGGATCCCGAGCTCTGCGGCTCTGCAGCATCTCTCACCTCTTCTCATTACGCTCGGTTCCAGCTCCGTCTTCTGGCTCGTCAAGGAGAGACATTTATGTCCTCACCAAAATAAATTAAAAGATACCTGACGACCCACGGAGAAGGATTTATCTCTTCTGCTCAAGTTCAGCTGAGTTGACAAGAGGCGGTAACATCCCAGGTCACAAATCACGAACCACAAACACCGCGGCAACAGCCTCATGACCTGAAAGTGTGTGTTTTCAACCAGATATTTCTTGCCCTGGGACACTTTGTCAGATTCCCTTGACATTTCATGTGCATTAGCTCGAGGCCTCAGGTTTATCACCGCTTCCCTCCGTTTAATCCACAGTCTGATTTATTGACAGCGCGCTGAAGTCAGCCGAACCAGGTGCCGGGCAGATGTCGAGCAGGCAAAGCGTCGCATTCCTGCTCGAGGAAAGCATCAATGTCAGCTTCTGACTTTCTCTTCATTCGTCGTCTTCCTATCTCGCGGCGGGGAAAAGCGATTTCCCCCTGCAGGCATGCGAGGAAGCATAGCCGGGGATATGGTAATGTGACAAGTGGACGCGGTTTGTTTGTGTGGCTGTCATCCCCGAGCCCACCTGTGCCACTCATGCTTATCAGACGTGCATTTCCAATATAACCCGACAGTGACGGAGCGCAGATCAAGATACAGTGATTTCTTTTTTTTTCAAAGGGGGGGGGGACGGTGCAGCCGCAGAATAATAATGAGAAATGTGAAAAGAGATGGGTTGTGGTGACTTTTGACCTCCACTGCAGGACTCGGTGGCGATGATTCTTCTCGTGGTCATGAATTATTTCTGTGGCGATGCGGAGCGGCTGATCACCATGTTTTTTAGCAGGCAGACTGCGGGGGTGGCGGCAGCAGCAGCCTCGGGGTCCAGGAAACCGGCTTGTGGCCAAAGGGTTGCCTGTTTGAATCTGAAGGCCAACGAGGAGAGAAGTGCACGTGGGAAGTGAACGCACAATAAAACATGTTTCCCTAAACCGATAAGTGGCCCTGAGTTGTAGTAGCCTGCATTAAGACGTGGGCGGTGTAAATCTAGGTAACCCCCCCCCAGCCCTGAGGCTCCGCTGTAAATAAGGATGTCCCTGCTGAACTTCCATTCATAAATAAAACATGCTGCTTTGTTTGGTCTGACAAACAGAAAAACATATTTTGCTTTTAACCTGCTCAGGTTCGGTGAGAAAATGATCTTGATGAGATTCAAGTGTTCAGGGTGAAACCACACAATCATTTCACCTATTGTCAACATGAATAACCTGAATATCACTTCACAATGTTTGTGTGAGCCTGGCCTGATTGTCCACGCTCTAGTTCAGATGCAGCCCCGAGGCCCTTTCTCACCGTTCAAACTGCACTTTTTAAAAAAGATTGAATCTTTTCTTGCAGCCTTTATTTGCAATCTGTGTTTTCAGTTTCCACGTTAGGTTGGTGATTCCGGCTCGGAGAGATCATCTGCACCCTCTGTTTCGCAGGTTGACGGGAACAAAGCCCTCTCAGAGCAGCACTAGAGCAGCAATAGAGTCCAATAATTCAACAGCATAAAATATTTAAATGGTCCATCATCAGGCTCTGAAAGCCGCTGCCGCTGCCGCTGCCCATTTACAGTCAGAGCTCATCCAGGTTGGGGAGGAATTCCAGTTTGACCACACACTGTATTTACACAGTTAATAGCACTAAATCCTCGTTATCATCTCAAGTGGAGGCTTATTTTTAACAGCCATATTTGTTTTATTTCTTCCAAATGGGAGCTGAGGGAAGAATTCGAGCTCTGTTTCTCATTAGGCCTCTCAGACAGGGTGACATCAGCGGACTTTAATACTCTCGTCCCCGGGACTGGAACACGGTGGATTTCTCCCCGTGTGAAACCGAGCGTCAGAGGTCCATCTGATAAATAAATCAAATCCATCGCTACGATAACTGAGCGTCCGAGCAGGAACCTGAACTCAGATATTATTTATTTTCACATCCTGAGACGCTTCAACACTGTTTCAGATATTTTGGGATCAGAATGTGATAGTTCCGCTACTGTGGGAAAATGTCGCAGTGCAAGGACCTGAATTTCCTTTGGTTAGGCCAGCGATTTGCTCTTACAATAACAACACTGTTCTATCATTATTATTTGTTGATACAGCTAACCCTCTTTATCTGGGGCAGCCCCTGCACCCCCCGCTCAATGCTCTCACATTCTCCGAACCCTCTGGAAGCCATTTCTCAAGCGGCGGCCTCAAACGGGCTGATTGAAGCGAGGTAGCGGCTTCATTCTGCCGGGGTTACAATAGCTCGTCCATCAGATGCCCTCCACCCCTGAAAGCATTACCTTCAGCATGAGCTGTTTACCATGGCTTACACAGGACACGCTAGAGCGTTCCACATTGTTCCCCTTGTGGGTCACAAGTTGCTCTCTGGCCACGCTGGGTGTATTATTTATGGAGGTGAACACACGAGACAATCACTCCATGCAGGGAGAAAATAATTAGATGTGGATGTTTGGTTTGAATTAAAGGGTTATATATGTAAAATTAAAGTTTCCTGCTGAATATTGGAGATAAACTCTGTGTTTTTAATAACTTGTGAGTCTTTTTAACTGATCCACAGTTCAGCTTCACTCTTCAACTTGCTGCAGCTGATTGAAGCTGTGACTCTCACAGGAGATCGAAACCCACTCACCAGGGTTGCATAGAGCAGACGTTCAGGGTGAGGACTCATTCTCCCATGTTCACACTCACTCAACCATCACACTCACTTTAATCAGGCTGCTGGTTTAAGGTGGAAAAGTTGCATAGTGTTGCTTTAATGTCAGAGGTCGATGCCTGATCACTGCAGAGCTGAGGGCGACGAAGAGCTTTCACCATCAGCTCATTTCAGCATCCTCTCAGAGCACTTGCTGCACATAAGAGGTCCATTTACAGTGAAATGAATCCTGAGACCATTCAAATGCTTTCCAGGTTCCCGTGCACACACACACACACACACACACACACACACACACAGACACACACACACACTGGAGTCAAGCCGTGCCAGCAGTAGGGGGATGTGGGTCAGGGGAGAAAGGCTTAATAATGCACTAATTCAGCTGGTTCGCCTGCACCCCCCCCTCAATGCCCCGGCTCCAGCGAGACAGAGGAAGGGTGGAGAAGACAGAAAATTCCTCCCAAATAAAGCTTCTGCTTGTGTGAGAGCGAATCGAGAGGCAGGGATGTGTTGCAATATTTAACAAAGAGCAAATACACGCCGCTTTGTGGAGCCGTTTCCTGTAAAATGAAGATAATCCCCAAAGAAATGAATCTAATGAAATAATCACAGGAGTCCTGTTTGCTCTGCATAATTTCCTGTGTGGAAAACCATTGGCTGCCCCAGCTGTTGTGCCAGATGGAGGCAGGGCCGCTGGCTGCCGCGGCTCCTTACAATAGACCCTGAGTGACCGCCGTGACCACACACAAATGCACTGACCACTTGACACCGCACACAATTAGCCCCGAGGGTCAAACGCGTCCCGAGCAAAGTATCCCTCATTCAACGCCGCTCACCTGAGGCTCAGTGCGCCTCATAAAACCCCAATCACCGCTCTGATGTCTGGCGGGCGGAGAGAGAGGATCCCGGAAAATCATTGAGCGCCACAAGCACATCACCATAAAGTTGAGTTATGGACTTGTGAAAGGCACACAGCTCATATTCTCTCTTCAGAAAGCGACTGAGACTCAATAATGTGAATGGCTCCAGCTCGCCGGATGACTCACACGGACAAATGTTACTACATGCAGATGATATTGATTCCTTTCATGGATCTCACAGAGAGCATGTCTTTTAATGACCGAGAGCCCCGCATCAAAATGACGTCATCTCAGGGATCAATGACTGAGATTAAAGGCTGGAATAACACTGTAAAAGATGCGTATTAAAATCCTAAACACGACACTGGACGTTTGCGTGCTTTTCCCTTTTGAGCCGCATGAGATGCATGCACGTTTTATATCATTGTTTTCAAGACGTGACCTATTAAATACTTCCTGACTCGCTGAAATATTCATGGGAAAAGCAACATGCATCATGGGATGCTTGTTTGTTTTGCGCTCTTAGTCTGCAAAAAAGTCTTTACAGGTACTTTATAGAATTTAATTGACGAAAAACATATAATGAAGATAAGAACGAAGAGGATTCAGACCCAGACGTGTTCCGGCTGAGGGAGAAGCTGTGAATACGACTTCACCAACGACAGACAAAAATAATCAAATCATTTCTATTTAAACTTGTTGCAAAATGAATCCTGGATTCCTCAGGAGACCGACATTTGAAGACAATCTCCTCCTGATACATCTTCCTGTCTGAAGGATGAAAGCAGCCGACTTCTCGCAGCGTATAATTGGATCCACAGAAACGGCCTCTTCATAACGCTGCGCCATCAAACAGCTCCTGCATGAATTTCCTTCTAATCATTGTAATGGCTCCGCTTTGCATCTCATATTGATACTTGGCCTTTGAGATAATGTGATGACAGCGGCTGGGTTTAAAAAGCCCTGAGATAACGGTTCAAATTGCTTTGAGAAGGAAGCACGGTGGATTTCTAACCAGTAGCGTGAGGAGAGAACTGGATTTACTGGAAATCAGCTCAGCCCACCTATCGGCCCTGACAGCACCTGACTCCTCAAATATTCGGCGTGAAGGTCACTGCCTGCTGACGGCGAGGGCTGTGGTCGAAGGTGTAGCCGGCAGGCGGGTGCGGCGAGCCACACTGAACTCAACTCCCTCTTCCCTCTCGCCAACTTTTCGCAGAGCGGAGACAAGGCTAGCATCAGCCACAAACGCTTCCGACAGAGCGCATTAGCCACGTCAGGCAAAATCAGGTTCCCTGCAAACAACGCCTCATTATCATGCGACGCACTGCAGCAGTTTGAGGCAAGGCAGAGCTCCCTGCTTCTGTTGCATCCGCTCTGTCGCTGTGTTTGCATACGAGCCGGTTCCAGGGCAGGAGACACACTTCAGAGAACGGCTGGTGCTATGAAAATAACCTCTGGACGTTTCCTTTAAAACAAGTCAGAGAGAATTACAAACAGGCTCCACGTGAAAACCACCATCTGAAAGACGGGGGGGAAGTGTTAAACACAAGTTCAACCGCTTGTGAAAGTGGGTTAATCTGCACTAACTGGCACTGAGTGAGTAAAACTGGCCGGATGGTGCATTGTGGGAGGGAGAACAGTAGCTGCAGCTCCCACCCTGTGACACATCACACAGCCTGGCAGGTGATCTTTTGTTCGGCAGCGAGACGATGATGAAACATGCTCGCACGGACTCCTGCTGTGTCTGCAACCGAGAGCGCCAGAGAGGAGCAGACAGCAAACAGGTGAACGGGAGTTTAAAAGAAAAAGACAAATGAAAGACAGCGGCTGCAGGTTTTTAAAACACAGTCGACACACAGCAGCACTGTTGTGTTGTGCGGTTGTGCTGCTGTGAGCTGACAGACTTCCCTTTACAGCTGGAGAGACCAGCACAGAGGGAGGGAGCAGTCGCCAGAGGACGGCCGGTCAGGGCCGGGGCCACTGCAGGGACACAACCAGCTGGAGCACCTGCCGTTCACACACACACACACACATGCAAACACACACTGATGATGATGCAAACAGGCGCACACGTATGTAGCACATGTATTTGCGTACACATGAGCAAACACTGATAGTGTGTTAAAGACCACACGGATGAACTATACATAAGAAGGGTATGTGTGTAGCACGCAGATAGTTCACATGCACGTACTGGAGATCTGACGATGACGTGGAAAATAGACCGTTGAGTTACTTTCATGATCATGTGCCTCTATCACAGGGTCTGTTATTCAACGGGAGGATGAGGAGCTGCTGCCGAGTAAAGGCCTTGACGTCAGTAGTGTGTCAGTGGTTCAGCTCCAGGCAGTTCAAAGGTATCTGTGCAGTTTGTTGTGCGACGCTCGGCCTCTTCTGGAGGTGATACGATCAGGGGCGTTACAACAGGAACGGCAAACAACGGGCCCAGAAAACAGCAGATCCACAGCAAGGATCATAGTTTGGTTTGGATGAACACTACAACATGTTCTGTGTTGTAGTGTTGTTTTAGTGGATTTTGTGGTTCGTCGCAATTAATCAAGTTGTATTGTCTTGTGTATTGTTCATGTAATATTGAGTAATAAAGGAGGAAAAGGTTTCTCGTAAATGACTCACGCTACCGAAACTCATCGACTCTTCCAAATAAATTAGGCAACAGCATTTTTCACGACATTTGGCTTCCTGTGACAAGTCACGGTATTGATTCATCAGATAATCATGTATCTGTGCGTGTGTGCGTTTGTGTTTGTGCCAGAAACAACAACCTGACATATTCCCATAGATTTACGAGCAGCAGAACAGGGATGAGCTTTGTGAAAGACGGACGAACCAGATCATTCACCTGCTCTTCATTAGATCCAGTGATTAGCCCATTGTGTCCGTGTCGCTATGTGTCAGCCGTCTGTGTGTTCGTCAGCGTCTTTCTCATTAGTGGAAAAACCACACACGCCAAAACCAACACCGCGCTCCAGACAACTTTTTCCACCATCAACCTGACCTTGATATCAGTACGCTTGTGTGTCTGTTTTGTGCGGTATAGCCGTTGTTGTGGTGGCGTCGGTGGAGGGAGGGTAATGTATGCAAAGCTCTGAAGCTGAATTTCGGCTGTTGAAAGCCAATAAGGCGCTATCAAAATGAGGGCAGAGTTAATTAATCATCTCTGCTTCCTTTTCACAGCCCTCCCGCGACTGTCCCGGGGGCTCGTGAGAGTGTGTTCTTCGGTGTGTGTGTGCGTGAGAGACAGACAGAGAAGCAGGAGGGTGGTGCAGGTTGCAGCTGGGGGATATTAGCATAAAGTAATGTGAGCCAGCAGACTGCTGAGCTCCTGTAAGCCCGGGTGCAAACCTCTCAGGGAAAAACAGGAAACCAACTGACACCTGCTTCATTCACTGACCACGGAGAGAGAGAGACAGGAGGGTAGACACAACAACAACTACAGTATCCTTATTATTAAACCATCAGTGTTCTCATGCAGTATATAATGTATTTTAATGAGCAGACAAGAGCAATGTGCAGGAAGTGACAAACTACCACCCACAGCTTTAAAGTCTCCAATCAGCCAAACCCCAAACTGAGGGACGAAGCCGGAGAAAACCCACGCAGACATAGGTGCAAACACAGGAAGAACCCTGGCTGAAACGGGATTCAAACCATTAACAATACACCACACCATCCTTCAAGGCCCCACCGTCCCCTTAGACACGATTAAGCTGCACCAAATTGCACACGCAGTAAACACGCCTGATTTTCTTCATCAAGATCCATGAATTATTCCCTGGGAAATTAGGGAAAATGTCAAAAGAACATCCCTATAAAAATTTCCTGGATCCGCCCCCAGACTTTAATTAGTTTTTCTTTGGCTCTTGTCTCATCCTTCCACCAAGTTTCATGGAAATCTGTTCAGTGGCTTTTTGCGTAATCCTGCTGACACACATACAAACAGACGGGTGGAAACATAACCTCGTGGTGGTGGGAGTGAAAGACTGAAACATGTGAAACCACCTGTGTGCTTTTCTTAAGAAGATATTTGCAGACACGAGCAGAGACCTTGGCTCTTTATTTTATTTTTCATATTTTACTATGGCCGTCGGGAGGTTGAGAAGGCCTTTGTTTTGGCAGCGCTTGCCCGGCCGACTGAGGGCCGATAAAGAAAAAGCACTCCTGGACTCTGAAGGTGCTTCTCATGCCAAGCAGAACACAAAACGTCCACTTTCGCTTGTGGCTCCAGTGCACGCACCTCTTTCATTCAGCTCGCACTGAACAGCAATGTTTACAGGGAAGAGACTCGTTGTTTGAACTGAAGCTTTGGGAGCTGCCAGAGTTACAGGAATATGATGGACAGAGGAGAACATCCCCCATAATGCTCGGGGAAAAAGAAGTAAAGATGTGTTTTTGCTGCGCAGAAGTCTTTCAGGCTGGAAAAAGGCTCAGTGGGTCAGTGTGTGAGTGTGTGTGTGTGTGTGTGTGTGAGGTTTGGGGTTGTTCGGGGGGGATTTCTTAACCGAGCACGGGGACTGATCTGGGCACGAGGAGGAGCGAGGGAGTGAAATAGGATGGAAAAATGCAATCATGCATCCCGGGCCTCTCCAGCTCCTCGTTGTGTGTTTCTCCCTCCTCCTCCTCCTCCTCCTCCTCCTCGACGAGCCATTAGTCACTATCCGGCTCCTGTTAATGTAATTAGATAAAGGATATATGGAGTCTCGGAGCTCGGCGGAGACATTTGTCTGCATAATTGTGTCCGTGCGGTGGCCGAGGCAGAGAACCCCTGGATCTCCCCGAAACACCTCCGGCTCCATAATTCAGAAGAAGAGGGAGAGAAGCATGAAGATAGAGATGAAAAAGGGGGGAAATCATCGCTGAAATATTCCATTTTCCTTTTTTTTTTATCTTGTGATATGTCTCCAGAGGAGAACAAATCACTTTCTGTCTTAAACTCTCGCGCCAACAAATAAAAACTAACCCAAAAACCAGAAGAGAAGTCGTGGATCAAACGCTGGCGCTCCAAAGCGTGCACAAACCTATGGGATATTTTTAGATCTGGCTGTTGCCACATGTTCCAATGTTTTCACCTCCCCCCCAGTCATAAAGCACATACTGTACATCATGGAAGTCCTATAATAATAAGTCAAATCTCACAATCAAACTCAAGCATTGTGGGTAAATTCGCAGACGACAGGCAGGTCCCCAGATTCTGATCGGAAACATGAAACAAGCTCAAATCTCGCATGTAATTAGTTGCAGTCGCAGCTTGTCGGCTACTGACCTACATATGGAACACGGTAGGATCGCGCACACACACACACACACACACACACACACACACAAACTAACATTCCTATACACGTGAGAGGCATTGACATGTTCGGTGACAGCTCCAAAAGCAGAGCCGGGCCTCTGAAAAACCATTATTTACCCTGTAGATTTGTTTTTTGACAACGAAATGTGAAAAAACTGTGAAAAATGCACAAGGTGATGTATTAAATTTCAAATTCAACAAACTACTGTATATTTTAGAAGCTGGTGGCTGCAAACAAATAATATAAAAGCATGAGATAAGTATGAAAACACATTGCATATTCCACATAACCACAGATATAGAGATGCATGCAACTAAAAAGTGCAAACGCTGCAAACACACAATTGGTTCCTCACTTTCCCTTCCACATCCACCACCTGCACCTCTAACCCTGGGCAGTTCCTGTCTCCAGTCTGGGGCACAGGCGACGCACTGGTGGTGGATTTGGGGCGGACTGGAGGGCAGGATGTTAGCCTGATTACCGCCCAGTCAGACCCACTTCCAGCTCCACGCAGCCTGTCCCAGATACCTCCTCCACAGATGCAGGGCAGGAAGGTGCGGACCCAGACTCACCGCCAGCAGCTCCAGCAGGGGAAGGTTTCGAATCCTCCCGCACACGACGCCGTGGTCCACGAACTGGCTCATCCTGCGTCCCACTCTTCCTCCTCTGTTTGCCTTCCTCTTCTTCCGCTTCGTTCCCCACTTCTGCCCTAACCGCCTTGCTGCGTCTCAGCTGCTGCCTGCCACTGTGTGCATGTGTGTGTGTTTCCACTTGGCTTTGTTGTGTGTGTGTGTGTGTGTTGGTGTGATGATGCAGCAGGCAGCCGTGCAGCCTCGTCTGAATTCTCCTCTCTGCTCCGCCAGGCCACCTCAGCTCTTGTCAATATTTAAACAGCGAGTCAAGTCAGATTAAATCACCTGGGCATGACCACTTTTCGGTTTCCCGCTCAGCGGAGTGTGTGTTTGTGTGTGTTATTATTGTTTTTCTGTGTTTGTGTGTGAGGTTTGTATTTGTGCATCAGTGCAAAGACATAAAACATTAACAAGACAGAAGAGGGAGACGATTCAGGCTCCACGTTATCCGCTTGAAACTCACACTGAGTCGCATCTGCACAGTCCTCCTCACTATCACTGTCACTGTCACTACTGCTGCTGCTGCTGCTGTCGCTCACACAGTCAGACTTCCACAGCGATGTAAAGAAAAGACTTGGCAGCAGGAAGTGTGCGTGCGTGTTCGTGCAGCAGAATCAAAACTCCTTGACATTTGCCTCGGGAGTATTTTTCTGTCTCATGGTGAGCGCAGCGAGTCAGGTCGAAGTCAAGCACGCTCTGCGACTCGGGCAGGAAAAGAGAGGCATCTCCAAGCAGCTGCTCTGTGCTGCTCTATACATGATTTGATGACGGATAGAAGAGGGACCAGGCGTTTCCATACATCTCAGTTTTAGGCGCTCGTGTTACTTTCGACAATTTCCTGACAGCAGAACAGCTAGTGAATGGTGCAGAGAAGAAAAAGATCATGTGAAGAAACTCAAGTGCTGTTCCCAAGCTAATGAATCAGAGCTCACCACCGACTGCAAACACACACATCTTGAGGGAGACGCAGAGAATGAGCTGTGAACCTCAGATTGCACGTTGTGTTGCGTTCACATTGGTGCGGTCCAGGACGCTGCACAATAGATAATGACAGTTCTCGGCTTCAGGATGGAAAAACCAGGCGAAGCAGCTCTTGGAGACGCTGTCACATTTCTGCTTAAAATATCCACTGAAATCAATTTTTGTTTATTTTTTGTCGACGTGGATTGTTTCGCTTGTTTTCTGACCAGGCAGAAATTATTCTGGGGTGGATGGTTCCCAAACAATAGCTGTGTACGGAAAACTTTGTGCATTTATAAAGAATAAACGAAGTGAGGTTAAGCAAAAGCCTGTAAATATAGAACATACTAAAATGTTTCCATCTTTAGAGTAAATGGTTGGAACATTTCAATTCTTATTTGAGCTTTTACAAGAGCATTATGATAATTTGCTCCTAAAATATCCACCAACATCAGCATCTTAAGTTTTTGAGCTGACAGACATGTCATGAAGTCGCCAAAATGAAGGTGGAACTCACTTATGGTGCAGCATTAAAGGTTTTATGATGAATTCAGCATGAAACTTATCCTCGAGTGGGAATTCTCTGCTCCCACTGACCTATTTAAGCCCGTGGCGTCCTCCTCAAACGCTGTTTACAAACCCGTCAGTCGGCAGAGCGCTCGCCAAGCCTCGCTGAGGAATTTATGACGACGCACAGCGGTCGGGCCACGTGGAGCGGGCTGAGGTGATGCAGGTGTTAAGATCAGCGCCCTGCCTGGAATACATTCCTCCCACTGACTAAGTGATTTCCATCAAAGCAGGTTCCGCCCGCTCCTTCATTAAATAGATAATTACTTTGAAATCTATTGTGTGGTTTTCACATTCATGAGTGACTGGACTGAAGCTAATGCCCCCAGTCAGCCGTGCATCAAACCTATTTAAAGCAGTTAACCAGTCCGTGCAGAGATCATAACGACCATTCTATCACGCGTCTATGATATAAAGATTTTCATAATGCATCTTTTGGCAATTCAGGGACGCTTCATTCGTCAGTGAGGAGGCATCGTGACACTAATGCCCACATAATGATTTAGGTCTGGGGTGGATGGAAAATTGAATTAGAGTATTTGGGGAAAACATCTTTAGCAAATGAGACCATTTGTCAAAGCTTTAATTAGAATAATGGTAAGATAATATAAATATAATAAATCAAGGGCATTTATTACCTCTGCCAAAGGAGGTTATGTTTCCACCCCTGTCTGTTTGTTTGTTTGTTTCTCTGCATGATTACATAAAGACCTCTGACAAATCACCATGAAACATGGTGCAAAGATGTGGAAGCGCTGAGGGAAGAAGCCATTAAAGTTTGGGCCTTCAATCATTAAATCATTCGTCAAGTTAGAAACTATTTGTCAATTATACACCACTGAAATTCCTCCTCAGTTGCATCAATGTTTGTGAGAATGTGCTGACAATTAAATCCAGGTCGTAACCCCCCCCCAACCCTTTTAGTTTGAACCCATAACCCTTTAAAAGCAGGGAGGTCACCAGGTGCGAGGAAGCGCCCCTCCTCTGTGAACACCTGGTCGGATCTCACCGCACACGCCCGTCCAGCGCAGCCTGCGTCGGGTGAGAAGTCTCGTGGAAGTCTCTCGTGGAAGTCTCGTATTTTGAGTCTCACAGTCTCCTCAGGCACGCACATGTGTGGTAACAAGCCCTATATAAGTATTCGGGAAAATACTCAAACACATGCCAATGCGTGTGCGCACACATCCACATATTCACGCACATGCTGGCACGCACTCTGCCGTCATCTATCAACCTGGATCAAAACAAACAAGCGGGGCCTCAGCACTTATGTGGAGGCGTATATGATGTTAGTTTTATATACCCAGCGGTCCGAGCTAATGCAGAAACATGTAAATATTTTCCCCCGGACTCGGCAGGAAGAGAATTCCGGGTCATTATGTCACTTCCCGGGACCACCGAGCGACACAGAGTCCTGGACAAGTGGAATGAGAAGTTAGGATCGATGCCAAGAAGAGCAGACGTGCAAAACACTCGTCTTCTGTCCTGCATCGTTACTGACGCAGGAGGCGTTCAGACGAAGTATCAAGCTGAAGATACACGATGACTGTAGTTACTAAAAATGCACCTGGGGCCGTGGCTACACGAGTAATGGTTGAAGGAGAAATTCGGCTTAAATGTTTATTATGGAGACAAGTCTTCACAGACATATGGCTAATAACCAAAAACGAAAATTATAAGTAAAATACAGAAAACATGTGCCTTCATGTCTACATTTTAGCGAGCTTCTACAAAATACTGACATATTATTAATCTACTGTGTGTCTTTGCTTTAACACCGACATCAGCATCAGTAAACACAGCAACAATCCTTGTTCCCCCACATTTGCAGCTCGTCTCGGAGAAAAAGCGAGCATGAAAGAGCTTCCTCACATCCCAGCTGAGCGTCTGGCTCCTCGCCTGATGAGGAGGATCACAGGGCGCCCTCTGTGCAAGAAGAAAAGGCAGGACACGCTCGCCACCGCACCACCTTCTGCCTCTCGCGCCCACGCCCAGGTCCCTGCCAGGAGGCCACGGAGCGAGCCCGTCCCGCCCCAGCTGCAAGGTGAGGAGGTGGGCTTCCCTTCGCTGACAGATGCAGCCCCTCCTCTTCCTGCCGCTCCCCCTGGTCTTAATCTGCACGTCCAATCCTGTTAGCCACCCTCTGCCAGTTTCGCCTCGTTCACACTCGAACCTGCAGTGCCAGTGTGGCATCCAGAGCTGGAGCCTCGACTGCACACGATAAACAAACATCCCTCGGTGGAGACGGAGTTTCCATGGCAGGTGGACGGGGTTAACGCCCTGGGATGAGAACTACTCACCACTGGGTTTGGATCTCGTTTCATGTTTCCCAGCTGAGACAGGCCTCCATTTCAACCCAGCAAGTGCATGAACTATTCATATAATGTGCCATAAAATAATAATAATAATGAGAAAAGAGCGTTCCTTCGTAGTAATCCTTATAAACGTGACTTCACATATTCGAAATTTAACCCAAACCATTTATATTTGGTGTGGATGTAACATTTAGTCGCAAGATTTGTTCATTTCCATTTTCTACCGTCAAATTTTGATGTTTCACTACAGATAAATAAAAAATACAAAGCAACAGCAGCTGGTTTACTCCTAATATTTTCATTATTCATGTTTTTGATTCTTTGTTTTAATCAAAAGAGGTTACCGTGATGCATGGAGCTAATTTTCATCTGCAGTCTTCATAGTTTTTAATTGGTGCAAATCTTTAATCTTAGCTTTGAATGGTTATAAAACTTTTCCAGTTCAGTTTAAGATGCTGTGTTTATTATCTTCACCTGTTTGAGGAAACACTGTCTCTTTGTGCCGCCGCTAAAGAAACATGACCTTTAAGTTTTATGCCCTATAAATTAATACATCACCACTTCAATGGGTTTTTTGTTTTTGATCATGAATCACAGTCACAAGAAAACGACATTTACAGCTTCTTCTGGGAAAAGTGTGACCATGTGATGCGATCACACTGTCTCCTGCAGCTTTATGTGTAAAACGGATATAATCAAAGCTTTATTCCAAATCAAATACGCATTGTGTCGTCTCCCTCCGAGCTGAACAACAACTAATTTATTCAGCGGCTTGTGTGCCTCTCTTAATCGGGACAAACCTCCAGAGTAAATGTGAGGACACGCTGGTGGAGGTACCAGCGGCCTCTCACAAGCTCTCTGTGTTCTCTGGTGCCAGCCTCTTTTGAGGGAAACCACAAGGTGCATGGAGATTGGGGTGACAACGCATGTGACTCCCGCCGCTATCAACTTTGATCTCCATCGTGATTGGAAGGAGAGATTGTCTGTAATTGGCGCATAAAGGATGGTTTCATTGGACGAGGGGCAAATGGACGTCCAATTATAAGAGCTGGCACGGGGCCCCGGGTGAGAGGGGGCACACCCGAGTAAAGAGCCTCCTCTATCAGTTTGGATCTGACCCAGAAGCTTTGCTTTTTACTCGCCGACTGATTATTAAAGAGTCTCTGATTAAGCGACCTGGTATAAACCCTCTGACACACAAGATAACAGCGTTTTACAACATCACCCAAATGCAATTTTTATGTTTCAGAGCCGCCATCACTCAGTCACGCGACATACATGCAACTTGTGACATGAGTCAGAGATTTCACGCACATTAGCCCACATCAGCACGTCAGTGGCATCCAACAGAGACGGTTCACATGCCAGGCTGAGAGTGAGCAGGTCAGCTAGAACGCTCGGTAGCACCGACGGCAAATCTCTCGCTTCACTCACCTGAAATAAATCTCAAAACTCTGCAAAGGCCAGAAAACCCATTTCTGACACCACGTTGTGCAGACGGCTGATCGAGGAAATGAGAGAAGCGTGTAACTCCACAACACGTGATGGTGACATCTATAAAATATCATATAATTGCTCTAATAAAAACACAGGCGAGGTATTAACCGGGGTACTGCCAAATCCTAGTTACTGGGAGGTTGGAAAAACAGACGAGTGGCTCAAATCAAAACAGCCTCGACAATTATTAAACCAATTTTACAAGCGGATGGAGGCCGCTCAGTCTTATCCACAGCGTGTGGTTGGTTATGAGGGAAGCTGCAGGCTTTCAGACTGGAGTCTCTGGAAAAGCCAAGGTTGTAATTGCTCCTCGCTGGGCTCGTGACAGAGGAGACGGTTCCCATGAGACAAGGAGGATAAAAAATGCCACTTCTCCCAGGTCCAAGAGTTTGCTGGGTTCCCACACCCCGTGGCCCCGTGGCTACCCACGCGGTGAGCCCAGGTATGTGTGGTATGTCACCTGCACACTGAGGGAGCTGTCAGAGACCTGGCCGGAGGCTGGTACACCCCTGCTGAGAAACTTTCATTGAAACGCCGGGGATGAAGTGTGAGAGAAAAGGAGGGAGGAGGAGGCGGCGCAGAGAGGAATCTAAATCTTTTTATGTAACTGGCTCCCACCCAAATCGTCCAATCAGCCTCAGAAGCACACTCAACGCCAGTAACTCAAGAATCGAGCTGACACAGTGAGCGAGCACTGGGCGAGCATTCGTCCCCGGCCTGGAATACACATGGCGTGAGAACGGGGCCCGCGCTGAGGACGGCATTGTCACCGGATTTCTACTGTACAATTACACTCAATTAGTTTGAGCCGCTCAGTAATAATATCAAACTTCTCCGTTTGCCTGCCTGGCGACGTGGGAGCCAATCAGATTAGCCAGAGTGTTTCTTCCCATCCAGCAACAGGGTTTACTCCCCTGCTCGGTTTTACGACCCCTCTCTGTAATGGGCTGTGGGGGGAGAAGAGAAGAGGAAACACAATCCTGCCAAACTTACTCCGTGTGGGCTTCTACCGTCTCATTCATTTGCACTTCAATTTAGCAGAAACTCATTTGTCTGTTCTGAGGCTGGTTTCTGGGACGAGTTTATCGTCTCACTTTTGCCAGAGGAACAAGTTGCAGTCTGATACGACAGCGTGGCAGCGAATCAGCTCATAAAAACACCATGAGGAGGAGGAGGAGGTTTGACAAAAGCCAGGGGGATTTAGCTAAACCCAAATACTTTGGAGATAAACAGGAAAGCACGACCACATGCTGCTCATTCAACACAACTCACAACTATGCAGCAGGCGTAAAATCGCTAATGTGGAGCATTTGATTATTAACGTCCCCTGCAGAGCGTTTTCAATTTGGCCTTTTGTTATCAATTATCTCTGAGCGTGATTGCACCGATGCGCACGTTCTAAATGTTGGCGGGAGGAAGAGCGTGGGGAGGAAATAAGGACACGCGCTCAGTGATGTAAGGATCCTTGAGGTGACACTCGGTCAGACTGGGAGACATTTCATCGGAGAGAACGGTCACCGTGTCAGATTGGACCATTAGCGACCTGCCGAGAAACAAGGCGAACTACAGGTTGCTTCCAAACCCAATCCCAGTTTGTGTGATGTTACTGGGAAACAAGAACGTAAAGAAACGTGGCGTCAACTCCCCTTGGCTCTAAACTAATTCATTATATAACTACATTAATTGTTTTCACCCATTTGTGATCTATTCTTATGCGTCTGAATGAGATTCCTCTCACACTCCTCGTCTACAAATCAGTTATTTTCCAGCGTTCTTTCCACTTTTGCGGGTATTTACCTCTGTAGTGTTTTGAAGTGAACTCCTGTGATAGCCTCTGCTGCACAGGACAGACCCCTGACAGAGCGTCTGCGGTGACCTAGTTAAAGCTGGCTGGCAGCAGCTAGCAGCAGCTCGCAGCCCGTCCACGGCCATCGGGCTCACCGTGCACATCCCTGCATGACGAAGAGAGTCTCATCCGCGGGCGGGCGAGCATCAAATGATAAAAATAAATAGAGGCACAGAATCAGCCCAGCAACACAGCACGTTATGTAATGCAAATGGTGCCCCAGTTACTCAGACGCGCTGCGGTTTGTGCCGCTACCCTCGGCCCTCGCTGCGCACAACCTGATCCAGATTACAGCGTCCAACTCAACCTATTTCCCGTCACAGGAGAGGAGCGCCGTGATGAAACGCATCAATAAATTGTGACAACGCTGACCGAGCATCCACGCACACATAAATGTACACAAGAGCCAATTACTTATGTGAATGGGGCCTGTGGCTCTGAGCAGCTTTAACACACCCAGGAAAATTCCCTTAAACCTCGCCTGCATACATTCAGGAAGCATATGCCGACTCGATGCATTATACATGTGTGAGGTGGTCGTCCAGACTGACATTCAAGCTCCGCGTTCACCAAATTACCCGCAGACGATTGATAGAAGCTTTGTATGAGGCTGGGCCGTGTAATCCACCCAAAGAAGAGCAGACATAAATATTTTACCTGCTCCTCAGCTGACATATGGTATTTTGACTCCAGTTTTTCATGCTGGTGTGAAGTGAAAGTCTGTCAAGCGCCTCCCCGGTGGACGAATCGTCATCTGAAGGAGCCGTGAAACACAGGGAATCCCTAAGATGTGTGAAAATGACAAAACAAGGAACGATGATTTTGCGTGAAATCTTGCTTGAGCAAAAGTATCACAGAGGGTTGACGTGTCGGCAGACGTGCCTCCGCTTCATGTCGATTAAGACGACTGATCGCAGGTGAAAAGTGAAAAGCAGAGCGGGGACGCTCATGCCTGTCGTCTGACGGAATGTCAGAAACCAGAGCTAGTGTGTTTTCTCAGATGCCTGAAAAAATAAATGTATCTGAGGCTCATATCCTTCCAGGAAGAGGAGTGTTTACAGGACAGTGGGTTTATCTGTGCCAGGGCCAGCGGGGCCACGAGGGCCATCGACATCATGTCCCACATCGGAGACGAGGGGGCGGGGGACGCAGGCTGGTGTAGAGACAAAGTTAAACTCAGTGGCCTCAAACTCAAAGGCTCATTTGACCACAGACACTGATGGTATTATTCCGAATAAGGCATTACTCTGACAATGAAAAATGAATCCGTTTTGACAGGGAATCTGTTTTTCCTGACACCAAAAAGACAAATTTCATCTTCAACTTCAGAGTTAAACCAAACCAATGAGCACTCTCCATGCGATGGAATCAAATCTGCACACTGCCACCAGATCCATGCTGGACCTTTACCAAAACCGCTCTGGGCGTCCTCATGTCCCACTATTAAAACAGCCCAGCGCCCGTATGCTCCCGCTGCCCCGAGTGAGAATAAATCATTAGAGAAGGAGCGAGTGCAGAGGAAGAGGGAAAAGATTAAACAAGACGAAGAGGCTGTGAGGAGTGAAGAGGAGGAGAAAGTGCACAAGAGAGGAGAGAAAAAACGCTGCATGCATGGATAGTTGAGTGGACAAATGTGAGCATGTTGAATCATAAACCCATATCACAAATATGACCTAGTTTGAGTCTCACAGTGAATCAGGTCGCCGTGTTTCCAATTACAGCAATTAAAGCTGCAGCGTATCTCGCATCAACTGAGAGCTGATAACGTTCGGGAAAAAGTCTTAATGACTCACACAGGCACCAGAGGAGAAAAACCTCGATCAGCGTCTGATCGTCTGCCGCCGAGCTGAAGTTAAACATTCACAAAGATAAACCGCTGTGAATAAATTATCAGCGAGGGAGCGTCTGGTCTCGCCGGGAGGATTCAAGTGTGTCACTGCTCCTTCCGCATTCACTTTCATGTCGCTGTTAGAGCAGGAAGTGATCGGCAGACTTGTCCCGAATCCCACAAGAAAAATCAACAGCGAGATTAAATTTGGATGTTCTGTCAGTTACAAGTGAGGAACGATTACGATTTAATTTCTCGGTCTGTGGTTCATCAATTTTCCTACATTTCCCAGGATGCCTTTCTGGGATCCAGTGGGGAGATATGGTATCTCTGACATCTGGATCAGAGGAGGAAATATGAGCATCCATTAAAGCCTCATAGTCAGTAACGTGTACAACTATAGAAATATACGAAAACCTCGAAACGCATTTCCTCGTATCAAAACGCTGTTTCATCGTGATTCCCTGTTTCCTGTGCAGTGACCGTACAGTACCATGCACCTGGGGGGTGCGGATCGGTGCAGGCGGGGGTGTATTAAGCCTCTTTACTCCCGAGCAGACACAACACTCCAGCCACTGTATGGCTGCACTTGACATTTCAAAGAGGCACTTGCCAGCAGATTCACCTTCAGTTAACCCTGAGCAAAAACAAGTTTCCACTCCTGTGATTCCTGAGAGCGGCGCAGCGTGGAGATAAGCCTGTCAATCACAGGCGGCTACTGTGTTTCACAAAGGAAGTGAACGACAGGGGGGGGGGGCTGTTTCTCCTCTCTCTGCCTTTGACCCCTGGATGTGTCTGTATACGTCTGTGGAGTCAACACTTGAATCTGAACAGTTTTCTTTACAGTCTGATTGATAGAAGAGAAAAGCCACCTGCAGAACCTTGACCAGGAGAAGGGAACTCTGGGAAATGAAGTCCAAACAAACCACAGCCATGACAGCAGAGTCCAAAAGACAACACCATTAAAAAGGTTAAAGATGCAATGGAAAACCTCATTTGAAAGTAGAAATGTGTTTCCTGTGAAAGTCTGTTATGATTTCCGTCATTTTTAAGATGCAGGAAACTTCAAATTTCAAGCGAGAACATTCCAACCATGTGTGTTTCCTGTTAAAATGACCAGTCTAACAAACAGTGTTAGTGCAGAGGGGTGACTTACCGTCAGGCCGCTGTCAAGAGACAATCTCTTTAACTGCTCCCTGCTCTCCAGGTGTCTGTTCATGGTGCCCTGCAGCGATCCACACACCTGGGAGGCCCTGGAGGGAGGAGAGGAGGAAAGGGGGAGGAGTGCAGCACAAAGGGAGAGAGGGAGAAAGTCAACAAGGGACGAGCTGAATGTCCGGCAGGTCACGTTTCCGCTGTGAGGAGGGCTTTCACCTTTTTACATGAGATCAGAGTCCAAGTACGGGAGCAGCAGCGACTCCAACTGAAACGCTGGAGTGCGAGTGGAAGTGCAGACCTCTCCTCTGGCGGGACTCTGCGATCCCACAGCTCCAGCTGGATCTTGCCGCTTGCTCTCGGCGTCACCCAGGCACCCCACCCTCCAAACCCAGCCCTGAACCCAGAGCTTCAGCCCTTTTTGTTTTTCTAGGCCTCTGCAAACAGCGCTGGGAACCAGTCCGACCTGGCCCGACTGAGGCCACAGCAGAAGATAAACACTTCACTTCACGCATACTACTCCTTTACAAAGAGCTCGCAGGGTTTAGACTCACTGTGCCGGTGCACAGAGTAAGCACAGCACTTCCTTATTGGTGAGGACGGGGTCAAAGGTCAGCTGATGGACGCCTCAGGGGTCAGGGACCTTGTCCGTACGATAAACTTGTGTTATCACGTGCATGTATGCCTGTGTGTGTCTTATGTAACTGAAATAGAGATAATACCACAATCTACTTTAATCAGATTGGAATGAATTATTTTAAAAGAGATTATTAATTTAACTTATTTATAGTAAATACAGGGTTTTTCTTCAAGTGTTTTTTTGACATTTTCATTAAATATCTTTTTTCACAGTGTTTCAAATAAAAATAATTGTGTAAGTTATATTTGAAGCCCATAGAAAACCATCACCTCATGATACCTTCAGCTTAAAGTGATTTACTGCAGGTCTGCTAAATTATGCAACTGTCAAATTTCAGAATGAGCCTGAACTGTTTTTATCCTATTTTTATTTCCAGGTCATCCCGATTACTCGCCTCACAAACCTACTTATGCAAGCGCGCTCCCCGAGCAGCCTCCCCAAAGTCCCCTTCCTGCAGCCGCTGTGGGCTGCGTCTGCTACACCCTGTCTCCAGCTTCAGCAGCGTGACGGCACACGTCAAACAGCCCCTCACATCAACATGACACGTTCCATCCACTGCCAATCTGCAAAGTCCAAACTTATTGACACGGAGCCGCGAGCGACGGATTGCACGCGGGATCAGACGCTCGCGTTTCTACACACAGCACCACCATCTCATCTCCTGCCCCCATTTCTGAATACCCCGGGGTTATCTGGTGTAGAAGGAAGTTGTCTAATCAGTGAACAGGATGTGAGCGGCCGTGTCTTTAATGACACAGAAACATCCGACTCCTGCCTCTCCCTCTCTCTCTGGCTTTGTAATCACTAATTGTGCATGTGTGTTGCATCAGATGAAATAGTCGGGACTATTATTTTGATTGCATGTCAGTTTGGTCACTTTCCGCTGCAGATCAGAGGAGGAAGCAAAGCCCTCGTCTTCCCCTGAATGCACAGATAGGGGGGAGATTATAGGAAATAGCGAGTAAATGATTAAAAGGGATTAAAGCAGTGATCCTGATTGCCCATGAGTCAGTGTAGAAAACACAGAATCCACTTTCCTCAGGGTATACAGAGTGTGAGGGGTGAGGTAGGATGGATCGGAAGTGATAAAGATTAAGCAAACACATTAAGCGGCAGATATCAGGGGCGTTCGGATAACGGCAGGCGATAAAACACGGGAGAACTCCGACCTCAGTTAAACACACCAAATGACACTCACTATGCAAATCAGACCAGTTCAGTAGGTGCTGTAATTTAATTAATTTAACTGCGTATACAAGGTTTAGAATGCAACAAAAATGTAGGTTTATTTCTTATCTTTCTTTAGACGTGTAAGTGTTTATTTTCCTTATGTTTGACGCGATTTTTAAAACTATGCAACAGTTCATGTTGAAACATTTGTTCCTCAGTTTTCCAATAAAGCTGTTTTTAGACGTGAACGTATGAATTCTGTTGTGGAAAGACGAGTGTTTTTGTTTACAGCTTATCGGTCGTCGTTGCGTTCTCACATCTGGAAAGTTTCAGGGAAGTTTCCGGACTTCAGTGTCTGAAAGCAGCTCATGTGTCACATAACTGGTTATCGCCATCTCATCCAGTAGGTATCCACTGGTTAGTGCTCATGGAAGCGAGGCGATGTGATTGACAGACTTGTTGACGGTGCACAGATCGTTCATGCTTCCTGGTTTGGTGACCAAATCAAAATAGCGCCATGCTCCTTTTATATTTACATTATACATCACATTAAAACAATAAATGCCCCTTTAACTTATATTTATGACGCTCTGAGGACCTTTCTACAACGTCCACCACTGTCCTCCCTCCCTCCTGTTTCCTTGTGATTTACACCAAAAGCAATTACTGATATGTTAAACCGGTCCGGTGTTGACCTACGCAGGGTGACACGCGTCGACGGCCCCCAGCCGGCCATCCAGCCTGTCGGCAAGCCAGCCAGTGGGGTGGAAAGGATATAATCAAAGGAGGCCAGGAGGACGCTGACATCTGGGAGTCTTTGTGCTGTAGGCCTAATTAGATGCCAGGGTGGAGGGAGGAGGCGCGGCAGGATGGTGTGTGCGTACAGCCCAAATGCAGAGGGGTGTGTGTGGGGTGTGTGTGGTGTGTGTGTGTGTGTGCGGTTGGGGGGTGCGCTCTCTTTTTTAACATCTGCTCCAGGAACAAGGGAGGACCCAGCTGAGGTCACAGAGCCCCAGACAGCTCCGAACTACAACAGGGATAATGTGAGGGGATAACAGCTTAATGATAACACTTAAACCCATTGAGAGATCCCTGCACTGAAAACAGACTGCGAGCCTCACGGATAAATAGCGATAATAAGCCCAGATTGTCCATGAATATGGATCGTCATGGCTCAGATTTGATACTGTTCCTTTGTAAGCTGAGGAGAATTAGGCAGCTGTGCATTTATTGGGATCATCGAGCCGCCACGCTTACGTCGGAGTAATCCCACACGTACAGTAGGTAGAAGGTCCCGCTAAAGACACACTGTGGCTCCGCCCCCTCTGGCTTTTGACTCCCAAGTGTGAGACCACACGCCGCCACAAGTGACAATGACGCCCTTTGTACCCCCGTACAGTCAGGCACTGAGCCGTGCTTATTCTTATTTCACAGAGTCGCCAGAAGTAAGAAATCTTTGTCATGGGCAGTTCAGGCTGAGATACCAAGTGACCTGAACTTTGGCCCTTTACCCATTAAAAGAAAACCTCTCACTCAAGGGATAAAATAATTTCCTCTGTACATCGAGTGTTTCTTTGTGCGTTGATTTATTCAAGGGGTGAAACTATGCAATGAACACAAGGTTTCCCTTTGCAATCACAACTATTACAAATGTTTTCAACACACAGAGGTTTGCGTGTGAATAATGAAAGCCCCCCCCCCCACTGGCCAAAGAGTAAATCTGTAATCAATACCCTGCTTCCCTAAAAAAAAAAAGAGCAATGCCAGGAAGTGCCAGGGCCTGAAAATGGATGGTGATTGGGGGTTGGACATTGATTGGTGCACCCCCCTTTGCCCCAGGAACCAATTCATTTTGCCTGCATGCCCCCGCGCCTGCCTCGAACGCAGGGGAAACGGGGTCAGAGCGGAGGCATCCCCCAGCCCCACACACACACACACACACAGTACAGAGCCCCGTTCTCTCTCTCTCTCTCTGCCTCTTTCTTTTTCTTCTCAATGATTCATCCATGTCCGGAGAGAAGAATGAATGAGCAGGAAGATTGTACGTTTGGGTCTCGCTTTTAATTCGCCTGCTTCACCGAGGGAAGTGGGAGGGGACGGCGGAGGGGGGGGCTGCTATTACTTTCCATTCATTGAGGAGAAAATTGAAGCATGCGAGTGTCTGATGTGGGGTTTAATGTGCAGCGAGAGAGGTCCATCTGTATTCTAGCAGGCACAGATGGTCCGCGCCGATCGGATGTTTTGAGTCCCTCTGCTGGCCGGCCTGTCTGATCCTGCACCGCCAACTGTGGCCCGGCACAACCTAACGTGGTATTACTGCGTCTGAGAGCCGGGAACAATAAGCCATACTTTACACCGCTCTGTTTTTTTTTTATTCTGTCACAGCAAACCGGTCATTAGGCTGGATGCTACGTCTCTTCTCTCTGAGTTCTTACAGAGTGTGATCACGGCTGCTGCTGCTGCCGCGGCATATCAGTGTTTACACCGCGCTTTGAAGTATCACACATGCATGTGACAATTAAAGACTTACCGTCGAGGCTAATAGGTCAATATAACAGTCCCTTTAAAATGAGTGCTGACGCTGCAAGACAACACAAGGCTCCTTTATATAACTGTTATTGTGTTGGCCGGTCGGGACATGTGCACATCCTTATCCTTTCTGAGATCACGTGTGCATCGTTCTGCCACTTAAACCAGATTATTAGAATTAAATATGGACTTGTGGTTTAATGAAAGAGGATTGGTTATAAATCCTCCTGCTCGGCAATAGTCCCATTAATGTGCACACGTAAAAACACGGAAGCTTCCTCTGTTTAACTGCGGGTCTGCACATGATTATTTGCTTTTGTGTTAGGAGCCCAATAAAAGCCCAAGGACAGTCTAAACACTGCTGATAAACCAACTTGTGTCCTTGCACATTGAGAACAGCACAGCTGTTGAGGAACGCAGCACATTCTCATATTTGAGGAGCAGAAGTAAACAAATGGCTGCAGTTTTCTGTCAATGGACTGCTGGTTTTTAGAGAAACACGCCCGCCACAGTGACGTCGAGCACTCAAGGGCAGGGACAACGTGCCCCGGAGCGTAAAAACAATCCTGCAAGTGCACAAATGGAGCTCCTCATTATGTTTTTACAGTCACAAAGCTGTGAGACATGCTGGGGGAGCGTGAGGCATTTGTAAATCATGTGGTGGAGACAGCTATGTGACACCTTCTGTTCTGCTTCTACTCGCTCTCGTCACCTGATGCTCCAGTTCTGTCATCGCAAGCGTTCCCCGTGTTTTTCCTCCCTTTCTGATAAATGTCACTGTCACTTTGAGGAGTATATTATCAATATTTGACTTACCTGTTCAATAAAGCTTGTCTCACATGACTGATGGCACCAGGGGCCTGTCCCGGCTGAGAAGACTGAAAAAGACAAGCTCTCACATGTTAGCAAACACCTAAACTACAAAATCAAGCCAAAATCATGTGAGAACAGATAATGGGGAACAATCTACTTACAAGAAAATGTGTTTCTCAGGCGCTTTTAGTGATAAAGATTCTGCCGGAGCTTGTCTGAGCGGCTTTAAATCGTGTTTAGTCAGCAGACACTTTAATGTGGGGCTTTAGAGAAAGAGGAAGGGTTGGAGGTCCAGCTGGAAAACAAGGAAAAACAATGAATGCAATGTCGTCATCCTGTTCGCGAGGGGAGTCCCTGCAATCCCCTGTGCTTATCCCACCAGATGCGTGGGATGCTCTAATATACATCCTGGAACAGAAAAATCCAGTGAGCTTCCTGTCGTGGGACCCGTCTCCGCCGCCGACGCTCGGCTGAACTCTCTCATGACAACGTTTCAGGTCCGAATAACACAGAAAGATATACTGCACAGGCCAGGGGGTGAGGCAGCGAGCCAAGAGAGGGCAGAGGAATTTTCCAACCGTTATCAAAATACACAACCGTGCCCCCTTCTCACTTTGGTATGTGAGCACTGTGCGATGGGCAGAACTGAACACACACACACACACACACACACACACACACACACACACACACACACACACACACACACACACGGTATTTCCTCTGAGAAACAACAGTGTGTTTATGCAAATGTAATTTCTCTCACAGAAAAGTACTGCAGACGTTCTTTCCCTCTGACGACAACATTATACAAACATGTGATAAACTCTTTGCTGTGTTTCTCCTTTAAAAAGTCAATTGCGTGATAAGATCGTTTGTTTACATCATCACATGTTGTGTGCGACACTTTAAACCAAACTTATTTATCAGGATTGGAGCATTTTAATCCAGAAACCACGCTTTACTGCAGCTTTCTAATTAGTTAAGTGGCTACGTGATGTTTGCTATTAGTAGCTAACATTATCATCTGATAACTTTGGCTAACTCATAATGCTAGCAAACATTAGCTGTTTATTAAAGTTGCTAAAACATCTTAAATAAAAGCCACTAAGCTAAACATCTTTCTGGATGTAAACAGATAACCACGATAGCTAGCTAACATTATTCTAGCTACTAATTTAAGTTGTCATTGTTTTTATCTTCAATAAAAGCCACTAGCTAATAGGCTAAGCAGCTACATCTCTCTGCATGTGAATGAGCATTACGAGCTAATGTTGATTTAACAATTTATTTTATTTAGTTTTCATTGTTATTTTAAAAGAATACAACTAGCTAACAAGCTAAGCAGCTATGTCTTTCTGAATTTAACTAGTATGGCCTGCTAACATTGAATACTAGCCAATGTTGTCATCTAGAAATGCTACTAGCTAATAAGCTAATCATATAGCTCTCTACATGTGAATTAGCATAGCAAGCTAACATGAATTTAGCTATGTAATTAAGTTGTTATCTTAAATACATGCTAGTGGCGAATAAGCTAATCATACATCTCTCCGCATGTGAATTAGCATAGCAAGCTAACATAAATTTAGCTATGTAATTAAGTTGTTATCGTAAATTAATGCTAGTGGCTAATAAGCTAATCATACATCTCTCTGGATGTGAATTAGCATAGCAAGCTAGTAGGAACTTAGCTATGTAATTAAGTTGTTATCGTAAATAAATGCTAGCAGCTAATAAGCTAATCAGCTACATTCCTCTGAATGTAAACTAGCTAACAGTAATTTAGCTCATTTGAAAGTAGATTTTAAGTTATGTTGAAATAATGAAGTTACTAGCAGGTCATTAGCTCAGTGGCTACACCTTGTGAAGGGCTAGTTAGAACAACTAGCTAACATGTGGTTTATCATTTAACTTCTGTCTAACCTCTGTTAGCCACATTAGCATTGATTAGCAGCAGAGTCATGAGACTTACTGTGGCGGCTCCTGTCCACAGGTCTGCAGCAGCTCCAGGTCCCTCTGAGGTGGAGGAGGACAACGTGTTGATGAGGAATGTCCTGTGGTGGCAGCTGAAAACATGGAGGGGAAGACACACACACACACACGCACATGCACATGCACAGACACACACACTGTGTTTGTGCAGCCAGAGCTGAAGTCTGAAGACTTGTAAATAGTGAGGGAGGGAGGTGGTGCTGTTCCACATGACATCACCAGCAGCTGCTGACAGGCCTGTGTTTATGAACTAACTGCTGCAGGAGTCACACACAACTACACAACTACACAACTACACAAACAAGACCAGACAAAGCTCATTTGGCTTCAGCTCAACACACATGCAGCGATGTGCAGTCTGCGCACATGTGCATGCTCTCTCTCTCTCTTTGGGGCTGAAAACACAACAAGTTCAAATATCCCTGGAATCTCTGAGCCGGGCGACGGCCAAACGTCTGGATTGGATTTGTGCAGTTCCTCTCCTGACGTGTTACCTGTCGTCAGGCTGCTCTGAGACCTGCTGACTGGGCGAGAGGAGCTGTGGACTCAGATAGCAGTCGGTGTAATGGTTTAACTGCAGAGGCCGAGCTGCTGCTGCATTCCTCAAGTGTCTTGGCTTGGCAGCGTCCCCGGCCTCTTAGCTCAGCCTGTATTTCTCCTTCTCCGTCTCTCTCCCTCCTTTCTCGCCTTCTCATTCAAATGGAGGCACATGACTCTCGGCTTTACTGCCAAGGAGACTTCTTTATGCCGGCCGGGAGCCACGGCCGCTCTGCTTTTCATTGGCCCCTCTGCAGGGCACCGCATTCCTCGTTGCCACCCGTCCTCGTGGCCCGCAAGATGCAAATCGACCTTAGCCCTGATGTCATATTTAGTTTGTTTTTCATGCTATTTTCTGCAGAATGCATCAAAATCAAATGCGCATGTACTTAAAATAAAATCATAATTTCAAGTTTCCTAGCCTGCAGCCTGGACGGCCGAGCCCTTCGGTTAATTGCCCGGCCTCCCACTGCTGGTCTTCCATAACCACTGTGAACAAACGCTCCACTTCAGCCCATCTCCGCTGCATTCTTTGTGGCCTCAAGTGCAATAATTTCTCTGCGTAATTCCATTCTGTTGTCGCATTCTTCCCCTAGAAGATCACTGCATTGCAACATTGTTCAGAGAGACGGAGCGAGGCCGAGTGGGCTGACGACACCGCAGGAGCGTGGAGAGCTGAGAGATAAATTCATAAATCACACAAAAGAAAGTATTTGTAAACTGTTTGGAAGGTGGGGACGTGATTCCAGGTTGTCCTGTCATCACGAGTGTTCAATTAAACCTCAATGTCAGGAGATAATTGAATATAGATCAGATGATTGTCGTCCGATGACATCGGAGGAGGGTAATAATATGTTAAGTCATTTTCAGTCTGCATTTGATAATGGGAATCTTTGATTGTGCAATTGAAAGCTTGTGATGTTTTGTTTTAATCTAATAAAAAAAAAGTCCCGAATTAGAGGATTCCTTCTGTCAGATAAACATTTGAATAATGCCACAGTTGTCTGCGCTCTTATGTGGGAATGTTGGCTCATAAATCTGAGTGGATAAATCAGTGTGTGCACGTGAGAAAGCATCTGTTTTCTCATGTTATCTAAAACAAAAACAACAACTCCTCTCCTTATATCTCATTCTGTCGTCCATATCTTCCTCCTCCACTCACTCTGAGACGTTCTTATCTTAAAGAAAGGAAAGAAAAACACGTATTCTACTCTCCTGAGCTCTTACTTTTTATTTTTTATTGTCAACTTGAAAGATTTGGGGCAAAAAATCTGGATATTTGCACAAACCATTACCTCCTGGGAGCAACAGAGCAAAAGAAAACAAGCTTGAGGATCCCATTCCGGTCGAACCCGTGCTCGTACATCACTGTGAACGTGTTTGTGCCCGGAGAGTCCTGCAGGGAGGTAATGGCTAAATGATTGTGGAACACACGTCTTGACCTGCAGCACATCCGGCTCCAGTGCAGGCAGGAGGTCCGTCTCTTTCATGTCACAGGTCGGAGCCCGGCGGAGGCAGGAAGCCATTGGGGCAGAGAGAGGGAAGCCGTCAGAGAAGATGCAAGATGACGGGTCAGAGCTTTTAGACGTGTGGAGGCTCCAGAGCTTCACATCGACTCTGCTCAAAACACACAAAGGCTGTCACACGTTGCAGCTGCAGACCTGGTGGGGAATGAGGTGAATATCTGAGGTGAACCGGTCAAATGTGGTCAGACCTTCATGAAAAACACCCAAGGAGAAAAACACATAAACACAAACAGATGCATAAATGCACAGTGTCGCCCCTTCTTCTTCGGAGCGTGTGGGGCTGCTTTATCACTCAGCCACAATGCCTCCCTCCGGATCGCTCGCTGCAATTGTGGTGAAGACCAGAGCGACCATAAAGCAGACATCTCTGCTGCTCGCTGCGATACTAACGGCTCCTTGGGCGAACCTGTTTGATGGGAACACCAGACGATGTGCCGACACACGAGACACGTTTATTCTGATGTGAACCCGACAACACATTAACAGCATGTTCTGATTAACATGAAAAAAGGTCACACTCGGGATAAGCAATAACCAAATTCAGACATGTGGACCTTTTCCAGACATATAGACACTCGAGAACGAAATGAATCTGATCATTGCTGTGAAATCCTCATTTTGCTCCTGGATCCCGGTGTCGAGGAGGTGGATTGGAGTCTCTGAGGAGCAGGAGGCAGCTCCGTGCAGGGCCCACGCTACACTGACATGTAGGAATGCCACATCGATGTTATTTGCAGCTGCACTGGGAACCCGGCGGCCTCAGAAAAGCATCTTTATGTGCATGTTAGCGCAGACTCGAGAGACAATGGGGCTGTACACACGGTAAAGGTTTCACCTTCCACAAATCAGAGGGGAGGGAGTGTGGAGTTTGCACCGATGTCAGCATCTGTGAGTCCGCAGGGCATCAAGCCGAGGAGATTCAGACCAAGCAGGATGTCAAGCAGAACAGGAAAAAGAGGAGAGGTCGTGCAGCTTGGACATCGTCAGGCCTTGGTCTCGTCACACATGCTGGATATGGTCGTATTAAACTGCTGATGCTGTTGTGCCGACTCAGAGTCATTTATATTTAATCAAAGAAGCTTCTTCTCTTTCTCTAAAGCAGCGGACCGCGCCGGGCGTCCTGCCAGGTCTTCATTGTACAAATTGACTTAATTTCATTGGGTTATGGTCTGTGATTTCCTGACGAGGACTGCTCCCCATTTGTCTCGTCCCTGTCCCACAGAATCGATGGCTGTCCGGAGGGAGCGAGGGACGCACCCTATCTCATGGCTGTCTCAGGCAATTTTGTCCACTCTCCCTGAGGTAAGAGGATGGGAGAGTGGAACAAATAGGCCTTGTGTTGTCTCCCCAGTGATTGTATGCATTGCCACGACCAGGCTTCCTGCCAACTTCTCCTCCTCTTCCCCCCCCCAGACTGCAAAAGCAACCAGAGCAACCATCACCACTGCTGCCTTCACCTCCAGGCTCAGCACAAAAGATCAGGCCGAGGATGGAGACGACCACGTGGAGGTGAAAGGAGCCAGCTGGGACGAGGAGTGGCATCCTTTTGCTTTATCTCTTTTTGTCTCCCCAGCCCGTTGAACATGAGCGGAGGGAGGATGTGAGGTCCCATTGGGCTGTCATTGACTTGTTAAAGAGTGCGGCGGTGACAGCTGACGAGATCAGGGGCCTGTAATTAACCCAGGATGGAGGATAGACTCTCCCCTTTAGTGGCAGACACACACACACACACACACATTGAAACATGAGCATCCACACATGAAGATATAAAAGATTAAAACCACACCAATCCACGTTCGCCTGAAGGGGATATAATGAGTTATCTATTAGTCTGCGTGTGAGGTTCCACACTGACACAGAGCTTCTCTGGGTGCTATAAATGTAAAGGCGTGAACCATGTGGTCTGGCCTGGGGTGGCCACACATGCTTTTAAAAAATAAAAGCCCTGCAGCGCTCAGCAGAGAAGTTTGACTGTGTAAGTCACTCATTCATCCCAGGGAGAGGCAGGTGTGATAAGCCCAGACTCATCACACCTCGTAAATCACAACTCAGTGTGAAATGTACTGATCAGTGTCTTAATGTGCCTCAGTCCTTTTTATAAGCAGAACCTTTACAGTTTCACTTAAAAGTTCAACTCAACTAAATCCTTATATTTTTAACTGGACTGTAACTGTCGAGCTCTGCAGCTAGTTCGGGTTTTAAGGCTGTTGTTACTGACTTTAAGCACATGGGGGCAGCAGCCAATTTACTCGTCCAGCAAATACAGAGCAACAGGGATCTTTAAAACGATGTGTATTATCCAATATGTCCGATATTCACTCTGTTTGATCTGTGTTTGGTCTCCACCAGCTCTTTGGCTCTAACGTTGGTCGAGTTAGGTCGTGTACGTTGGTTTAAAATTTGGATAATCGCAGCTTTAAGGGCTTTGGCTCCACCTCATTACACTGGAGGTGAATTTTGTTTGCGTCGTCAACACAAAATTGAGAAATGACAGCGTTCCTGAGCCTCTGGAAGACTTTCAGTGTCCAAAGCTTTTACACAGACGATTCTTTAGCACTGCAAACACACGACTCCTCCAAAACCCACAAATTGTTGTTTATACATTTCTCTTTCCTCACAAGTTAAACAAAGGAGATACAACGTGTGAATTAGTCGACTCGAGACGTGTCTTTCTTCACTTTGGACGGAGACACACCAGTTTCCAGTCTCTGTGAGACAACAGAAGAAGGATGGACGAGACCTTGAAGAGAAAGTTGAACTTGTTGAAAGGTAATGAAGCAGGGAAGTAAATTTAAATCCAATAACTCACACACATGGGCCTCTTACTGGAAGACAGTGCATGTGTGTGTGTGTGTGTGGGGGGGGGGTGGATGCCTACCAACAGACAAGTTACCGTGGTGATTAAGCTCCTCTTTCAAGATGAAGGTGGGCCTTCTCTTGGATCTGGGCCGGTGTCAAACCACCACAAGGGTCTCAGCGCTCGCTCAAAAACCCTCCGATGACAGTGGCGGCGTGGAGATGAGAGGGGGACGTGGAGATGAGAGGGGGACGTGGAGATGAGAGGGGGACATGGACCTGAGAGACCCTCCTCTCCCATGGGAAACCTGGAAGCTCCTCTTTGTGCCCCCGTAAAAAAAAACTGGTGCCTCTTCCATCGGCCTCCAGTGAACCGTTTGATGTCCTGGGATCTGGGCAGACGAGGACGATATGGACTGATGGGGCCTGAGGAGGGAGATGGCCTGGAAAGATACCCACCAGTGATAGATACCCACCAGTGATAGATACCCACCAGTGATAGATACCCACTCGTGATAGATACCCACCAGTCAAAGATACCCACTAGTGGAGAGGTCTCAAATATTTAAAGTGTTTGGATTGACTTTGTTTCCATATCTACGTATAAAGAACTTTAGATGTGAGTGTTTGACGGAGACGAGCACAGAGAGACAGTGTGTGATAATGAGTCAGTGAGACACAGCGATGGGAGACGGACGGAGACGGAGGCAGAGCATCAAAGCGTTCACCGGGTCGACCTGTAACATGGCCGACACGCAGGGACAAGGACGCTTCTTGTTCATTAATCTGCTTTCTCATACCAGGTTACTGTGGCCTCGTGGGAATCAGTGTGGGTCAGTCACACACACACACACACACACTGAGATCTAACACAACTCAATCACACAGCTGCTTGTCCACAGACTGAACTGGTTTGACATCAGTTCTGTGATTTCTACTGTTTAAAGTTGAAATATCACTAAATGTGAGTGCTGCGCCCCCTGCTGACAAAAACTGAGTACTGCCCCACCTCCCTGGACTAACTTTAGATTGTTCAGAATGAATAAAAACAGGTTTTCTTTTTCTTATGAACTGTTTTTTTATTGAGAAATCAACTCCACATAAAGATATAAAAAGAATATAGTTAATTTTAATGTTGAAATTGTAAACACTGTGTTTATGTCAGTCACACAAACTGATGCATTTACAAAATTGTAGTATTTCGAGGCAACATTTGGTATTTTTAAACCATATTTATTGCAGTTTTAAGGCTGCAAATGTAGAACATATTTTGTACCTCTTATTTATCATCATTTATTTAATATCTTTAACTTTTATTTTTTACAAACTTTTCAAGAGTAAAATTAGTTATTTTAAAATAAGTTCAACATGAGTAAATCAAATTGCTTTTGAAGCTCAATGAAAGTAGTTTGCATGATGAAATGTTAAGTTGTGCGTTTCCAGCTCGTGGATCTCTGTCACCACCTGGTGGCGGTGAGGCGTCGACACACCGCTCACATGTGCTCAGGGTGATTCTGGAGGCAGGTGATGAACTCTTTCACCTCTTTGCCCTCGAAGCAGATCTGGTAGACGGCTGCAAACAGAGGAAACCTGCAGGAAACAACACATCATCTGGTTATCATCTCAGATATTAGAGGAATATTTGCCTGAAGTACGTTCATCGGTTTTTACAGCACAGCCACACACGTGTTTTCACATCTGGGACTTTGTATTTGAATCATTATCTTTATTTAACCGTATTTAATATTGAAAGCATTTTGACGTGGTTAATGAACTCACTTGTTGACCATGTCTTTCTTCAGCAGGATCTTATAAACCTCAGCTGACGTCTGTGGACCCTGAAGCTTCTGGCCGTTCAGCATCTCCGCCTCCAGCTCAGCGATGGACTGAAGGACCACACATAGAGAAACCAGTTTATTATCTGGTATCTTCAAAGAAGTGCGGCAGGTTCCTGAGGTTTCTGAATGAGTCTCTGTGTCTGACTCACCTTGGAGGTTCGGACGAAGGCCTCGGCCACTTTGCGGTTGCGTCCCCCGTAGCAGGTGGTGATGAGGTCGGCCACGCCGCAGCTCTCCAGGAACGTGGACGAGGTCACCGGGCCTCTGCAGAACAACTTGGCGAAGGCGATCATCTCCATGAGACCCAGCCTGATCACCGCCGCTTTGGTGTTGTCGCCGAAGCCGAGGCCGTCGCAGAACCCAGCGCCTACGGCCACGATGTTCTGACAGGGCGCACGTTAAAGGAGACACACATTATAATCTCTGAAGCAGCAAGAAGAAAGTCCTGAGAGTCTGTGTTTACCTTTAAGGCTCCACACAGCTCCACCGTGTCACCCTCCGTCACCACGGTGATGCGGAAGTTGGGAGTCTGCAGCAGCTCTTTGAAGATGTGTCCGTTTGCCTCGTTCTTTGCTCCTGCAGCGAAAAGAGGAAGACACGATTATCATGTCACTCGACTCTGGTGCAACGAGGAAGTACTGATGTGATTCCTTTACCACAGAAACAAACCGAAGAACAAAAACGAACCGATGGTGGTTTCACAGAACTTCTCGTCTGCCACCTCGTTGGCGATGTTGGCTCCCATCAGGACGCTGACCTCGATCTCCAGCTTCTCTCGGATGATGTCTGAGATCAGCCTCAGGCCGTCTGGGCCCTCGTCCACACCCTGGACGACCAAAGAGACAGTTTCTGAGTTTGACACTTTGTCCATCTTGGTTTTTAGAAACCAGAAGTGACCATATTTATACAGTCTATTTTTTATATGTTTTGTCTGTGTTGCTCAACTGAAACATCACGTGATGCTGCGGCCACAGAAAACATGAAGTACAGTGAGTCATGTGATGTTTTCCTCCTTGTTGAAATGAGACAGGAAGAAGAGAGAGGGGGGGTCTTACCTTGATGAGCGATATCCCGATGGTTCCCTCGGTGATGTGGGGCTTCATCTGGTCACAGAGTTTGGCGATGAACTGGTGCGGGATGACGAAGACGAGGATCTTTGTTCCTTTGACGGCCTCTGTGATGTCGGGGACGGCGACCTGGAGGGACAGCAGGACAGGAAATGACCACGAAGAAATGCATTGTGGGTCTTTTAGACTTGTATCTCTGCAGCTTTTAAACAATTTGTGGTTTCTTATCGTTAAACGGTTCTTTCCTGCAGGATTTGACGGTTGTGTGGTCAAAGTGAGTGAACAGCTCATGTCGGACACACTGAAAGACGTGTGGGTCAAAGCTTTGTTCTCTTATCGGTGTCTCGTGGACTGCGGTGACCTCGCCTGTGTATTTACACGCTGCAGCTCTCACCACATTCCTGGGCAGCTTGTGACCCGGCAGGTATTTGACGTTCTCGTGGTCGGTGTTGATGATCTCCGTGAGCTTCCTGCCGTCCATCACCTCCTCATACACCCACATGTTGACCATGGGGTCGAAGCGGTTGGACCCCTTCACATTGTGCCCGATGATCTTGGCGATGGAGGAGCCCCTGGCGGGAGAGACAGGAAGTGATGAGGGAGGAAACACAACAACAAGAATCTCCCAGTGTTCATCAGAGAGCAGACTCCCTCTAGACACACGGACCCTGGAACACTGTGCACAAACTTTACATGAAGTTAAATGAATCAGTGGAACTTGAAGGCTTCAGACAAACAGGAAGAAAAATCATTTGAATGTTGCAGCAGAATCCCTCAGGTTCAGAACAAAGTGTTCAAGGGAGGAGGAGGAGAAGTGAAAAGTTAAATCAGCTGAGGAACAAACTCAAGATTATAAATCTAATGTTTCTGAGAAGATGCAACTTAAAAAGGAAGTTACCAGTTTCCAGATCCCACGATGCAGACTTTCTTTCCAGGCATTTTGCAAAGAGCTGCTCGCTTGTTTTTCTTTCTACAGCAACTTCCTCATACGCCCTGAAAACTGAAGTCTCCATTCACTCCTCCTCTTCTTCCTCCTCTCCTCCTCCTCCTCCTCCTCTTCCCCTTCCTCCCCCTCCATGGATACACTCCTTTATTATTAGTATCTTTAATAATGTACATTAAAACAATACAACACGTGTATAACTGCTCTTATAATCGTCTCCACGTGCTTTTGAATGTTTTTAATAATTCACCTTTAAAGTATAAATCTGAAAATTAAACTGAGTTGTTCAGAAAACAAAGAAAAAACCTTATGAATGTTTTATCGACTTATTTATTATTTAACACCGACAGGAAACAGCGGAACTAATGTTTCAACATCTGGACAAAGCGACGTCGAGCCGGACAGGTAATTAGTGACACCTCCGGTCAAGAGCATGCTCAAAATAAAAGCACGTAAACATAACTTTAACAAACAACTTAAAATATTTGTTTATTTACTTTATTTTCAGCTGAATTAATTACATATAGCAAAAAAATATATGGTAATAAAGTTCCAGTCAATACTTTTTATGTGTTCAATTCGAAGGGGACATATTTTCAAGAGTAATACAGAATTAATATTGTATTATATTATTAGTATATTTGTTTGCTCGTCTTAAACAAGATACAAAATCTGTTAGAAATAACTAAACATGAAGTTTATCCCCTCACTTGCTTATTTATATTTCCTTTTATTTTCCGGTTGTTATGATTTATCGAACGCGGAAGTGTGGGCGCTTGTGAGCGGGTCACGTGACTGTGCTGCTGCCAGAGCAGTAAATATCAGAGGAGTTAGCTCACATGCTAACGAGCTAGTTTCTGTTTTAAACCATGTTTTATTTGCCTCGTTTCACGTAGACAGTCACCAGCGAGCGAGACGGGAGTTTGTTTCCGCCTGAGATGAATCAACACTCTTCACGGAAGTCTCCGAACAGCTGCTGGGAATCTGTGGACACCTAGCTTAGCCTAGCCTAGCCTAGCTTAGCTTCACCCAGGCACTGGCGAGCCCGGGTTAGCCGGAGAGTTGGGTTCGTTGCCAGCGACCATGCAAGCGGAAACCGCGCCGATAAGACCCCCGGAGAGCGAGGCCGGGAAGCTGGATGTTGTCCCCCAGAACAAGACGCCGAGCTCGGGCAGAGCGAGTGCCAAGAGCTGGCAGTACAGGTGGGTGGAGGCTTAGCATGCTAACGGCTACAGTGACTCACGAGCTGCACTCCTGGGATAAATCTGCACCTTTTTGTTATTAATGTCGCACAGTGACTGACGTGTTTCCTCATCGCTCCGACATTATTATCGTGTTGTTATGAAGTTGTTGTTCTTTTCTAATCCGCCAGTAAACAGTGGAACCGTTCAGCTGACCTGTCAGCAGCCTCAGCTCCGTGATTGATTTGTGTGTTGATGGTGTTTTACTCAGGCCTTTTTTTAGAAGTGCTCTTTGTCCCCTGGCAGTGACCACATGGAGAACGTGGACGGCTACTTGATGAAATACACCAACCTGGTGACGGGCTGGCAGTACCGGTGAGTGGTACACAACCCTGCTTCCACCTGGACATGCACGTAAGGGTCAGAGAAGAGGACGCTGATGTTACTGTGTGTCGTCTCCAGGTTCTTTGTGTTAAACAATGAGTCGGGCCTGCTGGAGTACTTTGTCAACGAGCAGTCGCGGCCCCAGAAGCCCCGCGGCATGCTCCCCCTGGCCGGGGCCGTCATCTCCCCCAGCGACGAGGACTCGCACACCTTCACCGTCAACGCCATCAGCGGGGAGCAGTACAAGCTCCGGGGTGGGTACCTGACTTCCTGATGTAATCACCGAAGAGGTTGTGTGTGTGTGTGTGTGTGTGTGTGTGTGCTCGTCTCAAAGCTTCAGCGTCAGTTACAGTTTCACCTCCAGGCCTAGTCATCACCATCCATCAGGTCTTCACAGTATTGATCTGTGTGTTTTCCATTATCCGGTGAAGCCGAGGCCACAGGAGCTGCTGCTGCTGCTGAGTGGGTTCATCTTTTAATGTAACCGTAACAAGGTTTGTGCTTTCATGTGTGTTCCTCAGCCACCGATGCCAAAGAGCGGCAGCACTGGGTGAGCCGGCTGCAGATCTGCACACAGCACCACACAGAGGCCATGGGGAAGGTAAGACGCAGCTTTTTTTATCATGTTTCAAACTGATCCACATAATTCTCGTGACTCCTGCACGGAGAGGATGTGAGCTGGACAGTTTTTCTGTTTCCTGCTTTCCTTCCTCTCGTGTCAAAGGAGCAGTCGCACAGAGACGGCCGCCGTGCAAATATTTGAGCAACTGGAATATCACTTCTTCGAGTGCATACCTGCAGCCAGGCCCAAGGGTTTAAGTTCAGGCAAGCCTCAACAAAATGAAAACACTTCATCAAGATCCGTGAATTAGTCTCTGGGAAATATGTGCAAACGTCCAAAAACATCTTATCTCACGATGTGAAAGAAAAATATCTCTGGATTTCCAACAAAGTCTTTCTCAGCCTGCGTTCCATCATCACACCAAGATAATAATTGAGTAGTTTTTACGTAATCCTGCAGAAGATCCACTCCTTTGTGGGTAAACATGAAGGTTTGTGTGAGTAATGGATCAGGTTTGACTCGTATTGATCCAGATATTGATCCACACACGACTACACTGCCCACAACCTCATTGAATGTTGTGGAGATACATCAACTCCCCAAAGGGTCACGTCAGCAGGGGCTGAAAATAGTCCACAAATACATTACACGTTATTTATTCTTTAGTCATTATAATCATTTTTAAAGTTGTTTTGTTTACATTTTCTTGACTAATTTCGAACCTTTGAAAGTTGCATTTCCGATCTTAAGAATGTTCTACCTCTTTTCCACACAAGTATATAATGGTTTACTGAACCAGAGTTATTTGTTCTTGCCCAACACTGCATGTCCGCTCTTTCAGAGGTTTGTTTAGCAAGTGATGCAATCTTCAGACCAAAGTTTTCAGATTAGTAACTGTGTAATGAAGCTTTGCAGCAAAAAAACGAAATGTTGTGCTCTTACTTTGTAGACGTGTTGCGAAAGAGGAAGTGATTCTATGAACGTTGCTTCCATGACAAAAATTAGCACCTGTGAGCTAAACCATGAACCCAGTCTAACATCATGTAACCTATGTTCCTCGTTCTTCAGACTAATCCTCCTCCCAAGTCCCGGAGCTACTCGATGGCGTCGCAGGGCAGCGGCAGCTCGCCGATGTCCATGCGCCGCCCCAGCCAAAACCCCAACTCCTTGTTCGGCTGGTCGCAGGTCAACAAGGGCTCGTCGCTCTACTCCAGCAAGAGGTCGCTGCTGCCCGACCACCTCATGGACGCCAGAGAGGTACGGCCATCCGGGGACACGTCCATCTTTATTTTTCATCTTTTCGAACCTGTGTCATGTTGGAATGTTAAAAATCCATTTCCTGTCCCTGTTGATTCCACAAACAATAATTTAGAATTAATCACTTTCACCAAATAAAGATAAAGTGAGCTTCAAATGTTATGTGAAGTCTTGATAATGATGAAGACGAGCAGCAGAAACTGAGTCTGGCTCTTCACTCACTGCAGCGTGTTTCATTAATGTTTAAACTTCACCGATGTTGCCACAATGAAACTTTCATTCCTTAAAGGAGCTTTTTTACAAGTACGAGCGACAGTATGTTCCTACAAGACTTTCAGTTGTACAAGTAAAATATTTAGAACTTGAGCTTCTGTTGATTTAAATTAGTTCAGTTGTGAATTCTCCTCTTCACTTAGATGCACGTGTGCAGCTCGTCCACCGGAGGGCGCTGTTGTCTGTTTTAACATCAGCCGGGCTCAATCGATCTTTATTTCAAGGGATTTGTTTTAAATCTTTTAATCTGAGCTACGAATAAAGATGTTTATCTCACATTGCACTTTAAGAAATGTGAATATTAGTTATATTGCCTTTACGGGGGTCTTTCACTAATGTAAAAAGTAGAAATCTCTAGGGGCTTGTTTCTACTTGCACAGATAAACATAATTTAACTTAAAAAATCCTCTTCATCTTCCTCCTCCAGATGATGACCCAGGCCCAGGGGCAGCACCGGGAGCTGATCCAGAGTATCGAGGGTCTGCCCGCCGCCCCCGGCCTCTCGCCTCTGGACCAGGATCTGCTGATGCTCAAGGCCACGTCGATGGCGACCATGAACTGCCTGAATGAGTGCCTGCACATCCTGCACCTGCAGCAGGTGGCCAGGCAGAGAGGCTCCCTGGGAGGTGAGTGTGCGGCGGTTTCTTGACTCTTTTGTACGGTTGCTGGTTGTTTTTCCAGACGTGAGTATTTCTGCTGTTAGACGCTGACGATTTATGCATCTGTGCCACATGCCGTCCTCGCGATAAACAATCTAGACCAAGAGTTTGCGTTGGCTGCTCACTGGAATTATTTTGCATTATTGATAAGGAGCTGTACCTATTCTTACCACCTGTCTCGAAGGTAATTAGATCTCAGATGGTTGAAATATCCAACAGCAGCACTTTGAGGACCGGCTGCAGCTCAAACACGCCGTCTTTTCACAGCAGGCGCTCTGACTTGTGACATCAGAAAAAGTCCTGATGATATTTAACGTAAATCTTTTTGATTAAAAAGTTTAAATATCATTAATTTCAGCTTTGCTCTGTGGAAAGAGTCGACTCAGCTTCACATTGACAACTGTTGCGTTTTGCGAGAGGATCCTGAAGTGACCTGAGGGGTCGGACCTGCCGAGATCTCGATCTCTTTATTCAGGTCGACTTGAAATGTGGAAAACGTCCGGGTAATGTCCCACTTTTTCACAGCAGATCTCGTTACTCGATGTATATTTCATTAGGCCGGACTTGTCGCGAGCAGCCAATCGGGTGAAGTTGTCCGACGACGCACGAGGTGAATTTGAATGAGGTCTTCCCACCTCTAACGGCACATAAAAAGAAAAGCCCAGGCCATACTGAGAGGCTTTAAGCCAATCAGAGGGCGAGGATGTTTCCTGTGGGCGGGGCCCAAGTATCCTGATACTCGGCTGGTCGGACGTGTCCAGTTACACTCGGTTGGTCTCGGCAGCCGACAGAAGAATAAGCATCTGTCCACTCAGCAGCCGGGCAGTCGTGGGGTGTTGTGTGGCGAATGGTCGGCCCGGCGTAGACCTGCGTGTGTGAGTGTGTCGGAGGGGCTCGGGAGGGAGGGTGGAGGGGGGGGTAGTACCATGAGTTCCTCTGAACCTGCCACTGAGCGCTCGCTGTCCACGACAGGACCCACCATCGAGTGGCTGGAGCCCAAGCTGCCCGACATCCTGAAGAACGGCAGCAGCTCCCTGGGCAGCTTCACCACAGGGGAGGGTCAGCTGGAGGGGAGCGGCCTGGAGCTCAGCAGCCCAGACTCCTGCAGCTTCTCTGGGGTAAGAGCAAGGAAGTCACTCCCTCTCTGCTCCAGGAGGATCGACAGTGTTTAGGACTTTTATTTAAAGTTATTCATGCAGTTGCCAAGAACAATCTTTTACTTCACTTACATCCCCTTCTCTCAGGAACAGGAAGACATAGACGCGGAGGATGAGCTGGAGGACGCCTTGGCAGACAAGGAGGAGGACCTGGGCGCCGTGGAGGAGGAGCGCAGCGTCATCCTACACCTGCTGTCCCAGCTGAAGCTCGGCATGGACCTCACACGGGTAGGTCGAGTTCCATGAGCAGCAAGAACAAGAACCCTGTACCACATGTCATCCAGTTTACATCTTCAGGTCCTTGTTTGACGTGTTGTTTGAAAGACGTCGTCTGAAATGCTACTTTAAAAACTTTATTGCAGGTTAACAGCGCTTACAAACACACTACATCTCCCACAAGTTGTTGTCAATAATTTGTCATAATGAGTTTTTAACTGTGGAGCAGTTTGATGGAGATAAAAGCTTCTTCTAAGTTTGAAAATCAAGTTTATTTTGAAATCTAACAAGTTGTTACTCCCCCTCGTTCAAAAGAATGTGAGACTTTCAAATAAAAGCTCATGTTAGTTCATCGAAAGTCGACTGAGTCAGATCTTAAATTTAATATTTAAAAAAGAACTTGTCTGATTAGATCAAATAGAACGAGTCAATCTGCTTTGTCCTGGATTAGGAATCAGTGTCATGGTCTGTTTTTTAATGAAGTTTCAGGGACCTGGCTCAAGTAAACACTTGTTGCTGTGTAATTACTAAACCTGCACACACACTAACACACACAAAGACACACACACACACACCAACAAACAGCACAAACCAACAAACAGCACAAGTGGAGAAACTCTATCTTCCAGTGTCAGTTGGTTCTAGTATTTGGATATCCTCCTCTTGGGTTTCTGATTTATCGCAGTTATCTCAGCTGGATTCTCTGGCGTCCCTCTAGTATCTAGTGGACGCTGTGATGCCAAGGTCATGTCAGGATCTACGTCACATCATCACTTCCTCCATTTAATCATGGTAGATGATGAAATGAATAATACCTGGGACCATGTTTCTTTATCTCCCTCCCAGGTGGTCCTCCCCACCTTCATCCTGGAGAAGCGCTCCCTGCTGGAGATGTACGCCGACTTCATGTCTCACCCCGACCTCTTCATGGCCATCACCGACGGCAGCAGCCCGGAGGACCGCATGGTCCGGTTTGTGGAGTACTACCTCACCTCCTTCCACGAAGGCCGCAAGGGCGCCATCGCCAAGAAGCCCTACAACCCCATCATCGGCGAGACCTTCCACTGCTCCTGGAAGGTTCCCAAGAAACCAGAGGCCGCCACGGAGCCTTCACAGGGAGGCGCCGAGCCGCCCGCCCCCCAAGACCCCTACCAAGTGCGCTTTGTGGCCGAGCAGGTGTCCCACCACCCCCCCGTGTCTGGGTTTTACGCTGAATGCCAGGAGAGGAGGATTTGTGTGAACACGCACGTGTGGACCAAGAGCAAGTTCATGGGAATGTCCATCGGAGTGTCCATGATCGGCGAAGGTGAGTCAATAAAGTTTTTTATTGGCATAAACTAACTAGACTAAGTATTCATCAACAATGGCAAATGTGTAATATGTGCTTGAAAACATATTTGATTATTTGTGCCTGTGTCTGCAGGTTGTCTGAACTTGCTGGAGCACGATGAGGAGTACACCTTCACGCTGCCCTGCGCTTACGCTCGCTCCATCCTCACCGTGCCCTGGGTGGAACTCGGCGGCAAAGTCAACATCAGCTGCGTCAAGTCGGGTTATTCAGCCGTCATCACGTTCCAGACGAAACCCTTTTATGGCGGGAAACTGCACAAGTGAGTCGCTCCGTCCACGAGTGTGTCTGTGTGTGTTTTATTTCTTATGTGCTGCTAAATGGAAATTGATGCATCCTGGTGTTTACTGATTCTGTGGCTGTTCCATACTTAGAATCACGGGGGAGGTGAAGCACAACACCACCAACGCGGTGGTGTGTCGTGTGCAGGGCGAGTGGAACGGCATGTTGGAGTTCAGCTACACCAGCGGGGAGACGCGGGTGGTGGACGTCACCAAGCTGCCGGTCACGAGGAAGCTGGTTCGGCCGGTGGAGAAACAGGGACCAACCGAATCCAGGTCAGAGGGCGGGGCCTCGAACACTCATGAAGTCGTTTCTGTCTCGTAACATTCGCCCGTTTGAGCACGAGTTTGTGTTTCCGTGATCCAGGCGTCTGTGGCAGCACGTGACCGAGTCCCTGCGGCAGAAGGACATCGACAAAGCCACGGAGCACAAGCGGATTCTGGAGGAGCGGCAGCGGACGGAGGAGCGGCACCGAGCTGAGACCGAAACGGCCTGGAGGACCAGATACTTTGACAGAGAGGTGATAAACATCAATAAACACATAAAACATATTTATTTGGACACATTTTAGTTTCTGAGATGTGAGAATGGGCGTCACATGTTTGATTCCTCATATTTACGCATTTCTGGAAAAGAGAAAAGAGATTTAGATGAAGAACACGATGATGAAGAGTTAACACATGAGTTTTACTTTCATGAGGCGTTTAAGGACAAACAGAAGAGTCTGTGAAAGTCACCTCTTCTGCCTCTAAATACATTTAAAATCACCTTCAGCATTAATTCTCTCCCCAGTCGACGGTTTTCTATTTCAGGGTGTTCTCACTTTGCCTTTTTTTTTAAATCCAAAGAATCTGGGTCATTGAACTCCTCAGTGTCTGTGAATCATTTCCTGACGACACTTCTCTCTCCTCCCGCAGGGCGAAGGCTGGATTTACCACAAACCACTTTGGAAAAACTCTGCGTTCAAATCCTAGTTTCTCCAGCCTCTTGGATGCTGATGTTGTAGATTCAGGAATGTGTGTGTGTGTGTGTGTGTGAGTGTGAGTGTGTGTGTTGGACGGTGATGAAACGGGAGCATGACCTGCACTGACGTACAGATGAAGGCGACACGTGGAGGCGGACGGAGCGACGGCGTGACTGAGGGCGTTCTCTCCGCTCTCTCACCACGTTCACGATGAAACCTCCACGTTTTGATCGGTTGTTTTTTTTTTTTTAACGCTCCACCGTCAGTGAAGACATTGTCACACTGGTAAGGGGACTCTTCTTATTTACACAGCCTTAAGATGGTCGGATGAATGATGCTCCGCCCGGGTCCGGTTCTTTTCCTCCGCTTCTCCCAGACGGTGAAGTGACTTTCCGGGAACGCGAGGCCACATCAGTGCAATCAAACTGTGTGAAGTTGCTGCGAGACATGTCCATCAAACCCTAAAAATACAAACCACTAATGTATATTTACCTGCCCACCATATTCTGATCCCCTCGCTGCTCCCCCCCCCGCTCCCGGCCTCTATGCTAAGCTAAGCTAAGCGGCTCATAAGCAGTATATAAACATGTGACAAATGGTTTGTAACACAGTATAATGTTGTTAGCAGGTTAAATTCTTTTTTAAAAAGGTGAGATTTCTTTATTGGCTTGTGTATTAACATATAATGAATAAACAGACGTTTTAATAATGTAAAAATATTTCTTCGGAGTTATGAATTGCTGTTGAATGCTACTTGTTAATAAACACTAAATAATCTCTGCACGTTCGTTGTTATAAACCACAAATTGTTTATGCACTGCTTATACAGGGAGTTACACCGCCCCCTCACGACTTCCGGTGGTACTGCATCGTTTCGTCTGTTTTATCCCGATGTTTTCAGAAGTCGTGAACACACGCGCACGGAATGAATGAGTCTTTAAAGCGTTTCCCATGATGCAACTGGATAACCTGAACTTCACGTACGAAGCTAGTTGATTTGGACATGATTATGTGCATTTAGATATAAAGTAAATTTGAATTCCTTGCAGTGTATCTCTAAATTATTATTTTGTTGTTTTGATGCTGTTTGAGACGTGTCCGTCTGCAGGAGTTTAAAACCAGAAAAAGACGAAGTCACGTGTGAATCTGAAGATTGTCCTCGTCTTTCTCCCTCGTTTTAGTTTGGTGGTTTTGCGGCAGATGGACTAATTCCCCCGAGTGTCTCTGTTCAAACTGAAGTGACACGTTTCCCTCCCCCCCCTGTCTGCATAACTTCAATTTCTAAATGTCTACTGTAAAAGCTTTTAACCAAATTTACTTGTTTTGTAATGCAAATAAATATTTTCTTTGAATGCGTGTTCATCCCCCATCTGTCGCTTTTATTGCTCTTATTTTTTAGAGCGTTTATTTAACTCTCTTTTTCCCCCAAAATCTAAATTCTGACACTTTGAAATGCCCCCCCCAGTTGAAAGTAAGACAAGTTTCTGATTCTCTGCAGAAAGAGGAAACCTGCTCTGATAGGCTCCTCCCTACGTTTCTGTGCCTTATGCAAACTCTCTCTGTGGTCGTCTTCCAGCACAGAGTCCTCATCACTTCTCGACCGGACACATGCAAACGGCCGATGTGGTTTTATTTGACTTCTTTCTGAGACTCGGTGTCAGAAGGCGACTCTGCACTTTGATTCCAGGTTCTTTGACATTTCTTGCTTTGTGAATCTACTACTGACAGTGAAGGGAACCTGATGTTGTAGGAAAATGTGATGAAAGGTAAATAAAGTGCGTATCAGTTGTACACGATGTCTCAAGTGTTATTATTCTTCACTTGTGTTAAACCATTTTCTTCACAGTATTTAACATGTCAACATTTATTCAGATTATTTCAAATATTTCCATTTATTCATCAATTAAACTGTCAATGAATGAGCTCATGGTGCAGGAACATCTGCAGGAACATCTGCAGGACAACACATGTTAAACCATCACATCATGTTTTATAGTTTGGATCCACCTGACTTGGTATAGTCCAAGTACCCCCTCCTTCTCCATATACCCCATTGGAATCCTCCACTTCCGGTTTGCCAGTCGGTACTTCCGCATGGAGCCGGAGCTGCAGGATCCGGAGCCATAGATCCATCATGAGGTGAATACTGTTTAAAACATCAACACAGTTATTACATCTTCTGTGTGTTGGACGTGTCGCTGCACATTCTTCATTGTTAACTTGTGTTTGAAAGGAAAACTCGTCTCGTTAGTTTCTAATGGGAATGCTAAGCTAAGCTAGCATCACAAGCTAACCTCACCTGGCACCAGTTGTTCAGTCATGGGAAGTAAAAGAGAGAAACTTGTGTCTGGAGCAGAAAGAAGCTGTTTCTAAAGTTTTCACCTTTTAAACATGAACCGAGAAAACTCTTTATATTTACATACTTTATAAGAGGCCGCCATGTTTTTTTTACAGTAGCCCAGACTGGACAAACTAAACATCTTTTGAGTTTCTATGACAACTGAAGCTACCACAGGTTCTGTCATGTTTGGAAGGGGAGGCTGCAATATGCAACTTCACCACTAGATGTCAGTAAAGTCTACACATTGCATTCATAGTGTTTTATCACCCAGCCCTACCAAACCCATAATATATATAATTTACCATCATAAATACCAATATATCTATAGATATAGATAATAACTGAAGCAACAATTGTCTCCCTGACTTCCTGGTTTATTGTTTCTTCAGTTTCCATCAGCAGAGCAGATCATTGAGACCGGAGCCGGAGCCCATGGGCCGATCTTGAAAACTCTTTCAAATATCAACACATTTATTACATTCATTCATCGTTAACTTGTGTTTTAAAGGAAAACTCGTCTCATTTGTTTATGTCTGCTACTGTCATCAGCTGGAGCTGGAGCCACAGAGACCAGGAGCCACAGACAGGACCAGGAGCCACAGAGACCAGGAGCCACAGAGACCAGGAGCCACAGATACCAGGAGCCACAGAGACCAGGAGCCACAGAGACCAGGAGCCACAGAGACCAGGAGCCGGAGCTGCTGCCGGGGCCACCATGAGGTGTGACTGTTAACATGTGTTGTTGAGGAAAACTTGTCTCATTAATGTTTTCCTGCAGATGTTCCTGCATCATGAGCTCATTCATTGACAGTTTACAGATGGTTGTATGTTCTGCTGGGGATTTGAACCAGCACCTCACTGCCTTGCCTCTCTGAACCAGTCCCTGGTGCAGAGTCTCCTTCACACTCAGTTAGAAATGAAATAAAGGCTGAAACGCGTTGTAAACAATATCCATTTATTTAGATATGTCAGAAATATTCTGTGTATATTTACTCTAAGTTTGCACAAAGAAGACTCAACTGGACGGAGACACACGTGACATTTAAAGGGAACTCTTTGTATTTAAACACTCAAAGTTGGACATACTTGATATGTGTTGCACATTAAGTTGAACGAGCCTCTGTCAGATAAAATGGTCAAAATAGAATTCATACACACTCTGTCGTCATGGTTACAGCATTTTCACAGAATGAAAAAAGAAATGAAACACACAAGCAGCAAATAAGAAAAACACTCACAGTGCATTGGTGTATGGCACGGATCAATATCTGCTTTGTACCTATAGATGTACTAACTCTGTTTGAACTCAAACTGAACACCGCAGATACCAGTAAACTTTTACAGTAAATGTTATGATATTGTAAATCTGGATATCTACCCACGATGATGCAAATATATTATTATTCTGCTCCTCTGACGTCACAAAGGCTCGAGTGGGACCTTGAACGCATCGTGGGCGAGTAGACGTGTTGGAGGTCTGAGGTTTTCACCGGAGGGAAATCACACACATGTTAATATTAAGGCATGGAATGAGCGACGAGGTAACGACCATCCACTGCATCGATCCACAAAGAAACGTCTCTGAGTCTGAGAGTGAAGAGCGAGGGGACAGGACGTTCCACATCGGGACGAGCGACCTTTAGTTTTCAGAGCTGAAGGATGAAGATACAGTCTTTGGTCACAAAGAATCTGCTGCGACGCCGAGCGGCACAAAGCAGATCTGTGGAGTTCACAGGACGCATGTGTGGTGAAGTAAGAAAAACTGATCTAATCACTTAAATTAAAGAGGAATTCCAGCAGTTTTAAGAGATTCTGACACTTTAAATACATTATATTCATTTAGAAAGCAACAAATCATGGATTTCACCGGAGTTTAAAGTTTGAGGAATAATACTTTTCTCAAATATAGAATCTTACTTCTGTCTCCTGCTCCATATCATCACTTATTATTATTATTATTATTATCTAACAACATTAGAATGGCTTTTAATATGGTGTCTCCTTTGTAACCTTTGTACAAGTTATAGCATCTTTTTTAAATGTATATATCTCTTCTATATAGACATCTTTAAAATTTAAATATCAACCGTTTAACCGTTTATGAGTCGGTGTTCGTGACGACTGTTAAAACTTTGTCTGACGTAAAATCTAATAAAATAAATCTTTCTGTGATGGAGACGAGTGATAAAGTAGATTTGCTGCTATAAATATACATTCGAGCCTTCGTCTGTCCGTTGATATTCAACCCTGGAGAGATGAAGTCAGAGCTGAACTGAGGAGAGAGCAGTTTGTCTGAGGGACAGATCGGTGGTGGAGACAGAGACAGAAGCCCTCTTCCTCTCCTGTTTCTCTTTTTAAAGACGTGTACTTTCAAATCGTCAGTGAAACGAATCTAAATGTTCGTTTTACTTTTTCCTTTTTTGCTCATTAGTGTTTAGAACTGTGCCGGTTGTCAGCATCTGTCACACGTGGGACTCATCCAGGTCCAGGTCCACGGGGGAGAGGGGCAGAGGGAAGCGGCGGGGCGACCTGCGGGGCGTCCTGCGGGGAGAGGGCGGGGACAGCAGCGGAACGAGGAGGGGGTTCTCCGTGCCGCCGTCCTCGCTGAGGTGCAGCAGGGTGCTGCTGCGCGGCAGGAGCGCCGTGGTGTCCTCGTCCCCGGGACTCTCTCTGATCCTGGACGGCCCCGGTGGAGGCGGAGGGAGGAGCGGAGGGAGGAGGTGGGTCTGCGGCGGCAGCGGCGGAGGCAGAGGGGGGCCCGGGGCCGGGGTCGTGCCCAGCACTGGGAGCGGTGGAGGGAGGGGGGAGGAGGTGCGGGATAAGGGGAGAGGGGAGCAGGTTCGGGACGGGTGAGTCGGGGTGGAGGGCCTGGAGATGGAGGGAGGAGGGGAGAGGCTGCTGCGGAGCCCCCACTGCTCTCTCCTCTCTCTGCTGCTGATGGCCCCCGGAGCCTGAGACAAGAAGAAGAAGAAGAAGAAGAAGAAGAAGAAGAAGAAGAAGAAGAAGAAGAAGAAGAAGAAGAAGAAGAAGAATTATTAAAGAAGTTTTTATCCTGGTGACACATCACTCATCACTTAATACTGTGTTTCCATGGCAACTCATTGTTCTGTAGAAGTTGTTCCTATGAAACTGTTGATACGGATGTTTACTCACTTTATTAGTGTCAACAAAAAAGGAAAATATACTTTATTCATTTATTTCTCCTCATTGTTGTTGTAGTGTCTTCTGGATGACTGCCACCTGGTGGACTGAAGTGGAACTGTCAGTTCATGTGACAGCTACAATGTTAATTAGCCTGATTGTCCCTGGTTATTTGCACCTTGGTGGAAACGCAGGTGAAGCAGCAGCCAATCACAGAGGGGGTTCTGCCTTAATGCAAAACCACTAATTCAATAACCCTGTGAAATAAAGAGTTTTATCTTTTATTAAATTGGCCACCTTGGGCCCCCGTACACATATAAGGTCTGGTTTCCTGAGTCCCTGCTGGTCGTACCTGTGTGTTCCCAGGAGCGTGCAGGTCGGCGGTGACCGTGGCAGACGAGGCTGACGGCACCTCCAGCGTGGGCGACTTGGAAAGGCCTGGACTGACCCTCCTGCCCTCCCCCGCAGGGTCGAGGGCGCCGGGAGTCGGGGGCTTCCCGATCCCCGCAGACGCCTCTGTGAAGGTGACTGACCTCTTCTGGTCTCCGTGCGCTGTGGGGCAACACGTGCACGAGGTCAAAGGCCAACGAGTGACTCTCTTAACAAATAAGCATCATGGAAGAAGAGTGGAGGCAGGGATGGGACAGGAGGGGGCAGGGGCTGGGGGGGGTATGCAAGACAGACATGCAGAGCGCCCTATTGGGTGAGGTTGCAGATAAAAGGGGGGCGGGCCGTTGCAGGGTGGAGAGGAAAAGGTTAAAGGTGGTGTCTCACCTTCGCAGTCCAATAAAGTCTCTTTATTTCAAAAACATGAGACAGAACAGAGTGAGAGTCAGTTTGAGACAAACAACAACAACATTGGAACAAAGAGGAGAACAGGAGGACGGGTCGCTTCCAGTCCGCACACACACACACACACACCAGTTAGACAACAGGTGTCATCACCTGGGAGCTGGTTTTCTGTCTGTGTGCTGACTGGAAGTGTTGGGGGAGTCTGAACACACACACACACAGACACACACACTGAAGGAGGTTACCCAGCGGTTTGTTCTTGGGCTGGATGCTCCTGCGAGTCGTCGAGAGCCGAGCTCCAGATCGATCACGGGGTTCGTTCTTCGGAATGGACAGCAGGGGGCGCCGCAGCTGCAGGACAGTCACAGTTTTAGCAGGTTCACACAAACTGTCACGAGTTGAACTGGAAAAGGACGAAGGGGACGTCCTCACCTGTCTGAGGCCGCGCTTCCTTCCTAACGGAGGCTGTAACAGGAGGTTGTGTTGCCCTGGTTCACTCTGCACACTGGCAACCCTGGTTCAGTTAATCACGTGCACACACGCGCACACACACACATAAACAGAAAGACACACATTCATCACCATGAAGGAATCAAACACCGCCCTGTGTGTGCTCGCTCACTGACCACAAGATGTCACTGCTACTCTACCAAGTCACTCACTGGACACACACGTATGTTCACACGACACCAGATCACAGTGCAGAGAGGAAACAGAGCCGCCATGATTCACACACCAGGGGAGGGTCGGGGCTGGAGCAGCAACTCACAACAGAAACTCGTGTGGTGATGTGAACGTGTTTGATTATGATTATTTATGGATTCACTGGACATTTAAAGTGTGAAACATCAGGTTCGTTAACGGTAACAGTGAGTAAATGAGAGGTTAGTGTCCTTGTTCGTGTTGCCGCCCCAGTTCCCGCTGCCCCGACAGATTGGTATCCAGAGAGGGACGCCCAATTTGATCAGTGACAAGCCTGAAGACACAGAAACAGTATGAGACACCATGGCACCAATGGGAGAGAGGCTGGCTTTGGTGATGGCACATCAACTGTCAGAGACCCACAGCGAACACAGGAGAAACAGAGGCGGAGCTCCCTGGCCCCCCCGGGGGCCGGCGGGGCCCTCGTTGGGTTCCTCCTCATGAGGGAGGGGCCTGGTTAGGATAGCACAGCAGATGAGCTGAGGAGATGAGGGTCAGTGAGGAGCTCAGAGGGAGGAAGGTGGGGGAGAGAGACAAGGCCACACAGAGAGAGAGAGAGACACAGGTGAGGGGGGGGGTGACGGGCCAAGGCGATTTGACTGGATGTGGATGAGTGATCGACAGCCAATAGAGGAGGCCGTCCTGAGGCCATGCCCCTCCCACTGGCAGACAGATAACGGGACACACACAGAGAGGGCCACTGTACCTAGAGAGGTTACCCTCCTGCAGGAGGCCCTGGGACTCATCTAGCACATTGGGTTCACTGTAAAAACGGGGCGAAGCGGGAGAGTGGGAGTTTAGGGAGAGAAGATCCATCACCGCCCGAATCCCCGAGCCCCGTCCTCACGAGGGCGTTCGCTAACAGCTGATCGCTTTAACACATCCTCACCGACATGCAGAGATATTTCACAGAGCTCAGACTGTTAAATAAAGACATTGTTTTATATAGACAGAGATATACACAGAAAAAAATGACTGTGGTTGTGGGATATGAAACTTTACATTCTACATGTTACATAAACAAACCGAGAAATGTTTCTTCTTCCTCTCATTGTACAAAGATGAAGCTAAAATATCCCTGATACAGGCGCCGCCATCTTTAACCTTTAATTTAGAGTCAAATCTTTTCTTTCTTGCAAAACTAGAATCTTTGATCTGTGTGTGTTTGTCAGTTTGTCAGTTTGTGTTTGTGTCGGGGGGGGGTCACCTGTGGCTGGGCAGCATGTTGGTGCGGTGAGCCTCGGGCTGCGAGGCCACAGAGCCGGTGGCGTGGCTGGAGAACCGCCGCTGCGTTATGACCCTGGGCAGGAAGGCCTCGTGCTCGCTCACCACGCTGGGAATACTGATGGAGTCGTCTGCGGAGAGAAGGACGCACGGCAGTGAGGTTCCAGTTCACTTTCTACACAATGTGGAAAGTGAAAGTAGAACGGGAAAGTGTCTGACTCTCTTCCTCGTCCTCGTCGGTGCGGCTGAGCGTGTCTTGAGAGGGTTGGCGTGACGGCTGACTCTCCTGCTCCCAAACGGTGCCGGTGCCGGTGTTGGAGCGCGACATCGTGGCCAAACTGAGGCGATACGCTGAGGTGGAGGTGCCCACCGTGCTGATGGACGTCTTGCCTTGGTAAGCTGTCGGGGGGGCAGGTCAAGATGTAATCAGAACATGTAAAAACCCACAGAATCAAAAGTTAAGATGTTGTTTGCGTGTTTCCTGACCAGAGCCGCTGTGCACGGCCTCCTTCAGGATCTTGAGCTCGTTGTTGAACTCTGCGAACAGGGAGCTCTTGCAGAGAGGTCGAGGGATGAAGCGTCGCTCCAGCTGGTCGGCGATGTGGTGGCGTGCCGTGATCTCCTCCTGGGAGTCGGCCGGCTGCGTCAACAACTGGACGAGTACAGGAAGAAACAAGGTGAGGACACAGGGACATGAAAAGCTGCGTCACACTTGAATCTCCGAGTCTTTACCTTGCACTGGATGAAAGGTCTCAGCAGGACGAAGATGGGGATCCGGGTTCGGACAATGAAGTCGATGAAGTCCCAGAAGGCCAAGCCGCCAACCTTCCTCAGCGCCATCTCTTTCACCTGCAGGCTCAGCCGGTACCACTGGTTTCCCAGCGAGCGCTCGAAGCAAACCAGCACCACCTTCAGAGCTGCGGATGAGAAGACACACGGGCCATGTTAAAATAAAAGAAGCAGCACGTATCTTTACTCATCACGTTGGAAAATGTCGTTGTCACATTCCCACCCAGATACGCAGCCTGGCTCGTGGACTCGGCTAGTCCCTCCCTGCGCAGGTCCTTCCCCGTGTCGCCCGGCGTGGAGCAGTGCGCCGGCGAAGCGTCCAGCATGAAGTTCTTGGTGCGAGAGGTGGAGATGATGCGAGGAGGCAGCAGGATGTTGATGACGGTCTGGAGGAGCAGGAAGATCTCGGGCTGCTCGAGGTGCGGGCTGTCTGCACAACAGAACAAACAGAGATACAAAGGAGCTGGAACAGATCTGCAGTTATGTTTCCACTTCTCTCTAGAGCCTTTAAAACAGTTTCATGAGTAAATCAACGATGCTAACTCGTTACCTTTACTCCCAGAACCAACAGTCAGCACAAAGGGAATGAGCAGGTTGAGCAGCATCCCCTCCCTCCTCTCCTGATTGGTGAACGGGGAGATCACGTGACTGAGAGGGAAGTCTTCCTTCAAGGCCTGAGAAACAAACGCTGGGTGAATATTTTCAGAGGGACAATATGAACGAGGGTTTTACTTGATGAAGAGGAGGATGAGGTGGACCTGAATCTGCAGGGCAACCAGCCGGACGACCGCCGTGCTGAAGGGAAGTGGCGGGGAGAGGTAGGGGCTGAGGTGGAGCAGCGGCAGCCCGTCCGCCACGCTGGAGGGGCCGACCACACCCATCACCTGACAACACACAAAGAAATACTTCAAAAAACAACACAACACAGGAGAAGATAGCAGAATAAGGTGTGTGTGTCCTCGTACCAGGTTCACACAGACGTTGATCAGCGATCGAAGGTGCGGGAGGAAAGAGATGATTGGCTGTCGCTGCAGCGTGAGGCAGATCCCCTCGATCAGGCTGCTGGCCGCCTCCCACTCCACCTGTCTCCTGGAGAACACACAACCACACAACACCACCACACAACCAAATAAAAACACATGGTCATCAAAAGTCAAGACGTGAACATGGCATCAGATCAATAATAAATCGGACCTGTATCACCTGCACGACGACGAAGGCTGAACTGACAGTGAATACTGAAAGCTCACAAACACAGGCAGCTACACACTGCAGTGACACACACTCACACACAGGGATCCGCACAGAAACACGCTACAGCAGCTCTTACGGTACATCACCCACGAAGGCAGCGCTACAGAGGACAGTGCCAAGAAGCCGTCTATATACTGTACACACCACGGCACCGGCACAGCACGACACTCACAGGGAGACGGAGAAGAAGAGGGATCGTATTCAACAGACCTGGTGCATAAAGCCTGTGGGCGAGCGCACCTGAGCGTTGGCATCTTGTGGATCTTGTTGAACATGCGGTCCAGCCTCTTGAGGATGAGGATGAGGGCGGGGCGGACGGCCTCTGACGACCAGTCGGTGATGGGCAGCATCTCCATGATGTAGCGCCGCAGCCCGCGGCTCTCCATGGTCAGGGTGTCGTAGGGCGCCAGCTTCAGCAGCGCGTGGGCGATCTCTGCCAGCCTGGGAGAGACACGGACAGAGTGTCAGAGCAGATTATACAGAGCTGTGTTCATTTCTCTCTGCCCAATGTGCTGCTGCAGATAACTGACTCCTTCAATCAGTAAATGTGATGAAGACACGTCACCTCATGTGGGACTTGATGTCGAGCAGCTCCAGGGCCGTGACCCGCGGCTCGCCGGCCACATTCTGCAGGATCTTGAGTCGCGGCCCGCAGTGTTTGTAAAACTCGGTGCAGATGTTTAAGAGCGACTCCCGCGGCCGGCGGAACTCCTCCCTGGCGATCCGCTCGTCTAGCTCCTCCCTCGGCATCCCCTGGCCCTCCTCCAGCAGGTGGAGGTTGTCCCTGGTGTTGACCCCTCCTGACATGGCGTGGTTCGCCGTGGTGCCTCCTTTATGGCCCTGGTCACAGCGGGACAACTGTGGCGCTGTCATTGGCCTGTGGAGGAGGTGTGGATAAAATCATAAGCATCTACATCACCTGCAGCTACAACGTGTAAAACCTCAGATCTGCTGGACCTTGTCAGCGTCTCTGAGCTGTAGAGGAGCGCCTGCAGCGACGTGGCCAGAGCAGCGATGGCGGCAATCTCATCCCTGGCGGCTGAAGCACATTCCATGGTGATGGTGTTGCTCTTCAGCTTCTGGAGGTGACAGGGAACCAAGGCCTCCAGCACCATCAGCATCTGGAGACTGGACACACAGAAGCTGTTGTGGGACAGATGTGGGTATAGGGGGGGGAAAAGATGAAGATGAGTGTGTCTCCATACCTCCGGAAGGATTCAGGGGCGTAGGCGACCACCGTCACACACAGCTTGATGGCCTCGCTGATAGAAAAGGCCAAGTCCTCGTTACCATAACAGAAATCTGCCAAAGAACAGATCATATTTAGAGAATCCAGAACATGATGATGGTTTAATTAAATCTGAGTGTTTGACAGTTTACCCAGAGAGCGCAGAGGTTTCTCTGCCTTCACCAGCTCCAGAGCGTCCAGGGCGTCCGGCGTCTCTCCCTCCAGAGACACCAACAGGTCAAACAGACACTGGGCTGAGACGCCTTTAGACAGACCAGTGCTGGTGCTGGTCTGGAGGTGAGGGAGCAAAGATGGAGACAAGTTTATTAAAGCAAAATCCCCTGTCACACTATTTGGAGGCATCCAGGAATACAGAGATAAAAAGTTTGTGCTTGCACCCCCCGCTCTACAGTCTTACTGTGAATTCCAGCAGCGGAGCGACGCTTGCAAACAGCTGCAGGACGAAGGGTTTGCGGTGGAGGATGTAAAACTGTCGGCAGCAGAACTCGATGCCCTGCCTCAGTAAAGGGTCGCTCTCATAGTCAGCGTAGACCTGGAAAAACACCACAGGGAGGACACGTTCTAAACCTGCTGCTCCAAACAGTTATTACACAAAATTGAGACCAAAACCACCACGATACCCACAGGACTGGATGTTTCTGTACCTGCAGCATGGTCGGCAGGATCCACTGGTAACCGCTCAGAGAGAAGAGGTGGTTGAAGTGCACCGCGGTGTTGATGGCAGTCGCCGTGTACTGCCTGAGGAGGGCGCTGTCCTCCGGGTGCAGCAGCAGCGCCCCGTTGAAGACGTTGAGGAACAGCATCATCTCGTCCCCCCACGGGTACTCGCTGGGCATCCCCAGGAACATCTCCTCCAGCAGCTTGATCCACAGCACCTTGTGGAGGGTGTCCAACCCAAACAGCTCCTTACCTGAGAGAGGAGGAGGAGGAGGAGGAGGAGACCACAGGGGTTCAGAATATATAACTTTACTCTTCATGTTAAGTGTTGGTTGGAGTCCGTCTCACCTTGTTGCTCGTTGAACAATGAGAACTCTGCGTCGATGGCCGTTCGTGGGAAGGAGGGCAGACGGAGGAGGTCCTCCTGCAGCAGGGACACGTGGGACTGTTTGTGCACGGCCGGCATGTGTTGGGTGAGGGAGATCAGGAAGAGGACACGGCCGACCTCCTCCAGTTTACGGGAAAACACCTGAACGAAATAAGAAGTAAAGTTTCTGTTTACCTTTGCTTTCACAAAGCGTTATAAATAAAGTTTGAGTCGTCCGTACCTGTTTCTGGATGAGCTCTTGTCCTTTCTCTGGCAGCATGTGGACCAGGTTGAGCTGTGGAGACACGGACCTCCGGAACGGGTAGATGTCTCTGACATACGTCTACAGGACGTGGACAAAAACATTACATATAAATGAAAGTATCAGAAGAGTTACAGCTCTGCGGTTGGATGCCTTTAAGTCTTTAAGTGTAACTCCAAAATGCCAACTTCTCACATTCCTCAACACATAATAAATAAAATCCTTCATTACAGCAGCTTGAAGTGTTGTTGTTGTTGTTACCTTGGAGTAATGTATGAGGTTCCATCGTTTGTCCATGAGGAAGTAATGCGCTGATCTGGCCTCGGGAATGTTGAAGAACTCAAGACACTCCTGTGAAACATCATAAACATTAATCGTTCTGATATTTAGTTGATAAAACTATGTAAAAAGGAGTTCTTACCTTCAGCAGAGCTTCAAACTGAGTGTCCTCGTGCACTGGGAGCTGTGTTGGGATGTCACACTCGTTCTGCCCGTGCACCACCAGGGTTTTGGTTCCTGCGTCGATAAAAACACAAGAAAATATTTCAGGTAAATCTAATGTAATGTTTAAAGGCCTCTGTGTATTTAATGTGATATCACAATGTGTGAGTTATTGTTCACCTGGCATGGAGGCAGTGACGAGCAGTTTGACCTCACACTGCTCCTTCTTCATGGTCTGCTTCAGGTCCTTGAAGAAGAGCCCCTCCACGTAGCCCACCACCTCCCACAGGAAGGTCAGCGTGGCAGAGATGGCGTCCATACCCCACTCACAGGGAGTCCGCACAAAGTACATGATCAGTCCCACCTACGAGGAGGAGGAGGAGGAGGAGGAGGAGGAGGAGGAGATTCACGTGAGAGAAGTGATGATGAGTTTAAATGGTCCTGAAGTGGTTGTAGTTGATTTACCAGGTAGTTGAAGAGGATGTGAGACGTCTGAGCCGGCAGATCTCCGATGTTGAGCAGGAGCTTCCTCAGCATGTACATCAGCTCGTCCTGGAAACACAAGAAACACAAAGTGAGTGTCCCTCCCTCTACCTCGGAGACTGAGGACTGAGGAACAAACCTTGTCACCCAGTCAAGGCCCAGCTGATGATGTTTTCTTACCTGTCTGTTGCTCACTGTGAGTTTTTCCAGGAAGTGGCGGAGAACCAGGGCCGGATCCTCGATCAGACAGTTCCAGAGGATTTGCTGAGCCACAGCGCTCACTGCAGAAACATTACACAACACAGACTCACTTGTAAACACAGCGTGTGACAAGATACAATGAACGAGTCTCATATGTGGCGAGGATATGACGCCCACCTGCCACGCCATCCTCTCGAACCTCGCCGTCCTCCATGAGGTGGACTATTGGCAGAACGGCAGCACAGATGCATGCTGGGAAGACAGCCTGAGGTGGCTGCAGCATGTGGTGGGTAGGAGTGTGTTCTGTTGTGTTCTCTTCGTCTGGCAAAAACAAATGATCAGTGGAAATTAAAGGAAAGCACGAGGAAACAGAGTGGTTTTATGAGAACTGATCTCGTCATCAGTGATTGTGTGTTTTCGTACCTTCAGCACTCGCCAGTGAGCGGACCGACCACACGGAGCCCCGGCGGAAAGAGTAGTTCCTGTGGGAGTTACTGGAGGCGCAGGATGGGCTGACGGACAGACGGCGTGACGCCAGGTTCACCACTTCTTCTGCTGGCGAGATCAACATCCAACAGGACCGGCACATAAACAGGAAACACCACATACAGTCAGGGTACTGAGCTTCTGGCACAGGTATTGTGTATTTGTGTACGATGTGAGCTGGTGGTAGCCCCACCTTCTTCCTCCTGCTCAGGCGGCGGGCTGCACGTGGGCTCGTAGCACGCCTCCTGAGCAACAGGGATCGCCGTGATGATGCTGGCCTCGCGGCCCAGTCGCCGCTTCTCTTCCTCTTGCTGCAGGTTCTTCAGGATGTGCTCAGCTCGCTGGTGGGAGCGCGACACCGCCCGGGCTGAGAAGGATTTCTGAAAGGGAAGGGCGTCGGATCAAGCGGCACAGCGGGTGCAGACATACAGAAGGTTGAGGATGAGGGAATGCACGAAATTAAAACCAAAGTTTTAAAACTTTCAGGAAAGTGTGTGCACAGCTATTCTACGCTTACATCCGAGGAGCATTTTGTAATGTTGAATGACCGGACAACACGTTAATACAGTAACTCTCCTCCAGCACATTGATCTCATGCTCTAATTCCATCCCAAGCATCATGAAGAGACACTGTTGAATAGGTAAGATTTCAATCGTGACTAATTGTGAGACGAGTAAATGTGTTCAGACTGGACTTTGGAGAATTTACTGTATCGTTGTGTACAGTGAATGCCTCACAGCATTCCCACGAGTGCTCATACACATACATATCCAAATAGGCTGAACGCATGATATGAAGAACATACACAGCAAAGTCATTCTCATCCAATGACCATGCATCAACAGCACAACACGCACAAAATGTCTGAATGTCCGATGCATGCTGTTATAGTTCTTTGCCTGTACGTTTTGAGTTTGGTGTGAATCCCTGATCAAGATGCAACTATCTGAGATGACCCATGGACCTGCCCCGGTTTCAGACCTCCAGCGCCTCCCAATGGGCCAAACAAACTGCTTCCCCTCCTGTCGCTAATGATCTGACGTAACAAGATGCATCAGCACAAACATCCGGACAGAAATACCAACTTACTATGGTATGGACTGACTGAATTAATGTGGAGAACTAAAAACAAAGACAGTCGATAGGTAAATTATAGAACATGTGCTCGCAGGTTGTCATCAAAAAAAAACATATTTTGATAATCATGCTTTTTGAAACAAAAAGAAGAAAGTAAAAAGGAAACACCAAGAAATCTGTTCCGCTACTTTTAAAAATCACCATTTTCTAACCTGAGAAGTTGATTTCACGTGTTTTCTTAAGTTAGCAGATTTCTTGGTGCAGTTGTTGACATTACACTTTGCATAGCAGGAGCAAATGTACTTAAAAAGCAGCTTAACGTGTTGTGTGTGTATTGCTTCTGGTCTATTGAAGGGTTGAGCTGTGACTCAGCTGGATTTAAAGGGCTGGTTCACCCAATTCACCCCCTTTAATTAAAAGCTTCATCTAACAATCAAGTTTAGATTTCATTTGTCCACATCTATCTCAGACTTCTGCCTCCACACAAATATTAATTTAGTTATTTTGGTGTCAATGCTCTAAATGATCTGGATAAAACCTGGACAAATTCAATTCAAACTATCATATGAAATGTTTTCGCAGGTGAACAATCCCTTTAAGTTTTGCAGGTCACATTGAATTTAATCTAAATCTGAAGGAACCTGACGACTCAGGTCAAGTAGTTTGTGTCGTCACAGGTGAACATTAACTACATCTTCAAATCAAGAATAACATCCATAATAATATTAGTAATAAGTAAATGTACTGTATGCACAGCTAGGCAACCAATGTAAACAGGGCTCGGACTTACAGACTGGTCTTCATTGATGGGGTCCTGGACGCTGCCAGTGTTCTGGGGAACCCAGGGGGGGTCAAATATGGGGACGCAGGGCATGCCCAGAATAGGAGAGGGCAGAGTGAAGTTGATGCTGGGTGGAGGAATCTGGAACAAAAGAGTGAGACCAAATGTTCTACATTAAACGTGAAGCTAATTAGAACTAGATGTTAATACCATTTTTATGGACAGATAAAAACATGGTGATATTGTTATTCGTACCTTAAAGATCTGCTGAGCTCCTTCCTCCATGCGAGGCCACACCTGGTAGCGGAAACGCCACAGCGTGTTAAACTTCAGGATGGAGTTGATGCGCTGGCAGGCCTCCTGGTGCTGGAACTCCGCCATCATCATCTCGGTCACCGTGTCGGGGACCTTCACGGCGCACAGAAGGAACATAGCCGCTGGAGGGGATTTGGATAGGGCAGCGGAAGAGGGAGGAGTGAGGAGAGACATGGAGAAGGTGAAGTGTGGTTGAGGGCAAATAGTAGCACACAGGGAAGGATGTAAGAAATAGGAAGGGCAAAAAGAAACAGGAAAGGAAGAATATATTAGAATATAAAACAGTTAAAGCATGTCACATGTTGTCTCTGTAATCTGAACGTTAATAAACTCCGACAGACGCAGCGACCTACAGAGTCAACCCACGCATGACTGATGCACAGCCCGACTCACCGGCAGCAGCAGCCATATGTTCGTCCACGCTGAGTAACAGCTCCCAGGCGGCGGGCTGGATGTCCCCGTACATGTCGTCGGTCAAGATGGGAGCTGCTTTGATCAGCAGCGAGAGCGGCGCCGGGGACAAGCTCATCACCTGAAACACAAGCCGACATCATGCATCATCCTGCAAAACCAAGTAAGGCTCTGGATACGATATAAAGAGGGAATGTTTCAGTTCACCTGGTTGCGGATGTACTTGAGCATGCCTGTGTCCTTCTTCCCTTCTGTGTTGGGGTCGTTGGGTCGTCTCTTCATGGACGGCGTCCTCAGACACGACTTGTCCGAACACTGAAGGCACAGAGAGGTTTATGAACCACCAGCGGTAAAGTAACTCATCGATTTACTGATTAACTCATCAAGTTTCAAAACAGGACAGATAAGACCTGTGAGTTCCACCTCTTTGTTTTTCTTGGCCCGTGCCCCGATGTTGCCGGAGGAGGCGCTGTCTTCTCGCAGGCTGTCCACCGTCTCGCCGTACACCAGCTTGATGGCGCGGACCAGACGGGCGCAGGAGCGGCTGTGGTGCTGGTAGCAGTGTGGGTGGCAGAAGTCGATGTGGGTACAGATGAAACTCTGCTGGTTGCACAGCAGGATCATGATCTGAGCCCAGAGAGGAGAGGAGGAGGTCAGTATGAAAGAAGGAAAACACACACACACACTGACACAGACACACACACGTATACGGCACATACATGGAGCCAGGACATGTTGCGGTGGTAATTGTCCTCAGCTCCTCCTGAGCTCGGACCCTCTGGCTCTATGCTGGGCTCACTGGTGCTGAAGGGACTCCCTGCAACAACAAACAAGAACCATTCCAACAGGAGGGTGTTGGATCCAAGGTCAGTTGCAATTTTTGACAACCAAATTGGACTTAAATAAACCTTGACATCACCCATGACTTACCGATGTCAGTGACCGTGTCCCTGCTGTGCGTCTGTGACGACAAGCCCTCTTCGTTCTCCGACTCGGAGTCCTGCCGGGACAGCTTGGTGCTCTTCAGGCTCCCTGCTCGCCGGATGGACGACAGGGAGCCGCCTTTCTTCACACGGAAGCTGCGGGCCCCTTTGATCTGAAGCAGCCGAGATCCTCCGATACGAATCTTCCGGACGGGTGCTGGAGAGGACGGAGGAGGGGAGAGGTTATACACAATCAAATGGGACCGTAATAAAACACAAGAGAGACGTCGGGCCTCACCCTGAGTTTCCTGCGGCTTCTTGTCGTCGCAGGTGGTATCAGACTTGAGCGTGTGGCTGCTGCTGTTGAGCGAGTCGTGTCCGTCCTCATCGTCGAGGATACCCGCGAAGCTGATCTTCCTCTCGTAGCGTTGGCGGCCGAGCTCCGGGTCCAAACGCAAGCGGCAGCTGTCGAGGTCCTACAGCAAAGATGTGAACAGCAACTGTGTGACATATCCTGGTAAAGAGAACACACACACGCTGAATCCGTCCATATTTATATCACACTACTGACCACGAGAGGCTCGGTGCGTGGGCGGGGCAAGCAGGGAAAAGTCTCCCGCAGGAAAGTGGTGATTTCCAACAGGAGCTGGCAGGCGGCCATCTTCAGAGCGAAGGGGCAGCCGCACTTTGTAGGATTGACTGTGTCTTGAGGGTAGAAGTATATACATAACAACACACATGACGTTTCATTACCTGCAGAATGATCATCTACGTTTTACATGATGTGGTCCAGAGTCTTAGACGTGAAACCCTCTTCTGACTCACTGTCGTCCAGATAATCCTCTTCCTCGTCTTCTTTCCTCATTCTGCGCTTGGTCTCTTCATCGTAGATGTAACCCAGGATGTTGGAGGGGCTCTCGCTGTCAGAGTGACAGAGTTCGCTGAGCCTCGTTCCGATCGCCTGAGCAGATTCAAACACATAAATACGTGCACTCTTATTATATTCATTATTAATAAGTGTCACATTAACTGAAGTGTCTTTAACTCACGTCTCCCCACTGGCAGAAGTGCTTGGCGGCATTCCACTGGAGTTTCTGGTTTCTTTTGTTGCCCACTATCGGGGATCGTCCCCTCGACAGGCCTCTCTTGGTGATGTTGACATGGTGGCCTTTCATCCACTCTGGCCAGTTGCCGCGGTTACAGCGGTGGACGAATCTGGCACATTCGAGGAAGAGGGAGGCCCGAGCCACAACCGGAGCTTCCTGGAAGAAGCAGACGATTTCCGAGCTGTGGATTTCGAGCGAACACACAACAGCTCGAGGTGACGACAAAATGAAACATACCAGGTCCAGAGCGGCAGCGAGGATGGAGGCGTCGGGGATGGTTCCCGGCTCGCAGCAGTTCAACAGGAACTGGAAGCGTTTCATACCCTGTCGTATGGCGCCCAGATTCACCACGTTCTTGTTCTTCATGGCCTCCTGACTGGCGGCGAGACGCTCCTGGAAACCATGAGGGCCTGGAGGAGAGGATGGAGAGAAGACAGGAGGGTATAGCAGAACACAGGAAGGGAATTATATTTTTAAAACAAGCACATATAAGCGGGTCATTATTTACACAATTCCTCGTCGAGCTTTGAAGATTACATCTTACATTTAACCCTGACGCATAAAGCAGAGTGAGAGATGGACACACAGCCACAGGCGCAGGTTACACTCAGATTTTCAATTCTACACAAATTATGAAAGTTACTTCAGACACTATATCCATAATAATAAAATGACAAGTGTAACCGCAGCCGCACAGAAGCTGCACGTGTACAATTCTGTTCTAATCACTCATGGAAAATACCACCAGACGTCACCACAGAAGAGACGAGAGAGCGTCATGCTTGACATAGCACAGAAATATGCTTCACAGCAGAAAGATGGTTTCGTAGATGTGAGTTATTCCCCCGACACCTCCTTCTCTCCCTTTCCACCGTTGAATGAAACAAGAGAGGAAGGGGTTTGTTGTTGGGGAGACGAGGACGTGCACAGTTGGAAAGGAGGGGATGTGGAGTTGGTACGACAACACACTGACAAACGGAATTAGAGGGATATTAATATTCTTTATAATGGTAAAAGCTATTTCAGGGAAAAATGTATTTCAGGAGCATTCAGTGCATTTTTTGGAATTTAGAAAACATCCTGATATTTGATGTGAAAAGTACGTGATGATAGTTTTTTTAAAAAGTACTCCGAGAATTTAGAATTGTACTTCGAGTTATTACAAGACAGAAAGGGTTTTAAAATTTGACGTAGCCGAGGCCGAAATGAGGGACAAACTCGACACTGACGGATTGAGAATAAAACACAAGCTAACAGGGTGTAGCAGGCAGGCGTCCGGCGATGGAGAATGGCGTACGGAAGGAACGACTGGCGAGGCGAGAGAAGACACCACACGGACAGACAGACACTGGGACACTGGGACAGAAAGAGAGAGAGATAGAGACACAGGGCGGTGGGGCGTGGGCGAGGGGCACCCTGGGGTGGGGGAGGTCTACCATCTTTCTCTTCTGTGTGGTGAAGCTTGGATGGATTCCTCCTGCCAGACCTCCATTTACCGAGCCGCTTGAAGAAATTCTCCTCCTCGTCCCTGCAGTACTCTGGCCCCACAGCGCCCCCTTCTGACAGCTTTACTGCGCTCGTGAACTTCACCTAGGACACGTAAACACACGTCAATATGCACAGAAATATCAAGACATTATCAAAATGTGCACGCTACGTAGCATCCAGCAGCAGTGGGGGGTGTGGCCTCCCTGACCTTTGAACTCTGCCGTATGAAGGACAGTCGGTCGACGGAGCTGATGTCCAGCAGGTCCTCGACTCCGTCAGTCAGTCCAGAGAGAGACGAACGCTTGAGCCAGTTACCTGGAGACACGTGGAATCAAAAAGAAATGAAACAGAGGAAGGTGCAAAGCCACAGATGTACTGTGCACACTTTGTTGTGAAGGAAAGTACGTGCACACACACACACACACAAAGGGTTGTCGACAAAGAAAAGGGCAAACGGGACATACATTCAGGGTGTTTACACTGAGGAACAAAACTCCTTCAATTATACTTGATAAAACTTAAAGTCCCTGGTGACCATACAGGCCTCTCAAGTCTGTGATGTGCAAACACAAGTTAACCCGGGTGGGGAACAGCGTGCACACTGGAGAGGTGACCGACACACACAGACACAACACAAATACTGTATGAAGATGGTTCCACATCCACATACGTAGGACAGAGAGAGTGAGTGGAAGGCGAGAGGTCCGACGGCATGCTGAGGCACAGAGAGGAGCACACAACAGACCAATGAGATGAAGTGAACGCCGCCTCGTGGCAGGAAGTCTTTCCAACGTTAGACAGACAAAAACACAGCGTTGTTTCAATGCATTTCAGGGGGACAGTCGGGGGAAAGCCTAGGTAATGAGGTGAGGTCATGGACATACACACTGTTTACAGACCTGATATGGAAAAGAAATTATGTAGAAATTAAAGGTAAATCATCCTCAGACCAGTTAGAGGTTGACTGTAACGAGCGACCTCACCTATGGGCAGCTTCAGTTTCTTGCGCAGTGAAATGCGACGGGACCGGGATCGGGAGCGCCGGTCGGTGGTGGTGCCGGAGTGGGCGGTGGTGCACTCCGACGTGTCCTGCTCCGATTGGCTGCTCGTGTCACTGGCGGCGCTCTGCGACTTGAACATCTTCCTCCAGAAGTCCTTCCTGCCCAGCAGAGCGCCCGGGAGCTGCTCTTCACTGGAGGCACAAGAGACGGAGAAGAGACACAAAGGTCACATTTGAGGACACGGGATTAAATTCAGCTTTTTACAAGTTTGTATCTCTGTGTATGAATCAATGTTAAAACACAGTGAGGTCCTCTTTATTGTGGCGGGACAGGAAGCGACAGTTTCCCTGTTTGGAGCAGAGACGTGGCTGCTGCACTGGACATAGATGGTGCTATATGGAGATGCTGTGAGGTGGACACTCACTGTTCGGGTGTCTGGGGGGGTCTACTGGAGATGTAGCTGCGACACTCATCTGCAGCACTGGACACCTGACCCTTCTCCCCGGACACACCCGCCTCTGACCTGCGCACACACACACCCCGACAGACACACAAACCAGCTGAGCTCTGCTGTGCAGTCACGCCCACCTGGGACGACCCCCCACAGCCTACAGTTGTTTAGTCAGCAGCTTTGAGTGTCACTCAAGCTTGAGATGTTTGTATTATCATTACTGTCTTTTCTATTTTGATCTATGGACGGAAAGATTCCTAATTCCTAGACAGGCTACAATTTCCAAATGTCACTTTTCGAGCTGCAACTCAATATTTAATATGAGCTAATTTAACACTTACCATGCACTTATTATGAGATAGAAACTCCACCTCAACTATTTAGTCGTCTGAGGAAGGTGTGTTATTGTTTTCTCTAGAGTTACAGACTCTGAGTCCAGTGGACGTTTCAATGCAGTCACACTAATCAATAAAATGCGGTCAGAGGAAGTTTGATTCTCTGTGGTGAAACAGAGGAAGTGCCCACTTTGCCAAAGCCACATTATGTTTATAATACAACATCGAGTCAGTCACTCAAGCAGGAGAAACAGATGCAGACGGGACAGAAAAGAACAGAAATAAAACAAATGAACAATAAAGCGGTGATGAGAAGCGTAGCACTGATACGTCACACAAAGAGAAATGTTGACTCACATCACATCACTGATTGGATGAGAAATATTTTTGTGACCTCACAAGGGGGAGGGGTTTTATGGCATTTCAACAGGAATGATTACAGGTCATTTCTACTTGCTCATGATTGGACAGAAGCATGATGTCATTGAGACCACTTCTGACCACCTATTGGTCGGTACCTCCTGGGTCCAGGTTGTTTCCCCTCTTCCTTCTCGTCAGGCTTCTTGGTGGTGGTGACCTTCTCCGCGCTGTCCAGCAGGGCGCTCAGCGCCACCCGGCGGAACACGTTGCCATGGGCCTCCTTGATGAACTGCACCAGCTGGCGGATGTCGCAGTACAGACCCTGGGAAGGAGGAGGGAGGGACGCGTGAGTCAAATGCACCACAAAGTGCGTTAGAAGAAGAAAAAGTTGGGACTTTCCAGGCTGCGTCAAACAGTGTGTGGGTTTGTGCACATGCATATATGCATAAGTGTGTGGTGTGCAGGAGCAAGGCTCCGGCTCCAGCTTGTGAGTGGGTGGCCTCTGATTTTGTGCCATAATAAATGCTGCCTTCAGAAGTGTGTCATCCTCCGCCAACGTACACAAGTCATGCCAGTGTTTCTTCAGGCTTTACAGGCGCCGCAGAGCGACCGCAGTCCCTCACTGCTCTGACAGGAGAGACCTGCATTCAGCTGTTTCCAATTCATTTACAACTAAATAAAAAGTTATGGCTCAATGTCTTTATTAATAGAAGGTGATTAAACACACTTGACGTCCGATTTGTCCTGAACGAGAAAGCATTAACTAATGTGGTGTAAGTGATTGCTCTTCTTTAGGCTCTGCACCAGATGAAACATTAATAATTCAACTCCAACAAAAGGAAATATGAGTCTGGATCTAACAGATGATTTCACACTCCACTCACCAGGTTCTCTGGGCTGTGCAGCTCGTGTGTGGTCGAGGCGCAGCGGGTGATGAGGGACTTGAACATGCAGCCCACCACCACCGCCTCCATATTCTGGGCCACGGACTTGTTGTCCCCCGTGGTGAAGTTGTTCCCGAAGCCTGCCTTGTCTGCAAGCAACAGGGAGGCGGGAGGAGACCACGGATCACACAGGGAGTGGTTAAGTCAGGGGGGGGAGAACAGTATGACAGCTGACCAGCTTGAGTATTAAACAGTGAGGCCGTACAACAGGGAGGGGGGGCAGGTGGGGCAAACGAAAAGGGTTTGTAAAGCAAATGGGGGACAAGCCAACTGAAAAGGATTCTGGGTAAGGAATACATGCAAGTGACTAAGGCCTGCGATAACAAAAACACAGTGGGGGCTTATTCTCTTGGTCCAGTTAGATCAAACTTAGTGTGAATGGAGAAAATATGAACTGTGTAAAAAGCAGATTTGATCACACAAGTGAGTACTGTGGAGTTGCAGGCGAGTTGTGTCCCTTTCAGACAGAGTGAGGGGCGCAGCACAGGAAGTGGTGTCTCGGGAAGGGTCCGATTAGGCGAGTGTATTAATCCTACAGCGAATAGTATTGACTGTTATTGATTATTGATCATGTGTATCTACCGATGTTTCTTTTTTTCGCCCTCCTGGACCTCTCACCTGCACTGCCGTACTCTGCAAGAGAAAAGAGGCGGGGCACAGGTTGATTGACATCAGGCCAGCACAGACATGTATGCGGCGTCAGAGAGGACGAGGCACCCCGCCTCCGGACGGAGGCGAACGTGAGACGCACACACACACACACACAGACCGCCACACATAAAAAATAACACACACCGAAAAAACTAAACAAGGTGCCCTGGTCACTTTCAGAATCAAAACACTCATCGGTTCAGTAACTTGCCAATGGCTCAGCACTTCGTGTGATAGACTGTGCTGATCAGAGTAAAATATACTTTTCAGTGCAAAACTGAATTGGCATGTACAGTGTGTCTCAGTGCTCAGCGGTAAAGCCGCTGATTGAGCGGAGATGTAATGGGCAAAGCTTTGGATTGGCAAGTGTACAGAATGGATGAGTGAGTCAGGAAGGCAGGATTCCGCTTGTGGAAGTGGATGAAGAAAAAGAGGGAAGATGGAAGCAGGAGGAGGAGGAGGACGAAAAGGGGACAGGGACAAGCGGAGACGAGTGGAAGGAGGGAGGGAAGTAACACAGATATAAACAGAGGTAGCGCTGGAATGCAAAGTCGAAGTGCAGGTTGAGACAGAAGTAGTACAATTCAGCTTTGTCAACCACACAAGGACATTTCACTTAAATCACGCTTTTTATCTGAAACTGCTCTGAAACTTAGCACCAAGGTTAAACCTCTGAGTGTGAAAGAGATTTCAATAGTTTCAAAACAAACATCTGCACAGAAGCGCTCAATAAGTATTAAAATAAAAGGATTAAATGTAATTTACGAAGACAAAGATGTAAAAACATGATATTTTCTACTACTACTGTACTCACTTAACACCTTGAAACGCTACAGTCAGAATACTATCAATGACAATACTGACTCGCTGATGATGTCTCGCTGTATTTGCTTATTTTCTATGATCTGCACTCAGTCCCACACACACACTCACACTCTGCATACTTACTGTCAGTAATGGGCTCCATGCAGAAGCCCAGCAGCGCATGCAGGAAGTCCACAATGTTATTGAGAGAGTCTTTGTTCACATACTCGCGTATTGTCTGACGAAACTGCAGCTTGTCCAGCTTGTACAGGCTGGTCAGGCAGTTCTGGGCCTGGAAGCAAAGATTTGGAACCGGATTCACTCTCAGTGCAATGAAAGATTTACACATGAATCCGGGTTTTGGACGCCGGCCTGTTGTGTCTCAGAAATATCAATAAGTCAGTAAAGTGGCTTCTCTTGCAGGATGTGCTATTTTTATCACTTTACATTGATTCTCATGATCAATATCAGCTGTCCAGACAGATTCTTACTTCATCTTTACAACTTAATCTAATAACACACAAATATTGACCAGCACTGAAATAGAGGAGCAGCTGTTCTGAGGCGTCCCGTGGTGCACGGAACTTCAGAGAAAGGTCAGAGGAGTAAAGATCTGACCTGCATCCTGAGGCGGTCTCCTGACAGGCCGCGGTGGCCCTCGCCACAGCCGTAGGCGCAGCCGAGAGACTTGACGATCTTTATCAGCATGGTCAGAGCCAAGCGGTGGGTGCTGAGGCCGGAGCCTTCTTCCTGTTTGAGGGGGAGTGACGGACACGAGCATGAACAGGACTCCAAAGATCCTCAGCACATTTCTGAGCGCACAGCTCAAACTCACCTTTTTATCATTGTCCTTGTTGTTCTTCACATCGTCCTTGCTCCCCTGCCCACTTCCTCCACCGCTTCCCCCTCCTCCTCCTCCGCTTCCTCCTCCTCCGCCGCCTCCGTCTCCCCCTCCACCTGCTCCGGGTAGTGATCCGCCCCCCTGCGCGCCTCCTCCGAGACCTTGACCGGTCGTGTCTTTGCCTCGTGCCTCCTGGTTCTCCTTGTTGTCGGGCTTGGACAGTTTCTTGCCCATGCCGGGCACCACGCCGAGCTGCAGCAGGCAGTCGATGATGTTGAGGGCCACGTCGCAGATCCTGGAGCTGATGTCGTGACTGAGGACGGCGTAGAGGGCTCGCAGTACAGCCTGGAATACAAGGAGAGGGGGACAATGAGCTACCACACGGGAGCTGCCCTGGCTAATATTGCGGCAGGAGGACCGTCACTTACGGTGAGGTCCAGCATGCCGTTCTTCAGCACAAAGTTGTTGGTCCCCTCGATGTTCTCCCCTTCCTCCGGGCAGGAGTAGTTGATGCAGGAGTCGGTGAAGCTGCGCGGCAGGTTGGCGCAGGCCAGCGGCTCCGCGGGCATCTCAGGGACGGCCACGGGGTTACAGAGCTTCTTCATGTGCTCGGTGAAGAAGTCGGCGTAGCCCACATTGAAGGACGCCACGGTTGTGTTGAATGCCGCCATGGTGATGGTGGAGATCTGAGATCGAACTGTGACAGAGGAGGGAAACGTATTGTGACTACAGGAAGTGGATAATAGTTTCCTAATGTCTATTGTGTCTTTTTTTAAACTGTCTTTGTTGGATCAAATTCTTTAATCGCACTCAGATTCTCTTTTAAGAAACTTTGATATAATCCTTGAAAAACGATGCTTGTGTTCCTCAGAGGATTTGCTTGTACGTGATGCAGTGAGGAGAAGAGTCTAAATCCAGCACTGTTATTTATATGTAAATTAGCATCTCCACAACAATATCATTGTTATATAAGCTTGTCCTACTTCTGCTCTGCTCACTGGAGACATGAGCTTCAGCCCCCCCCACCCCCCTTTACTGCAGCTGATGGGTATTAATATATTCAAGTTGTCTTCTCACAGCCTCTCTAGTAGCTGCACCAAACATTTTATATTATCTCAGATCACTTTTCTATTGATTTGACTGGTATTAAAATGTGATCTGTTGTTGTAGAGTGTTTCTGCAAATGTCTAAGAAACTCATTTAGGGGCTAAATCTCAAGACTGATTTCTGCGACATCCACATTTTGTCTCCTCACCCTCTTTGACGGTGTTGTCGCTGTGGCTGTTGGAGTGGTCGGGCATGTCTCTGAGGAGAGAGTGGTGGGAGTGGGAGTGTTTGGCGCTCAGGCTGTCTGCGTCTGCAGCTGTGTCCGAGCTGCCCCTCCGTGTGAATTTGCCTGGAAAGGGATGCAACAGATAAATATTTCAGGGTAAATTAAACACACACAGCCCCCAAACAACAGCGACAAAATCATTTTCATGCTCATGTTCCCTGCAAAATAAACTTCAATCCGATGTGATTTCCAAGCCCAAACTCCAGCTGCAGGTTTGAGAAGAGATATCTGATTTTCAGATCGTAGAATTAAACCTTTGATGCATTTTCCCTGCATCTATTGGACTATTTAAGAACATGTCTTCCTGGGAAAGGAGCTGATTCGAAGCAGGAGCTTTCAAAGAACGGTGAAACGTGGGAACATGGAATGAGAGATTAAAAAACACAACTAACTCTGGGTGATAATAACAATAAATGTCTCTGTGCCTTTGGCGAATTTTAATCACACTTCTCTGTGAGAGCTAATAAAAATACCAGCGTTAATGAACTGACCTAATTCACTAGCTGACAGCGAGATCCAGACAGAATCCTCTGACTCACCAAAAGGGAGCTCAGGGGGGAGAGGGCGACGGCTGAGAACTGGTGACATGCAACCTATTCTCATTGTGAACGGCGCCCTGCATTACCCATGATCGTGGCCTGCCAGCCGCCGCGGTCCAGAGCTCGCCGATCATCGCCCAGGCCGGAGAAGCTCCCGAAGGAGAAGGTGCTGCGGGTGGGCGAGACGTCCAGGTGGTCCTCGTGAAGCAGGAAGGGAACCCCCATACGGCGCTGGCGCTTCTTTCCCGTGTAGTGGAAGGGGATGGAGCCCTTCCTCTCCCGGTCCTCACGCCGGTTCTTAAACTGAGAAGGAACAAGGATGGGAACGGTGCTTCAGCCACATTCATCTGAGTCCAGCATAAGATTAAAGTGAGCATGTTAGCATGGACATGTCTGTCTCTGACCTTCTTGAAGATGTTCATGCCCAGGTCCGAGGACAGGTCCGGGACAGCCTGTCGACGGAGGTTAGTCAGAGACACCTTTGCAAACGTCTCCGTGCTCAGAGATTTTCCCTCTTCGTTGCATTTCAGACTCATATCCTGCAAAACGCAGCAGAGGATGGTCAACGGTCGGAACGACAGCCAGACGCAAAACAGCTTTTATCGCACGTGTGAAACAAGTCAGCTCCTCCCATTACCTGGGTCTTGTGCGTGTTGACCAGTGACGGCGTGGCAGCGACCATGGAGCTGCTGCGTGGGCGCGGCAGAGGCGTGACCAGGGGCTCCGGGGTGCGTTCGGGTCTCTCCTCCAGGATCTGCCTCAGCCGCTGGAGGTAGAACATCAAGGCCCAGTGCACGCCCTCCTCTGTCCAGTGCGGCTGCAGCAGGCAGCGCAGCACCGCCACATCGAAGTAGGTGGCGTAGCGAGCTCGCTGGGCCACGGAGGTCGGCAGACCTGCAGGGGCTGACGTCCTGGGAGAGGAGGAAAGGCACAGGGATGATTTTCCCATTCATATCCACATTGAATCTTTGTGGTGATATTCCGTGTTTCTGTATTTTCTGAGTAAGCCGATGTAACGAAGGTGAAAAGAGAGAGAAACAACTGAAGTGAAGGTTGAAGAATGACAGGAACTGTGCAGAGGAAACAGTCGAAGACTCAAATTGATTTAAAGGAGAAGAATAAATGTAATTACGAGGGGCTGAGAGGAAGTGACCGTGACGGTACAGAAGCCTGACAGCCGCCTGATCGGGAGGAAAAATGTCCAGAATGCTTTGCATGTGTTTCGGAGTCTTTACAACACCGTCACACATCGTACTACAAACACCAATTACACCGTATCATCGCCTTTCCTGTTTTGTTAGCCTATCAACCACTCCTGCCACACGGCTTCATTAATAATGCATCACAGAGAGGGAGGATGTAAACAAGGGCACAGCCTCCCTGCAGCATCATTGGGAGAGCAGCAGGGAGAGCGGGAGCCTCAGCCTACGTGAGTCCACTATAAATAAGCTGGAATGAAGGTCAGCGTTTGGGAGAGCTGCAGAACGTATGGGCCGCCGCTCGCTGAGGAGGAACATATTGATACCACGAGAGGCGGCGTGAGGGAGACATGGAGGAAAGCATTTAATCGTGGCCGCTGTAATAAATGGAGCAGGAAGAGGTGGTCGATATCTACATGAATCACTTTGAGAGCGGAAAGAGGCTGTATCATGTTTCACTGTCTAGCCAGTAAACACACGCACACGCACACACACACAGACACACACACACAGCCTACTGCTGTTGTGTCAGGTTGCCACGGAGACCGAGTGACGACAGCCACCCAGGAGCCCTCCGAGAGGCGCCGGCCCTCTCTCCAGCTCCATGCGGTAGCAGAGATGCAGCAGCAGCCAGCCAGTTGGCCGTTGCCATGGCAACTGCCTCAGCATCAGCAGTGCTGTGAGTGGCGCACGATGCTGCGCCACGGGATGAGTAAGCTGCATTAATCACAGGAGCTAATGGTGGAGCTATCTGGGCGGTGCGGCACAGAGGGGTGTGTACAGAAGAGCGAGGAGCAGACACAAATATAAACACCGGCGAGGGCTCAGGGCAATAAAGAGCAATAAAGAGCATTAAAAAGATTTTTAAATCAGGGACATTCTGATCTGATCATTGACATGAAAACTGCTGGGGTACAGCCCCCCCCTCTTTCTGGATCCATACAGCGGGAATCCAACAACTTATACTCCCCCGGACCAGCTGTGGCCCTTAGACAAAATGAAATGTCAAATTTCTCCTTTTCTGCAGATATGAAACCCACATTTATCTCCCTTCTCTCTTCCCCTGCTCTCCTTTGATGCAGCGTTTTGCACACAACAGCTTAACATTCCCACGAGCGACACATGAAGAAAGCTATTAATCTGTCTTGGTTGTGTGTGTGTGCAGCGAAACAATAGAGATAATTCTCCTCCTTCCTGCATTAGCATGTGACTTCTCACAAACCCTCTGATGTTTGAGTGTGTGAGGATATTATTACCAGCGCAGGGGGAGGAGGGTCCGGGCTTATTTTGATTAGCAGTCACCCGCCGCCTGTCGGAGGGATTGTGAGACGAGTCGGACGTGACTTGTCTGTTTGTCAGATGAGCAACACACACACATCAGTCTCGTCCTCTCAGCCCACCGGGTGGCTGGTTCAGGACGGTGACAGGCCCGGTGTTATGAACTTAAAGTCAGTAAACGCACATGTAGGATGTGCTGAATGCAAATGTAATGAGCTGTTAATGTGGGGATTCTCGGCAGAGCAGGTTTAGTATTTTTCTGGTAACACAGAGCATCATATTCATGGTGTATTAAAAACCTGTTTCATCTAGACTATGATGTCTGTCTAGTTATCAGCAGGATTATGCAACGAGTCATTTGGTGCAGCTTGTTGGATTCAAGTGGTGGAGGTCTGCGCTCTAGTCTTTCTATGATTTAGTGAAACGTCTGTAATAAAATTAGTCAGGTGTCATTAGCTGCCAACCGCGCTGGTCAAACCTGCCTCATTTGTGCCAAAGCAAACACAGATTGAGTCTCGGTCTGAACGATGCCAGACTTTGCCGTGGGCAGAGTGAAAATCAAGCCAGGCCGTGTCATGCCAGACCAGGGCCAGTGCCAGCATCAGACATGTAGCACATTACTTCAGCATAATTACCCTGCTTCTGCGGGCAAATGTCAGACGGGTGTGTTGATGCTGAAGCAAGATGAGGCTCTGTATGTGTCGTGTTTGACTTGAGGAGACAGCGCCGCTTAGGGCGACACATCGCACGGGGGGAAGGAGGAGCTGTCCACGTACGCCGCGCCGCTCGCAAGCGAGTGGAGCCAACGGTGTGTTCGGCAGACGGTGCCGCGGGGCTAAATGTTTAGCCATCAACCAGATGATGTCACCAGGCCCGTGTCAGAGCGGGTCACTGATAAATCACTTCTGCTTGGTTTCAACTCACCGCTGGATTCCAGAGCGTGAATCACTCCTTTATGAAAACAGTATTGATCATAGGAAGCTAATTTATTTATAATAGAGTTCAAATAGATGACTTCCATTCATCAGATGTCCTTATATATGAAGGTGTGTATTAAATCAAATATAATGTATTATGAGATTTTCTATTTCATTGTAGGTACTAAAATGTATTTTTACAAAAAGAGAAGCATGGATGAAAAGTGTAATTTGGTTTCCAGGTGGATGTTTCCCATCCGGTGTAGCCGTGCTGCATTATGACACCAACACAACCACCATGACCCTTCCACGTAACACAACAACACACACACACACACACCTCTTCCTCTTGAGGGTTAATTCAATAACAGTGCTCACTTTTTCTTGGAAGGGCCTTTGACCGGCGGGGGTTGCTGGGAAGGGCCACCTTTCTCCACCGAGTTACCACGACGACAGCTCTGCTCTCCAGCCGAGGGGGAGGAGGAATCTGATTGGGTGGTTTCACAAACCACCTGGAAGCCCTGTGAGCGGGAGAGATGGACAGATACTGTGGACAAACAGCAGATAAACAAGCGGAAAGACGCAGAGAGCGACGTGTCCCTGATCGTTAAAGACTCTGTGGCTTGTGTCATGACCCTGGATAACCACACTAATGCTCCCGGTCGACCGGTGCTAATGAAAATTAACAGTCGGGCCCCAGAGGGAACGCCGGAGGGGGAGGGGAGGGCGCCCCGGACTTTCGTCTGAACACATTCAATCAACACGCGAAGCAAAATCTGACAAGGATCTGCTTGGCTCACTCACCATGGGACCAGGGTTTCCAGATCCACAGGGGCTGCACTGGTTGTTGACGGGGGAGTTCCTCTTAGCTGTGGAAACAGATTACACGTCTTCATTGGGAGAAAATAAAGATGGATTGACTTCTAAAAGGGATGTAAAGGGCTTTAAGGGAGGGTTTTCTGTTTTTCCTCACCTGTCACGATGTTTCTCACAGGTTTGATGAGCGCTGTGAAGGCAGAGATGTCCGGCTGCCGGTGCTCCCACATCGGCTGCCAGATTACCAGGCCACTGGCCAATCGGAAGGTCAGGTCCGACTCCTGTAAAAGAGTGACATATTCATAATCTCATTTCTAGAAGAAGCCTTTTCTTCAACCACCTCCCAGTTGAGCTAGGATTTTATAACCAAAACCGTGATTTTAAATGTTTTGATATCATCACGTTGTCATGGCGTGATCCTTCACAACACTGGGAATCCCCAGAGTACTGCAACATGACTCCTGTATCTGTTTGTACACACAGATCAATAGCAGAAGGGCGACCCTGAGTGTGTGTCGAGCCGCTCAATAGGAGCCTCTCGATTAAACGCGCGACAAAATATTAATATGTTTTATAATAAAGCTGCTACAACAAATGTCCCTGAGAAACATCAGACCTTTATTCGATGAATGAGCGGAGCGAACAGGAACACGAACAGCTCCACGGTGGCCATGCTCTTGTGGAACAGCTTGGTTCGGGTGTGCTCATCCTCCTCCAGCAGGGAGCCGCTGTGCTGGGGCCCAGACCCCCCCAGGGCAGAGCCGGAGCAGGAGCCGGGAGCCCCGGGCGACGAGCCCTGGTTCCCCACCGGCTGGAGGAAGGCGCTGCTGCTGCTGCCCCCGGACCAGCTGTGGCCCAGGCTCGGCTCGTGGTTGCACTCCTGCGCCGCCTCCAGCAGCATCCAGTGCAGCGTGTGGAGCAGCTTGGTCTCGGCCACACCCAGCTTGTCCTGGTGGCCTGTGAGGGGTCAGAGGTCGAGGCTTAATGTTTCAGCGCTGCTAAGTGAGGGGATGAAGGGGCGGCATGATGAAGTTTGGTGTTTTGTGCATGTTCCTGGAGGTGTATGACACAAAGAGCTTGATTCTTCACTTCTGTTTAAGGATAACTTGGCTTCTTTAAAGGTTATTGATAAAACATAAACAAATATGCTGAATATCTACTTCCAGCTTCGTAAATGTGCAGATTTAATTAATTATAGAATTAAATAATGATATAAATAATCAATAGTCAAAGCCATATTATTAAAAACACAAGAGCAAGAAGTATTTTCTATCATCAGTGCCAATGTCAAATTTACATAAATCTATTTATAGACAGTCAGTGTATGTTAATATTCCCAGATGAGAATTTAGACGCTGACATGATCCAGAGAAACAATCTAATTTAAACAGGCACATGTTGTCCTGTGGTGAATTGGAAGGTCGAGCAGTTCTGTGTCTGTGCCGTGACTCAAAGAACATCGGTTTTGTGTTTTGTTGGATGAGGATAACCTGGATGAGGCTGTCAAGTCGATGCCTAGAGCCGGGGTAATGTGTGTCCTGCGTGTCCTGCGTGTCCTCACCCAGCTTGTTCCTGTTAGACAGCAGGATGGAGGTGCAGTGGAGTACATGAGGCAGGGCCGCCTGGACGAGCTCCCAGCGGGAGATGCTCTGGATGGCCTCTGACAGGGCCGGCGACAGCCCGTGGAGCTTATTCTCCACCAGCACCCGCTCGAAGGACTGGGGAGGCAGCCAGGGAGGAGAAGAAAAGAGACATCAGCCAGGAACCAAAGCCTTTTCTTTGACTATCTCAATGTCCCACATGGCCTCCAGCGGGGCGATGCCTGTGGGAGAGACACTGGCAGCTCTGTTCAGACCCACAGGGATCTGGAAAAGTGTCATTATGGATATGAGTCTCCACAGGTCCGGCTCCTGGGTAATAGGAGGAAGTGAGGGGGGGGGGGAACTCATTTGCTAAATGCAAAATCAAGAACCCACTTTATCTGCAGGTGCATTAAGGTGAAAAGGGATTACGCAGAGAGGGAGCGATTATTCCCCATCAGCACACAAACGGCTTTATGAGATGACTTACCACACAGGAGGCTTCATACTGTTTCCCCAACTTCGGACGCAGAAACGCACTGAAACATAAAAAAACAAAACAAAAGGAAAAACATCCTCATGTGACGTTTTCCATCTTGTCATTTCACCGCAGCTCCTCCGCTCGCCCCACTTTCCATGCAAATGTGATTTACAGGTGTGACATCACGCAATCTGCATCCGTCTCCGTGCACAGTTATCACCAAACCCCCCCGCAGCCCACCTCCCTCCATTTAAAACATCAGTGCACGGACACACTCAGCGGAACAGTGGTTTGAATCCCAATGAGCCACTACACGCAATTCTGACGCCGTGTTCGCGCACAGATCCACATGCTCCCGGTTGTGTGCGAAGGGCAAACACCTGTTATCACGCACTAACCTGGTCTGCCTCCACAGGAAGGTCTGGATGGGGAACGGTATTCCCTTCCCGCACTCCGGCTCGTTCTCGTCCAGGCTCTTCCTCTTCACCATTTTGGCCGGAGCCGCCTGCACCGCCCGCCTGAGCGCGACCACCGGGCGGCTGCTGCCTGTGTGCAGGTGACCAGCGAGGCTCCCCTCACGACATGACCGGGTTCGTGCTGCGTAAAATGGCTGCAAGTGTCGGTCGGTCGGCGGCGGCGGAGGTGGAGAGAGGCAGGGAGGGAGAGAAGGAGGAGAGGAGGATGGGAGGACGGGGGGCTGCTCTGATTCTGGTTCCAGCGCCTCCCTCACCGGACACTGACAGCTGATCAGCTCCGCTCATTTATCCGGCGGAGCTTAAAGACGCAGTGTGCAGCTGCGCCAGATGTTTCCAACACACACACACATACGCACACACACACACCGCTGTAAACACACACATGCTGCTGTAACACGAGCGATACACACGTTTAAATATCAACAGGTTGTTCAGTCGTGACACAGAGAGATTTAAAAACACTATGACACTAAATAGCCACTGTTAAATACAAGATCCTGCTTTAGATAATGTTCTCAAGTGGACATAGAGAAGTGATGACAGCTAAATGTGGCGTTAGGTTCCTAAATGAAAGCAAATGCTCATTTCATAATGTAATAATGGCTCTAATTAAAGTGGAATATGTGAGTTAAAGCCCATTTGAACTATTTATCTATAATCTATATATATATATACAGTAATGCATCATCATTAAAAATCATATGCTTGTATCTTTAAATGCAAATTAACAAATGAATGTAGAGTAGTGAAAATGTTTATAATGTACTGTGAAGGGTGCAGAACATGCTAAGTGTCAGTACTTGTACATAAATACAGCACTTAAACATGGGATTTAAGTGTTTAGTATCTTTAACGTCATACATTTGGGGCTTAATTAAAAATGAATGAGGATTATATCTTCATTTTTAAACCCAAACATGTGTCAGGTAATAAAAACACATGATAGCATGAACCACTGAGCTCCATGTGTAAAAGCTTGTGTAATAACATCATGGTTACATGTGGAGACATAACATAGCATATTACACAGAAACTACAAGATAAGGGAACTTTATAATGAAAATATAAGTCGTTAATTCAACATTATTTTACTATTTTACAACATACAAACAAGTTAAACTCTTGTGTTTATACCTCAAACCTCCAGTTTGTGGGATATCTGCAGAAAATCAATAATAAAACAACACACACGTCTTCATTGGTGTAAAATCATCAGAAAATAAGAGTCACAAGGTTTAAAAAACTTAAAATGAGCCGTTTTTAATCAAAATCGGGAGAAGACGCTGTTGTTCTTCTCCAAAGTCCGCCATGTTGGATTGTTGTTTACAGCCGCCATGTTTCTACGGAGGCCGAGAGCAGACACACAATGCGAGAGGTTCGCGTGGAGACACCTTTACCTGTGGGTCGCACCTTCACCACTAGAGGGCACCAAATCAAATCTATTAGCCATTAGCCTGCTAAGCTAACTGAAAACTGGGTCCTGCACCGGGTCGGGAACCCGCGGTTTAGCGGGTGAGAACAAAAATATTCGGTTTCTGTTATTTTTTATATTGATATCGGTGATAAAAAGTCTAATAAGCAACTGGAAAAAATGTTTTATTGTGAAAGCCGGCGACACAGCTTTGACCCGCACACATGGACTTTGTTTTGACGTCACTGATGCGACAGCGGTGTGGGCTAGCTGCTAGCTGCTAGCACAATACACAAGGGGTGAATACACAACTGTGGACAACACATCGTCGAGAGACAAGTGGGACGTTTGGGACAAATAGCTTGTGGGACAGCCGGAAACCAGGAACTCCGTCGCTGAGGAAACATCTGGACAGCAGCAGGAGAGCAGTGAGTTCAACAGCTGGTGTTTTATTCTGCCAAAGAGGAAGTGACGTGTTCTCATGTTCTCATGGCACAATATGGACGGTGTTGTATTTCTGCACAGCAACCTTAATCTAAGCTATTAGCATGCTAAGCTAACTAAAAACTCACTAGACTGCACTTAATCAAAGCTATTAGCATGCTAAGCTAACTAAAAACTCACTAGACTGCACTTAATCAAAGCTATTAGCATGCTAAGCTAACTAAAAACTCACTAGACTGCACTTAATCAAAGCTATTAGCATGCTAAGCTAACTAAAAACTCACTAGACTGCACTTAATCAAAGCTATTAGCATGCTAAGCTAACTAAAAACTCACTAGACTGCACTTAATCAAAGCTATTAGCATGCTAAGCTAACTAAAAACTTGATGTCACTAAACAGCCACTTAACATTACTGACCCTCTTAACAATAATTACAGTAATAATAATAACAATGATAATAATAATAAATTCTATTATACATTTCAATAGGAAATTCTCATTCTCAAATGTTATCTCATCAGGATCGTTATATATTAAAACATACATGTATTTATTTATATGTATTTATAATGTTCATAAAACATGCAACCAGACAAACACTCTAAAGTGCACGTGTGTGTGTGTTCAAGCTTAATATGAACAACACATTATGCTGTTGCATGTTTAATAATGAATAATAATAATATTAATAACCTCTGGATCTTGAATAAAACCACAATAAATCCATCACAGTATTTTCTCTACACAAACAAGAACCAGAGCGAGTCACTTTTTATTTTCTTTATTTGTGTTGCCGTCATCCTGCAGGAGCGTTTGTCATCAGAACATCAGAAAGTGTGCACACATCTACATGGTCTTTTAAATACACTTTACACAGGCAGAAGGGGGCGCTGGGGAGCACGGGGGCAAGAGGGGGAAGCACAGAAGAACACTGGAGGGGGGGGGTGGACACTGGGGTTTCACAACGGAGAGCAGAGAATATGTTCCTGTTTTCACTCTTATTTTTTTAATGAATTCTCTTGAAGTCGTTTTCGGGTCAATCGCACTAAAGGGCCTCGAAGCTGCTCCGTCAAAACAAGTATTTTCATATAAAGCTTCTTCCTTTCCCCCATTTCTCTTTCTCTTTCTCTTTCTCTTTCCCTTTCTTTTTTTATTCATTCACAAACACACGACCCCCGTCTCTGCAAAAGGAGAAAAGTCACAGGAGCAGTTCAAGGACTGAAGTAAAGACACTGAAAAGTTTTAAAATTTCTCCAAATAGATGTAATTTTTTTAAAGTTTAATTCGCCATGCCAGCATAACAGCGTTGTTGTTCGCCCGATGAAACCACGAAGCAAACGTAAAAACCAAATAAAAAAGAGCAGCCTATTGGTTTGAGAGGAGAAAAACAAGAGAGGATCTATTGGAAAGCTAATCTTTTAGCACTTGACTCACATAACTGCAGAGGTTATCCACGCTGAGGTGCTAATAAGCCCGAGCAGCCACAGGGAACATACAAAACCAGGGACAACTTCCACTACAGTGACATTTATAGATATATATATATATATATAAAAGAAAACAGAACAACGATTCAGCACATATCAGGAAATCATACCATCAAAATCCAACCGACAAACCCAAAAAAACTTCATGTCGTTTGACTTAAAATGTCACATTTTTTGCAGACATGCTCATCAACCACTCTTTTCGTGCGTACGCTGACACGCCCTGTTTCTGTAAGTTACGTCTCACGCACACGTGTTTCTTTAAGACTCACGTCTAGTTTCTAGTTGCTATATCTTGCATTCGGTACCGTATAAATTCTGGATGGACGTTATGATCACGGGGTAAAGGTTTCCCCCCCGTGCACGTGGAATGTGGTGATGCTTTTCAAGCTAAAAAATAACCGCTGTACAATCGTAAAAACCATCGACTCTTCTCCCCGACACACACGTCCAGTCGAACCGAAGCATTCGGCCTAAAACTAAACAGAAACGTCCATATCTGAGTGAAATGAAGAAGAAATAAAGAGTGAATTCAGTTTTAAAATCCCACTGGAATGTGTGGAAGGGTCGTTGACGGACAATCAACTACAACAGCCTGTGGGGTCATGTGTGTGAGGGTGGGGCCGCAGTGAGGGATGCTGGGAAAACACTGGACGCTGATCGGTGAATGATGGGAGAGATGCTGTGGACTTTTTTTTTTTTTTGTGGGTATCCGAAGCGGGGGCAACCGGCTCATAAGCCCTGCTTGGCGAGGGCGGCGGTGACGTCCTGGGCCAGCGTGCAGAGCTGTGGCGACTCCAGGAGGTTGATGCTGCCGGCGGAGGACAGGCGAGGGGAAGTGCCTCCCGTCTCCACGCCGGGGGAGTGGGTGACGACGATCTCCGCGCCGTGGTCAACTCGGGCTTTGGCCGTTTCCCGGAAGGTCAGCTTGTGGCTCTCGATCTGTCGTGTGTGGAGAAGAAGGAACAAGAGTTAAGGTCAGGGTTGTTTCTCTGATTCTGGCAGCGACAGATGTGTGTGTGTGCTTCTTTTTACCATAATGTTGCCCCCTCCAGGAGTGTGGGTGGTGTTGCCCAGCGAGCCGACCTTGGACTGGGCCTTATCCTTAAAGTCCAGCTTCACACTGTCAATGCGCACGTTACCGCCCCCTGGGAGCAGGACAGCGAGAAGGGAGAAGCGTCAAAGGGGCATCGCTCGCCTGCAGCTTCTCCTGAGAGCAACGCTCAGGGCAAAGAACCTCATGAGGAAACTGTGCTGGACAACAGGTTGGACCTGTGGACTTCCTCACATACAGTCACTTATGTGGCTGGTTTAAATCTTATACAGTCAATGCATTTAAAATCACATATTAGATTAGATATTAGAAAATTCTAAATATGAGAAAATAAGAGAATGCTACTAGTTCACCTTAACTCCTTGTACGCATCATTTAAGAATAAATCTGTTCTTGCACGAGGCCCAATGTTCTTTTTTAAATTCCTCGTCAATGTGTGTGAGAATAAGTGAAACCCAGAGTAAGTGCATGTGATGCTCCAGCAGCTCTGTCTGGTACCTGGCCTGTGGCGGATGTTGGACATTGAGCCACATTTGGCAGTGACGTGGCTCAAGTCGTGCTTCTTGGTCTGGATCTGGATCTGTGGAGCGAATATGAATTCATGTTCACGTCATGTAACAGGAAACATGAGGAAGGTACAGTTCACACGTCCACACCTGAATGTACGAGTTTAAACAGTAAGATGGAAGATGTCACTCACGTTTCCTCCTCCGGCCGTGTGCTGGATTTTTGCCAGGGAGCCACATTTAGCCTGAACGTGGCTAAAGTCCAGTTTCACACTTGGAATCATGACCTGTGAATGAGAGGGTGACTTTGTTATTATCTAATAAACCTGCAAACAGCCGACACTGAGGGATCATCATCATCTCCTCCCCTCTGTCCTGCACAAAACAATCCAGGGAAAGTTTAACATCTGTCAGGGCTCACGTTAGCGTTTGGAATTAAGCGGATCTACACGACAGGAAACCAGAGCTGCTCATCGGTGAGTTTAGATAAACACAGTTATGTCTTCAACTTACAATAGAGTCGTTATTTCACTCTGAAGCAAAAGTGCAACATCCACCGTCTGAGTTCTGTTTCAGTTGGATAAAGAAGAAACGTGGATGCTCTGAGCTTGGCCCAGACAAACAGATGGCTCGACAGATGAACATATAAAAGTAGCATGAGCGAGCGCTGCAGCAGCCGAAACGAGGAAGAGGAAGAGGAGGAGAGAACAGAGGAAGAAAAGAGAAAAGCGTACATACATTGCCTCCTTTGGGCGTGTGCTTCAGATTATCCTTGGAGCCGCACTTTGACTGAACACGACTGAAGTCCAGCTTCTCGCTTAAAATGTGAACCTAAAACAAAATCCAGTGAAAACAAAAGGAAACAACTATATGTGCCTCATTGGATGGAGTCAAGTGTGATCAGTGTTTTCATTTACAGTAAACATGTGTTTACATTGAATTTACTCTGAGAAACAAAGAAAAATACTACCAATACAGATAAATTTAACATATTTAAACTCGCTGATGCTCATAAATTGAGTAATTGAAGTATTTCTGCCTCCTGCCACGACAGAAAATAAAGAATCAAAGCTAATCCATTGTTTAAGGATCAGAAATGAACAAACAGAAAAGAGAAATGTGTTCAGGGGGAAACACACGAGTGACATGACCTGGATTCTCCTGACAGCTCTTTAAACCTTAAATCTACACACACACACACACACACACACACACACACACACACACACACACACACACACACACACACACACACACACACACACACACACCTCCTGCCATCTTGCCCCATCTGCAGCTGCAAGGTCGACCAATGACAAAGCCCCAGAGCTGAACCCAATTACGATAATTAACAATTATGTGACTAACCGTTTCGTCAGTTGACAGTTGTCATTAAAGCATATTTTTATTTTATAAAACTAAAACCTCATCTCCCCGATTCTTTACGTCTAGGTTCCATGAAACCTGCGCTGCTTCTTCTCTGACTCGAGCGTCAGCGGCGTCATTAACAATGTCTTCCCCTCTCTCTCCGTCACATTCCTCCCTCAGAGAGAAGCTGCCAGAGCGACGACGAATCGCCTCCTCGACCGTGTTTCACAGGGGTTAATGAAAAGTCTCACCTCTGAGACGCCGCGGCAACATAAAGACTGAGCGTCGCCGCGGTTATGAGACGGAAGAATGGCCAACCGCACATCTGTTACAGCCCGGAGACGAGAGGGGGTAAGACTTTTGAGTGCGTGGGTTTAACAGCGTATTCATCAGTATTATTATAAGAGGGTCCATGAGGATATTAAGAAAAAGGAACATTTAAGTGTTGATGCACAGGAAATTCAAATGAAGGGTTTTTATGGACCTGCTGAGCAACAGCTTTGTTTAAAACCTTAAAAATGAGGCAGTAAATTTTCATTCTGTGTCCGTGACACAACTTTTCAATAAGTAATTCCACCCGAAATTATTAATAGTCCGAGCCGGAGGGAGAATCTGACGCCAGCAGCTCCCCAGGGCGAGTGATTCTGCAGGTCGACTGCTCCTCAGAGGTGCTCCTGGTTATTCTTAGGAGAATATTTCAAGAGGAGGAAACAACACGAGACGTTTGTGGTGCAGCTGAAGCTTCTTTCAGGAGAATGAGAGGAGGAACAGGTAAAGAGGAGAGAGGGGGGGGGGTGATGGAGGTGACGGAGGAGAGGAAGCAGGTGGACGGCGACGGCACGGCGGCAGGTTCAGAGACGGTGAGGATGGAGGAGATGTTTTTAAAACACTCGGAGAGAGAAAAGGAAGGAAAGAAAGAAAAAGAAGCTCGTACACACGTTCCCAAATTCTGACGAGAGAAACAAGTCATGAAAAATAAAAGTTAAAAGTCAAAAACATGGGCAGTAAGTCTGTTTACACCTTATTTATCTATTTATTCAATATGTGTAAGGTTGGTACCATTTATCAATTACTACTTTCTAAGTTACATCCCTGAGCTGGATGTAACGTGAATAAACTACAGTTTAAAGAATAAATAATAGTATTAAATGTATAAATGTTGTTTAGCTTTGTACACACAAATTAAATATATTTTATCTGAGGTCTAAAATATAACTTGAGCATTTCTGCCCCCATGTGGCAGAATTAGGTAACTGCATATCATAAAATATGATGAATATTTACCTTAATTTATCTTTTTCTGTGTGAATTCAACCTCAAATTCTTGAATTTCTCTGTTAGACTTTGACTTGTTGCTGTTTTAAGTTCTGTTTGGATTCCAAACCTCGGTCCCGTTACCTGTCCGCCCTTGGGCTGATGTTTGAGGTTGGAGGTGGAGCCGATCTTAGACTTGATATTCGTCAGGTCGGGCAGCGGCTGGTTGAGAACCTTCAGCTGCCGTTGGGCGGTGGACGGCGACTTGGGCGGAGTCCGGATCACCGCCACCTTCTTCTCCTGGAGGACGCTGAAGGACTTGGGGGTGTGGCTGCCGGGGGTGCGTGACCCCGGGGTGCGGCAGGCGTAGCTCGGGGGTGTGCCGGGCGTGACGGCGGTGGATCCGGGGGTGGAGGCGCCGCTACGGACTGACCGAGAACGGGAGTCTGTGCCTGGAGGAGAGAGAGGGGAGGTGGGATTAGAAGGAGAAGTAGAAGAAGAAGTCTTTCCTGGAATATGGAAGAAGAAGAAAGATCAGTGATGGACTGAAAGGCGTGTGTGTGAGTGAACACTCGTGAGGACGAGAACGCCGCCTCGCCGGCGCCAAATCTGCAGCTTCCACAAATCAAACATCCCAGCTCAAACAAGAGTGTTTGACGAGCAGCCTGAAAACACACAGTTCATCTGAAGCTGGAGGCTGGTTGCCGGGATACCGGTGCAGCCAGGACCAATAGGATCTCAGTCCCGAGGAAGAACAGGAAGCAGGAACCTGTTGCTATGGATCCCACCTGCTCACTGTGATAAGGACACTGCAGGTTTAACAAAAACACTAAACAAGCCTCTTTCTGATTGGACGATGAAGGTGATTTCACTGTATTTGGGAAAATAGACGAGCAGAAATGAAAATGTAGCTTATTGTTGTGTGATTAAAAGACTTTTAAAACCTTTCAGAACAACGTGCAACCAAGATGAATGAATCGTTTACAGGAGAAGAACTAGATGTGGTGTGTTGCTGATGAGGGTCTAACAGGTCTACATGGTGGTCTACCTGCCATACAAGGGGCCCTTCCAGACCTGCTGACCCCTCTGGACCGGATCGCTTTAAAGAAGACGGGGGGCGGGGGAGGTCAGAGAGGAGCAGGGTGTGTGGGAGTTAGAACGTGATCAAACAAAACGTCAGCGAGACTCAATAAAGTGAATAAAGGAGGAAAACGTGTGGAATGCGTTCTTACAGGTTGGCCTGCTGGGGGTGCTGTCGTCCTGCTCCGCAGCGGGGATGTGGCGTGTCAGGGACTTGGCCGGCCTGGGGAGGGACGACCTCTTCTCCGGGCTGCGGTACGCTCTCTCCTGGTATCAACACAATCACAGTGAAGAGTCAGCATCATCATCATCATCATCATCACCTGCAGCGTGCATTACCCATCAGCCCCTGGGCTCCTTCCACTTTACCTTCCCATCCCATTTGTGGGGCAGAGGGGAGGGGCGGGAGCATGCAGAGGAGGGGCGGAACTCACTGAGCTCCGCCTCCACCAGGGGGCTCCGCTTAAGGCTACAGGCAGAGCCAGGCCGGGGGGGATGGTTATCGAACCCCCGGCGCTGCGCTGCCATCTTTAAGAGTACGGCCCGCGTGGGGCTCTGGACGGAAGGCGTGGCGAGAGGCGGGGGAAACGTGCAGGAGGGATGAAGAGGTGACAGATGGAGAAACAAAGGAGTGAGATGAGAGGAGTCACGGTTTGATGGAGACAAACACGACACAGCATCTTGTTCAGAATGTGAATATGAAATGATGAATGTCGTTGGATTTTCTTTACTCACAGATTTCCTCTGTTGAGTTTGGTAGAGATGAGGAAAAAAGCAGCGAGCATGCGAAGACAAGACGGACAGAGAAATAAAAACAGGACACAAAAGCAAACGTGCAGAAAAGAAAGAGAGGAAGTAAAGAAAAGTTGTGCAGAGAACAGGTGTCGTAAGAAGCATTGGGAGTAAACTTGTGTCCTTTCCACCTCTACATTGTGTGTGCAGAATAAAAGGTTAAAACAGTCATTATATGTGTGTGTGCACTCACAGTGGTCCTCTCCCTGGACTGGTGGGCCACACTGAGGGGCTGGTGGCTCTCCATGCCTGCAAAGAAAACAGCCCCGATGTAATAACCAGCGTGAACCAGCAGGAGGAGACATTGCTTGTACATCCAAGTGCATTAATGCTCCCTGAATGGACACCACTGTGTGAAATAAGCAAAGGGAATTAGCTGCGATGTGTAACAACAACAACAACACACGTCCTGATAACCACACACACAATCCTCCTTTTCACACAAAACTCTGAAGCCACGTCCAGCAAACACAGAAAAAGAGAGAAGCGAGTCCAGAAGAAAACACGAAGCCAAACAGCCGGAGATGCACCAAATGAAACCGTGAAACCAAAAAGTGACGATGGAGAGAAAACAGAGTTAAAGATGAGTCTGCTGCACGTGATGTTTGCCAGCTACATTGCACCTGCACCACTCAACAGCCATCAAGAGAGAGGGGGGCACTTCTGATTGTTCTTAGCTCCTAATGACGAGTGCAGCACCTTATAAATCAAGTTTGCTTTCACTCTCTCTATCCACGTGTTCACCTGAGGCCTTGCGTCTAGCAGAGCCGTGCAGCAGAGCGGGCCGCGGGTGTCTGGCCGCCGCTCTGGCTACGCTCTTTCGAGATGGAGAGCGACTTTGGAGGACTGACAGCTTATTCTGCTCAGCCCTCCTCATGCCTACTGGCGAAAAGGGAGAGAGAGGATTACACCAACAGGAAACACAGACCAAATCAGACAACACTTCTTCTCCAAGACTAAATCAAAACCTTTTTTCTTCTTCATCTCCTCTCTGGGATGGTGGCCGGGCACTTTGCGGGACACTTTGCTGTCAGTGGTGCCAACGTGGCCCCTTCCTCTGCCAGGGGCCCGTTTAGCGGGTCTGTCCACCACCGCCACCGCGGGCGCGCCGGTGGAACTCTGGGTGAGAGGAAGGGCTTCGATTTGCTCGGTCATAATACTTTTGTCCTCATCTGCAGTGGAGAGGGATCAGAACAACAAGCTTCCTGATGCTAGAAATTAACTTTAATTCACTTCTAAACATGTTTTTACAGGTTATAACTTTTAATGTACAAGCTCCAGTACCTTGTGAGTCCATCCAGCCACTGTCTGTGTCCAGGATGGAGACGTCCAATGTGGTCTCATCGTTCTCCCCCTGACTCGTCTCCTGCACCTCCTGACCGATCTCAACGTCCTTTTCCTCCTCTTCATCCATCCTCTTCTCTTCCTCCTCTTCCTGTTTCCTCCCTTCTTCTCGGCTTGTTTCTGCTACTTCTTCCTCCCCCGTCCCGTCGTCTCTGCCTCCGCCCTGGTCGGAGCACGGAGACGAGTGTGTCGCACCACGACTCCGTTCTTCCCCTCTCGACTTAGGCTCTTCTTCCACCACCTGGTCGCCTCCCGTCTCCTCCTCTTTCTTTCTGTCTTCAGCCTCATGCGTCTTCGGAGGAACAGGCTCCTCTGCTTCCTCCATCATCTCCTGAGGCTCCTCTGCCATCTCTATATCGTCTTCATCCTCTTCCTCTGCTTGTGCTTGAGGTATGACGATGATGGAGGTGGTTATTTGTGAGTGGATTTTGGCTTTTGGGCTCTTTTGTGTTTCTGTGACTTTTTGAATCTTCTTCTCTTCTGAGGACGGAGAGAAGACTGAAGATCTGTTTGCTTCTTTACTTAGTTCTGATTCTTTCTGCTCGGGTGGCATCGTTTCTTTGTCCAACTCCGGCTTTTTATCATCTCTGCTCTCAGATTTGAACTCGTCCTCCGTTTTGACATCTTCCCCAGCTTCGTCTTTAGCGTCTTGGCTTTCTGAAAGTGCGTCTTCTGGAGATTTGGGGGGGGTGGGAGTCTGTGGACCCCTGCTCAAAGGGTCCACAGGACAGAAAGTGAAGGAACTGTCCGGTGGGATGGGGGAAGCCTCTCTGGACGGGTCTTTCTCCACGTCAACCTCAGGGATGGCTTGGATCTTGAGGTCGCCAGTCAGGCCACTCTCCAAACGAAATTCATTCAGCCTGTCTTTGGACCCAGTCATTGGGATTCTCAGGCGATCGGGTTTCACTCCGCTCGTCACGGCTCTTTCCATCATCAGGGACGTCTTCCCCGGTGAGTCCTTCTTCTCGGTTACAGTTTTTTCATCCGGTTGCTGGATTCCCTTGTAAACACTGAGCTCTTCCTCGACCTCGCTCTCCTCAGACGGGAAGCGCTGGTGCGGAGAGTGTCCAGGACTGGGAACGTCTGCAGGAGAAGGCATCGGCCCCGAGTACTCGTTGAAGACACAGTAGCCCAGTTCCTCCAGCTGGTTTTCCCTCCTCGAGATCGTATCTCCCAAAGCGAGCCGGGCCAGAGAGCTGCCCACGAGGGACGCCACATTGGTGGGCACCGACTTTCTCCTCATGTGGTCGACCTCCCTCCTCCCCGCTGACAGCTGAGGCAGCGCTCCCGCCAGGTCCAACATCTCAGAGAGGCAGAAACTGGACATTTCCTCGTCAGGACTTGGAGGCGTTTCTTCAGCAGGAGCATCCTCGTGTGCGTCAGCAGATGTTTGAGTGATGGAAACCGCTGGAGGAATCTTGTGGTCATGGCTCTCCACGGGTGGCGTTGAAGGGTGAACGTCGGCTTCATCGAAACTTCCGCTGATTGGACACAAACTCTCTGAGAAGGAGCTGGACTCCTTCTCCGAGGATCCGACGGTGATGTTCAACGAGAGGCTTCTCTGCTCTAATGACACTTTACAGCTGGACGTCTTCACTGTCTCCTCCTCTTTCTCCTCTTGCTTCAGCACAACATTTTCAGGTTCTCTTGACTCCGTCTCTGCCGCTGTGCTGAGCTCGTAATAGCTCTGAGTTTGCGGTGGAATGTCTCCAGGGATTTTTGAGGACGTCTCAAAGTAAGTCGCAGCTCCTGGTTTCTGTTCTACCAACATCCCAGATGTGCTTTCAGACTCTGCACCAGGTTCTGGACTCGATTTGACGGTTTCAATATCAGTCACTGGTGTCTCATCCAATCTAATGTCACTACCTCCATCTTGGTCCGTCTCTATGGACTCAACTGTCGGTTTCTCTTTGCTTGGCGACGACTCTTCTGACTCTTTCACCTCTTGTGACTCTTCTGACTCTTTCACCTCTTGTGACTCTTCTACTTCACCCTCTTCGTCTTTTCTTGCCTCCTCCATCGAGGAAGCATCTTCATCTTTCACAGACGGAGGAGGAGGTTCACTCGAGGCGACTTCTTCCCCTTCAGGACTCGCTTTCTCAACAACCGCCTGCTTCTCGTGCAGCGACGGCACTTGCTGCTCGTCCTCTTTCACCGCAGACTCACCAGACTCCGGACTGAGACATTCTTCTTCCGGCCGGGCTGCGAGTTCGAAGGACACTGTACAACTTTGTGCGTCTTCCAGTCACGCTACCTAAAAGCTTTCGCGAGCAGCATCCACAACAAGCCAATACAGAGAAGCGGAGGCCGTCTGCACACAGATACAGTAGCTCTCCATCAGGCAGAACACACAGCGGGGGAGTACAGCACCTACGACAGCGTGCAGAACTGGAATGAAGGGATGAGTTGCATGACGTTACATGACGAGAAATAAATGTCCAGAAATGTATTGAATTCCTATTGCAATACACAGGGAATATATACTTTTAGTCTTCGCAGTTTTGTGAAGTGAATTTACAAGAAGGATTTATAGAGAATTAATTTACAGATAAGGATGATGCATGTCCAATGATAGTGGATTATAAGTGATCTTAGTAACAATAGGAAAACAGGATTATCCTTTGCCTTGGGATGGAATGAAAACAACATCGAAACTCAAAGTGACGGATACACAACAGCCGTAGAATCGACTCTGATTCGTGAAGCACCCGAACAAGTGGGCGTTCTCAGAAACACAATATTCCAGCAGGATCCACAGAAGAATACAACAAATACACTCAACTCTACAATGCTGGACAGTTCACACAGTGATATTGGCATTTGCAATGTAGCTGGCAATACAAGAGGGCAGAGAGGTGATCAACCGCAACATGGTTGATCAGGTCTTCTAATGTCGCTCCGATGGAAAGCGAATGGCATGAGAAAAGCACAAAAAAATCAAAGTGTCGTGTTGTGTCACTTTGCAAACGGCAACTTCAGGTGTCGAAGCAGAAGCTGAAGAGCAAAGAAGCTGAAGAGCAAAGAAGCTGGAGGAAGGTCGGCAGCAAAGCCTGAGTCGCATCACACTTTGGAAGTCGAGAGCGGAAAAGTCTCCGTGCCCGATAAACAGAGCACGAGAGGATCATGCAAAGAAGGAAATGAACAGTCGCACATTCACTCAGTTGAACCACACACACACACACACACACACACACACACACACACCTTTTGGAGACGAGCTGCGTTCACCTGGATGAGCTCCTCCATTGAGGACCTCAGGTGTCTGCTGGCAGCCCAAAGCCTGGGGCTCTGCTAAATAATCTGCCTGCTCTAAGAGCGAGTCTCCTGGCTGCTCATATGTCACCTCCTCCTGGTGCCTGTCGGGAGCCTCCTGCTCCTCCTGCTCCTCCTGCTCCTCCTCCACCTCCTTCTCTACTTTATCTTCTTAGAGCAGGAAAGGAGGGAGACACATGGATGAGACATGGAGGACGACAAAACTGGGGTCACATGGTTTGTCACTTTCAGCTCTGATGGAGATGTACGGGATGCAATCAACACAACCTACAGACTCTTATTGATTTATAAATATTCAAACACAGCTACATCATCACATGTATTTAAAGGGTTTTAAGTCTGAGGATATTTTATGTATCTTGTGTTTAATAAACCATAAAACATGCAGTGAAACGACACGATTACCTCCACCAAGGTTATGTCTGTTTGTTTGTCTGCAGGATTACACAAAACCTACTGCTGGTCTGGGCCTTGGTGGAGGTGTGAACTCTACTTAATCTACTTCTACATCTTGTTGATTGCATGCCACATGCACAGAGGGAACGATTAGAAAACACTTGTTGTTTTCCGAGAGCTGAAAGCTGATGTGTGATTCACAAACTGGAAAGACAAGGTGAGTCGAAGCAGAACGGAGGAGATGCTGAGAGGGGGAAGCAGCCGGATGAGGTGACGGGCTCCAGTGGCAGGTCACGTGAAGCGAGGGAGGATGTTAGTGTGGTGGTTTTAGCTTTAGAGTGAGATTGGACAGTGTCTGAGTGGACAGGACAGAAGGGGACAGGCTGCAGACGTCTTTAAGGTGATCAGTGGACATGCAGAGCGGCACAGAGCCCTGAAACTAAAAATCAAAGGAGGAGAAGAAGAAAGGAGGAGGAGGAGTGGCTGCCTCGTCTCGAGACCCCAAATTCTCAAGACGCACACGTTTGACCATTTCCACCATTCACACTCTCATGCTGGAGGGTCTGGTGTGGGTATACGTGTGTGTACCTTGTGCCACGGGCCCGATCTGCTCAGCGGACGGAGAGGGGGGAGGGGAGGGTGGCAAATTGGCTGAGTCATCCACTGCGAAGGGAGAGAGACAGAGAGACAGAGAGAGAGAGACACACAGGGAAGACAAGACGTGGATGGGAGGAAGGAAATGAAAAACTAACAACCCGCTAATAACGCTGGTTTGATGCAGAGCGGAAATCCCAGGATCCTCTGGGGTTTGATTAGTGACTAGTCTGCTGTTTCTCCAGAGCTGATTCATAAACAGATTATAAAACAACTTACCTTAAAAACATCACATATTCTCACTAGAGCAGCTCAATATTCAGATTTAACATAAAAACCCACAAAACATGACAAGTTAGCCCCTGAATAAGAAGCTTAATCCTCTTTTCTACGTCTATTATCCTGCTTCTCCTTCTTTAACTTGTCCTCCTCTCTGTCTTTCTACGTTTCTGATTTCTCTCCATCCTGTGCCCCTTCGAAAGAAAAGAGTCGGTCTGAGCTAAAAGCAAAGTGTGATGGAATCTCCAGCCTTTTTCGGAGCTGCAGCAGATTGTTCAATCGCATATGAACGTGTTGGAGGGATTGATCGTTTTTCTCTGGCACTGCACAACCAATCACATTCCCCGGCTCGCAGCCATCTGGCAGCGTGCGGTCCAATCAATGCCTCTGCCCCAGTGAGTCGTGCACATGTGCAAACACACCACCATCCGTACCTGTCGTTCCAGGATGTGCAGCCGCCCCGCCGTGGAATCCGTTCTCCCTGTAGCCGGCGCTGTAGGCGGAGAAGCCGTTCTCGCCGTTCTCTTGGCCGTTGGAGGCCCAGTGCTCGTCTGGCTTCCGACCGTCTGCCATGCCTGGACGCCGGGGAGGGGACGGGTCACCTGGTGGGAGACAGAGAGAAGGGGAAGATGAGCAAAATACAAAAGAGGGGAATCCTCTGAAGCATCTCAATACCATGTGGCAGAGCAGTCACTAGAGGGAGGTAAGGAGCCACGCTGCCGCTCGACCGGCTTTGTCTTTGTCTCAGCGTCCACGTGCTGAGACAGGAAGCAGAGAGACAACTGATCTGCATCTCGCCGCTCGGAATTCACCGATTCTACATTTCACACGACTCCCACCGACGGAGCATGTGTTTCATTTCAGTCGACATGGTGTGAGATTCTGCAGCTGTCTGTGCCAAACCCCCCCACACACACACACACACACACTCAGACACACACGCTTGATTGATCTTTAAATATCCACCAAAAAGCAAATCATCATCATCCCAGAATGAAATAAAAATACACGACAACACGCAGCTTGTAAAATGATAGGTGGAAAAGGGAAAGAAAGAAAAGATGCGGACACACCCTTCACATCCCCTCAGCGCCAGAGATAGGGAGGCTGTTACCACGGCAACCAGCACAGGTCTATGGGTGGGGTAGGAGGGGTCCGGCAGATGGGTTTGACGGGCAGATAAAAGACTGACACACACACACACACATACACACCTATAGATACATAATTGCACTTATTAGCTGGAGCGCAACTAGCCCCCCTCATTCATTTCAATAACAACAAAAGACAGCACCCCCTCCCCTCCACAGGAAACACACCACGCTGCTGTTTAAACAGGATTAGCACGAGGACCCTCCCTCGCTCATAGACTGCATCTTCATCATCGAGCAGCTGATTCCATCAGAACAACCTGTGTTCCCTCGTCACCTCCAGCAGCTCCGAGCACTTCCTCTAAATCTTTGTCTTTGTCAAGCTGCTTTTCTCTTTCCTCATGTTCTTCTTCCTCTATTCTCCCACTATTAGCCCATGTGAAATATACTGGTGTCGGCCTGTGTGCCCCTCCTCTTCATCCCTCTCTCTTCCTGCCCATCCCTCCTCATCCCTCCCTCCTCCCCTGCAGTGCTGCGTGGCGACAGGCTCTCGGTGATGTGGGCTAATGTCTGCTGCAGTGGGGAGATGTGAGGATCAGAGGAGAGAGAGAGAGAGAGGGAGGAGGAAAAAAGACCCACTGACACTGTGAAGCTACTGGGCCAAACTGTCTGAGAGTAAAAATCCCAGCCCAGGGCTCCGTCTACAGTCGCAGCTGTTGCTAAGGAAGAAAACCGGTGCGCTGACAGCCACACGGTGCCGATGCTGGTTCAGGGCTGACCTGCTTTCAGCGGCTGTTTAGTAAATAATGTGCCAGCGTCTGCCTTCGCACATTGTCCCTGTGAAGGACGATGAAAAAAACAAGAGCTGCTTTTGATAGAAAAAGAGAAAACGACCAAAATAGATCATTTCCTCACAGGTTCAGATGCACAACATCACAGGGAGCCAGACTTACAGCCAATGAATGATGATGCCTGCACAACACTACAGTGCAGTGCCCACAATCTGAGAGAGAAATCTAAAGAAAGACTCCTGCACATGTTCTTTAAAGACGTCTGGCACATGTGTTCAGATTGGTTCTGGTGGTCGGTGTGTTTTGAAAGAATTGATCCCGTAAAGGACAAATACCTCCACCGATATTTAGGCCTTAAAGGAAAAGAGTCCTTGGTCCCACCCCTCCACAAAATGTCATAGAAATCGGTTCTGTAGTTTTTGCGTAATCCTGCTGACAAACGAACAAACACTGATGAAACCAGGAGAAATTAGCTCGTTACTCTTCTGTAGAATCTCAATCTGTGAAATTTAAAGTTTTAATCAATGATTAATGTTTTTTAGTTTTGAAAGAGGAGAGAGAGAAGAAGCCGAGCTGCTCAGCGTGTGAGCTCAGCCCTGATGTGGACGGGGTTAAATCAACAGCACCACCAGTCAAAAAAGAGCTGTCACATCTCGTCACGTCTCTCGAACTCAACCTGGCGGCCTCGTCTCTGCCAGAGAGGGAGAGGAGGTGAGGAGGAGGCCCGGGGCTCGTCTGACTTCCACGTCCCCCCCCTCGTTAGTTTGTCTCGCACTCGCCACACTTCACTTTACCTTCCAGCCCGAGCATCCCTCCTCTTCCTCGCACCGGCGCCACTGCACCCCAGCCTTAATCCGACCTTACTTCCTCCCTGTCTGCAGCTCCCCCCCCCCCCCCTTCTTTCCACCAGCCCCACCCTGATCTGGGTCAGCCATCACGCCTCCGTGGAGCGCCGCTCTCATCGGAATGTCACCATCCATTTAGGAGGGAGGATGGAATCTCTGGCAGCCTCTCAGTGGGCCAACCTGGCCTTAATCCTCAGTGTGTGTGTGTGTTCTCATCATGTAGAATATCATCTCTATTTTATCTCCTTGTTGTCTTTTCTACTTGGAAATGTTGTTTTCTATAGTTGTACATTATTTAAACTTTTAACCCTGATTTATATTCTGAGTTTCTTTTATTCTCAGAGTCTCAGTGACCTTTTTATTCACTGGAGATAATAAGCTTTTATCTCCTCCTCCTCTCGTCCTGCTGCCTTGAAGGAGGTCACTGCTCTGCTTCTCCATAAACAATCAATACATCAGACAAATTATTTACATGTTTACAGATATCAAATTATAATGAAAATAATAGTTTAAAGAATGATTCTGGAGCAAAATGCTGTTGCTCAACCTGCTGGCGTGTTTAGTGGCATATAAATGGGAGTATTTGCATTAACACTGTATGGTTTGTTGCAGGGGATGATGGGATGGTGTCAAACTGACGAGGAGGACGACAGCAAGGTTGTCGTGACCTGTAATTAACCCGGACTCCAGCTTCCTCCTCCTTCTCCTCCTCCTCCTCCTCCTCAGCGGATTCAGTTTTGTTGACTCAGCAGAAACGTGTGCGGGACTGAAGCATAACCAGTGAAGTGTGAATGAACTGTGTGTGTGGTGAACACACACACACACACACACACACACACACACACACACACACACACACACACACACACACACACACACACACACACACAGAAAGAAAAACACACTCCTGCTTACCAGAGATTCAGGGATGATTCCCACTCCCTACAAATTTAGTACCGTAATACAGGCAGTAGAGGTGCACCGAGATTATGTGACTAATAATTTCTGATTAAACTTTTCATTATCACTAAAAACCTTTTGCCTCAGATAAAGAAATTATTATGAATCAAAGTCGTAAATGTGGTTGGTTGATCTGAGGGGAATCATGTGATGAGATGTTGACGACACGACAACAAATCAGAGGAACGACTTTACGACACTGCAAATTCAGTTAGCATCAAAGCTTCAACTGAAGAAGTAATAACCAATTTTAGTTATTGATTTATCTGCCAGTTATTACCTCAGTCATTCAGCTCGTGTTTTCTCCCGTTTGTTTGTTTGTCAGCAGGACGACGCAAAAAAACACAGATTTCCAGGAAACTGGAAATGTTCTTGGACATGGTGAGACATTTATAGTATTTTCAGATTTCAGGGGGAATAATTGACGATATGAAATGCTTCAGTTTCACAGTCTTCAGATCTGCCGGTGAATCTACTGACCGGAAAACTTGCAGGACTCCACCACGGAGGCTGGAGGCTCATTTCTAAGAATATGCGACAATTATTCATCTTAATAAGAACCGTCATAATGTATTTGTAGTAGTGTTCTCTAGTTTTTCTCAAGAATATAAAATAAAGTATGATTCAAGATAGAAAATGAGAGTTAAAAACTGTAAATTACAATATTACTTGACGATTATCATTGCTAATCATCTGCTGTTCTACTCTGCTGCTGTGAATGGAGCCTGTTTCCCCTTTAAGTGGATTTAAGAGTTGAGCCGACTGGAGCTGCCTGCTGTGTCATCCCCTGCTCTGCACCTTCAGCCTCAAGTCGATGCTTCCTGGCACGCACCGCCCCCGCCCCGCGGTGATGTCATCGTTCCCATGGCGACATGAGACCCAGAGGAGGGAGGGGAGGGGCCAGGCTGGTGGCGGTCAGGAGGAGGATGGCGGCGGCACAGAGCTGCACTTTGACCACGTTATGGATCTGGAAATAGGTCACCAGACCCTGCAGGCATGAGGGGGTGAGTGTGTGTGTGTGTGTGTGGGGGGGGGGGTCCATCATTACTAACACAAATGGAGGCCGAGCTTTTAAATCATCAATACTCTGATGGCTGGTGGTTGAGGGCGGAGGCTCCTTCACATATCACCGTCTTATCTCTATGGACGTTTGGTCCTTTTTACACATTTTACTGACAATGAAATATCGATCATTCAAAAGCAATTAGCCAGAATAATCAATAATCGTTCAAAGTCATATTTCAATGGTTCCAGCTTCTTGAATAGAAACAATGTGAGCTTCGAATGTGGGAACATTTGATCTGTGTCTTTCACATTTTATAACACAAATGCACAACTGATAAATTGAGACAATAATCAATATTTGCAGCTTTAAACACGTTCAGGTTTTTCTTTTTGAGAACTTAAATCTCTGTTTGTTTCGCTCCCGTCTGTCACAGCTGAGGCGTCTCCCTGCTCACGCCCATACACACCTACACACACGCACAAAAACCCACAATCTCAACCACACACACTCACAAATAAACACACCCACTCCCTGACGCCCCCGAACGCATCCACAAACCCACAACTCTCCGCCTGAGAGCGAACACATTGTCAACATGAGCTAAATATAGACGCACACACACACACACACGAGGCTTCTTTACTCTCACAATCTACATTTAGCTTCTCGCTGCGTCTTTTCATTTCCTGTCCAGTAACTCAAACTTTAAAAAACACCAGACTGGAGTTTCAACCTAATCACTACTTCTTTCTTTTTTTTGTCAGGGGGGGAGGGTGAAAATATCTCGATGACATCAACGCAAACAATCGGCCATTAACCCCTTCCCCCTCCCTGACCCCATCCCTCTATTATACATTCATAAACAGCCAGGCTAATCATCCGGCTCAGTGCGGCCACTTACATCGGACTCCCAGGCCCCCGATGAGTCATGGGAAAAGAGAGAGTGAAAAGTCCCGGGAGTGGATGAGTAGCTCGGCGTCTGGCAGCCGACCAGACTTCTGTGTTTTCCTTTAAGTTATTTGGGTGCGAGAGGAGTCGCTGAACATTAAGAAGCAAAAGAGGCGTAAAAAACAAGGTGCGATTTGATACAGAGGTCCTCTATCCTGAGTAGTGAGGGATGCGAGCTGGTAGAAGACCAGACCGGCTCATCTCGGTGTACGAAGGCCCAGACCTCCCAAGGACGCGGCCCCAGAACTCCTGACCTGGGACGCAGCTACAGTTTCCTGCTCGGGACACGTAACATAACTGTCTTTCGTGAGGGAATTAGAAAGGAAATCAACTCCGCACCAGTGTAACCAGCTGCCTCTGCCTCGTCTCCCCAGGCTCCTTCTGACGTTTAATGTCAGATTGCAGGAGCTGCTGGTGTCTGCACAGCTGCTCGAGTGTTTCTCACTTTCTACCACGAGCTAATTTGATGAAGCTGCTGTTTTGCAGCGTCCATGTTTTCTTTGTCAGCTCACCTGACTGGAAGCTGTGTCTTCACTGATGAGACGGACGAGCGACGAGTGTCTGCTCCGATCTGCCTGCAGGAGACAAGAGAGGAGACATGTCAGGAAACCAATCAGCTGAAGTTTCACTCTCATCATCACACAGGATAACAAAAAAACAAGACCACCCTCAGCCCGTTTGACTCGGCGCCATCTTTACGCTCTGACCTCCGAGTCCAGAATCCTCTGGGCTTCATGTTCAGCCCGAGGCGGCGGCTCAGCTCTGACCAGGGTCGCCAGGGTTGTGAGACTAAAGCCAATCAAAACCATCCGACTGCCCACGGCTCAATCGAGAGGCGGCAGAGAGCGTCACAACGTTTCTCTGAGGATCTGGAGTTAGTTTGGTGAGGTTTAAATGTTTTAATTTCAAATATGGATTATTTATGTCATTAAAATGCAAAATACCTTTAATTCAACCAGCGAGACAAAAGAGACCAGACTTCAAAAGTTTCCCAATTCTGCAGGAAACCCAGTGATCTGGTCACCGAGACTCTGCCAGCTGAATTAATCCAACCCTCAGTGTGGCTCTTCTAAGCTGCCGCTGATCGGCTGTACACGACAACAAAGCCGAAAATAATCTCATCTGTCCAGAGTGTGTGCGCTCAGGCGTGTGCACGTGCGCCGTCAGTACACGTCCCTTTGTTGTCTCCCCCCTGCATTTTAATGTGGGTTTCATGTTGAAATTTACTGCGTTATTCTCCTCACACGTTAAATATCCCTCAGATTTTCTTATTTGCATCTTTTAACTTATTGTGTCAAGTTTAAATCAATGTAAAATGAAAACCACAATATTTAAAGCATTCCTTCTTCTTGCAGCAGGAAGTCAAGACAGATTTTAGAGACAAGAAATGAAAAAATACCAACATAGACACTGAAAATCTCATTAACGATTCATGTTTTCCAGGTTTAGTTTAAGTGGAATTCAGAGAAACCGTAAAACAAACATGTTCAGAGGCTTCGACTCAAACCTAAACAAAATGGAAAGATGAGAAAGTTGGCGACAGCGAGAGAGGAAGAACAAACAAAGGACTAAAGGGACGATGATAATAATCCAAGAGAGCGATTCTTTTCCATAAACAAGTGATTACAAGTGAACATGTCCTCCTCGGGCCAACCAGACAAACTCCACTGCAGCGAGACGTTTTTTAAGATTTGTCAAATTCCTGGGTTCCGGGCCGAGCCAGGGGATGAGCGAGGGGATTACGTCCGCCATGAAGAAAGACAGATCTGCACGTTTGCTCTGCTTTGGGACCGTGAGGAGGTGGAACACCAGAGCATCCTGTTAACGTTAAAACAGTGTGAAAGGAGCGGTGGTGGGGGGGGGGGCCTAGCGCCAATAACAGGCGGTTGGACGGAGAGAGAGAAAGAAGGAGATAGAGATTCTCCAAACAGGAAGGAGGTTGATTTATTAGAGGAGAGAGAAGAAGAGGCCTGGAGTGAAGAGGAGAGGGAAATCACACAGGAGGAGTAATTCTCCTCTTACAGGAAAGAATTGATTCAGTTTACTGCGACCACAGTTTAATATTTCTTTCACACACAGGAAGGATATTGATTTTACGGGTAAAAAGAGAATATAGTTTTCTAAAAGGATGGTTTCAAGACCCTTAATTACAGTCATTCACACTTTGAATTAGGTTTCCTATGTGAAAGCTACAGGAGTGAAAAATAATATTTAGCTCTTGTCACTTCAGGGACTTGTTTCTAAAACGATTGGGAATAAAAACAGGTAGTTGAACTAAAATGCACAAAATAACAGTTGGCATTAGATTTTAATGTGAAGGACTGATTAATTAGATTTGTCTAATTTGCCAAATTCAATTAAAAAACCAATGAAAACAACTTCAAAAGCATTTTAATGTTTCTCCAATCATTTATGAATAATAATCTCATTTGTTCTCTGTCTGCACATAAAGAGGAGGAGGAGGCAAACAGCCATAAATAAACCTCAGAGGGAAACGAGTTGATATGATGGAGGAGACAGAAAAAAGGAGACAATAAGGAAACTGAGGTCAGACAGGAAATAATGTCTCTTCAGGGGAGAAGCTCCGCCAAGTAAAGAGAGGGATGAAGAGAGGGAGGGAGATGGAGAGATAGAAAGAGATGTGGAGTTACAGCTCTGCCCCAAAATATCAAGAGGAAAAACTTTATACCTAAAGACACATGTGTTAAATCATCAGAGTAAATGATCCGTCGCTCGTGACGCCTCGTTTTTCATCCCACTGATAGAAACTCATCATGAATTCACTCGTACAGAGATTAAGAGGGAAACCAATGAACAGATTAATGCAAATGAGATGAAATGAGGAGGAAAAGTGATTAATGAAAACATACATATCTGCACTTGGTGTTTCAGACACTTTCTGAATTTCCTAATCTTAACTACAAACTCATTAACTACAACTTTGACAGGTAATTTCTCCAAAAGCTCATCAGACACCGACAGTCAACCCAGCAGCTCATGTTGTCGGTCGACTTAACGGAAGAAAAAACAGGATTCAACAAACGAGCGACTCATCTCGAGTCCCTGGAAAGAGGGAACACGCTGGACTCTGCGTTTTCCTTTGACCTGCATGCTCCTCCAGGGAGGACAGAGGCCAAGTGGGTCGAAGACAGAGCAGAGGAGACGGGGGGAAGAGTCAGAGAGAGACGAAGGAGGTCAGAATCCGACCTAATCCACAGACTTCATCAAACACAAAATGAATCCTAATCTCTGCACGCAGCTAAAAGGCCTGATAAGCCTCCAATGAGCCACCAGAGGAGATAAAGGGGGAAATGACAGAAAGATGTTTTCAGAGTTATTGGGTTCAGACTCAATCCTGCAGCTGTCAGGATGCATAAAAATAACCGATAAAGGAATCGCATCAATCATCACATTAGTGGTAAATGTTCATGGGCTCTGGATTGATTTTTGGCACTTGAAACTCGTCTGGCACCGTGGGAGAGCGACGTGCACGGAGCAGGAGGCAGTAAAAACAACAACAGCTCAATAAGCCTGGATTCAATTCCAGCTCAACAAAGTCATTTCAAAGGTCCATCAACCTGGTTATTGTGTTTACAAGGAGCCTGTTGCACAATCAGACTCGTGGAGTTCTGTGGTGATGGGTCACAAACCAGGATTAAGTGGTTTAGACGCCAAACTCTAAACGCAAATGCACCAAAGTTAATTTTACATCCTCACAATCTTTCCTTATCCCCAGGTGTCGTGCATCGATACAGTTTCTGGTCGTTTCTCCCTTTTTGAATCGTTGAAACCGCTAAACGAGGACCTTGAAGGAACTGCAGCTGCATTTGAAACCATTCAAGTGTCACTCGGGGTCTTACCGGGACACTTGAGTGAAACAGAAAACCCTGTTTTAAAAACCCACACACTGATTTGTGTGAAAGGGAAACTAACTGGAGAGAATGTGATGATTTATGGGGATAACGTGCCTGCTGGAGGTTGTGGCTCAACCTCGGGGTTCGGCCTGTAAAAGTCTGACAGAGCCTCTCGGTCTCTCCTCGGAGGTCTCGGTTTCTCCCCTTTTTAACTTGGCCATCGCCCCCGTTCCCTCATCCATAATTCACAAAGACAGCCTCCGTCTCCCCACAGACAAACACACACAGACACGCACACCCTGAGGACGACACACGCCACCAAACAACACAAACACACACATGTTTGACACATTGGATAAGAGAAGCTGGAGTTAAGGTGAAGGATGTTGAAGGGCGTGGACGCTTCCAAAATACTACGACACGCGATTTCAAAATCAAACTAAAGAAAAAGACATTATTTCTCTAACGTCCTGCAGCTGCATCAATAAACGGATTCTGTGTGTTGACAAGCAAACGTGACTGAGACCTTGGGCCGACACATACTCTTCATACCAAAGATGCAAAGTAAACTCCCTCTGTGTCCTCCACATATTCTACAGTCTGAACCTGGTCCTGCAGCGTCATGAAACCCAGGCAGGACCAGGTGCAGGTCTCTGAGCCTCGGAGGCAGCAGCTGCTCTGTGTATATATATCCTGCAGGTAGAGGCCTCGCAGCAACACATGCATCAGCCCACATGTTCAGACAGGGTTTATGAAAAATGTACAGTACGGGCTCTAAGGTGGAAGGACTTGAGGTTTCTGAGAGTTTTAAAATCACATCTAACCCTAACCCTAACATGATCAAATTCTTCTCCTGACATTACAAATATGAAAAGTGCCAATCTTCCGTCAACACAGATTCCTTGAACAACACAAGCCGGCTGTAGACTCCCGTCCTGTCGGTTCCATTCAGCTGCTGCTGCCTCCGCGGTTCAGCTCATCTCTGACACGCGGCGTCATATCACATGTCAACACACACTTCAGGGCCGATCTGTCAAGGTCGAGTTGTGAAGGGCACCTGCGGCACGTTCCACACAAATCTCAGCTTCTAGTTTAGGGTCGATGTTGAAGGTGGATGAGTTCAATTTCTCATGTGGCAGCTGGAAACTTTACATGACTCTTTAACATGACAAGTTTGACCTTGAGAACAAGAGTTGGACAAAATATCCACAAGTCAAGGTTCAGTTAGAAACATTCTCCAGAGTCTTCAGCCTTTGTTTAGTAAAAAATAATAAAATCGATAAATGGAGAATGGAGAAACACCAGATGCTTCACTTCCCATGATGCAATGCAGAGGTTAAAGGTGAATCCTCGGGTTAAATTAACTACATTTCATGCACGTTGTTCAGCTCATGAAACAATGTCCTCCTCTTACACACGTAGCATTTCAAACGCCTTCCTGACAAACAGCGGTTGGAACCAGCGGTGGCGTTGACTCCAAAACAATGTCCCCTCCCCTCCCACTTGTTTTGCCCTGCGAGCACGGCAACAGTCGGTTACCCGGGCCGCACGGCGACCTCCACGCCAGGCGACGACCTCAGGTCGAGGGCAAGAGAAGATGCGGGGTGACGCAGCGAAAAGAGGACGATCAGGAGGTGGAGGATGACGGAGGGGACAGGGCTCAGTTTGTGACCTCGCAGAGAAGGACAGGGAGAGGCCGCGTGTGCCCCTCGTCCCCCTCCTACGCCATGGCGTGTCATCATGAGTCGGTTCCTAGGAAAAGACAGTTCGCCTGAGAGCTGCCCGGCAACCACCCAGGCAACAGACAGAGAGAGAGAGAGAGAGAGAGAGAGAGAGAGAGAGAGAGAGAGAGAGAGAGAGAGAGAGAGGCGGAGGGAAAGGGTTCCAGAGAAGAGTTAAAGACGGGGAGTCCGATTCTCCATCACTCCATCACCACCTGCTCGCTGCAGAAACCACCTGTCAGCCCTGAAACTCCTCCAGAGCCTGCAGCGAACTTGTGACAGCTCTGCCGACGCTGACAGGCAGAGTAATGTGTCCTGCGGTCTCGCTCGGCTTGGTGTCACTCCCACGGTGAAACCACCAACAATCCGTTGGCTACGAGTCGCCAACCGCCAGCGGCCACATGCCATCGCAGCCTCGGCCTCTAAAACACAATCGTCGCAGCCGCCGCTATTTTCCAATGGATATCATGTTTTCTTCCACGGAGCAGAAATCACATGAGATCAGGGTTTTATACGTCTGGTAAACACTTCACTCTTCACGCAGAGCGACAGCAAACCCAGGGTGAACTGCGCTGTCCTGCTGAATAATCTGTCTAGACGAGGGACGGGAGTAAAGGTCATCAAAACACAGAGACGGCCCCGGGCTTATCTCCACATCGGCTGTTTCACACGATGGTTGGAATATGTCAACGGCAAATATCCTCACTAATGAGAATCTGTGCAAACAAAGGGAACATCGTAATGAAGGAAGTGGAGATTAGAAAGGCACCAGTTCCTGTCAACAAAGAAAAAGATGAGAAGAATGTTAAATCTTACCTGGAGGGGGGGGGTGGTTATCACAGCTTATTGTGTGCAAAGAGGGCACAAGGTGGCGCTGGTGGTGACGGAGGGGGGGGGGCACGGCAGCAGCTTCTGCAGAGAAAGAGCAGACAGAGAAGAGTCAAGAGAAGGGCAGCGTCGCACTGACAGAGAGGGATGCAAACTGCATCCACACACACACTGAGGTCTACCCCCACACACACACACACACACACAGACACACACTCAGCCAGTGTCTGTGCTGCACTGACTGGTGGAGGGGGGAGTGGAGTTGGGGGCGGGGTGGAACAGTGCAAGAAATGTGTGTGTGTATGTTTGTGTGTCACATTAATTCATGTTTGAAAGGGATACGAAGCTCATCCTCCCCCCCGAGGGAATAGAGTTCAGAGATAAAAGACCGTCTCCATCCAGGAAATGTCCACATTCTCGTCTTTCTGTTTGTCTCAACTGTAAAAATGCAGTTTCTTTGCTCAAATGCACAAAAACACAAGCGCGCGAGCAGCAGCAGCAGCGTGCGTCCACACGTGCATGAGCACTGTGTAGAGGCAGGAGAGCAGGGGCTCGCACCGGGCTGAATAATTGCTCTGTCCCAGTGCTCATTTGCAGGCATGGCCCGCTGCAGCAGCAGCACTGAGACAAAGGCAGAGAGGGGGAACGAGAGGGGGAGAGGAGGTGAGAGACACACTGGGAGGAGGGGGGGAGAGAGAGACTGTAAAGGGCCAGACAAGCAGAGAAAAACCAAATCCTAATTCTCTGCTCGTTACTAGAACCTCAAACCACATGAAATGAAGTATATTCATATTCACGAGGCTCACAAAGGTCCCAGTCTTCAGCTCGGGGAGGTGTCAGCATGAATGAGCGTTAGAGATCACTGGAGTCGTTCCTCCTCTCACTGCGAAACCTCTAGATCCAGTTTCCTCTGGAACCAAAAGCCCCGGACCGGAGCCAAATCTGGTCGCACACGCAACTGTACGTCCACTCTCCTTTTTGTGCAAATGAAACGTTCCTGCAGCGAGGCAAATCCGTGGAGTCGGTGACCGGCGACGTCACAGCCTCAATAGCAAACCACGTTTGTGAGGTTGGCCGCCATTGGTTGTAGTTTTCCCTGTGAGCCGAGATGGAGGAGCTCCTGATTTAGCTGATGTTGAACATGACCTCAAACCACACAACTGATTTCCGACGGCCGTGCCAGGACGGGGGAGTCGGAGTAAAGTTTGGAGACCGGACGCACGAGTCGGGGGTTTCTCCTGGCGAGAGATCGAGTTGCATAAGAGGGAAATAAAGCTTTTATCTAAGTGTTACATCTTCTTTAGTATAAAATCTATTATTTATTTGCCAAACATAAAAATGCAATACTCTGTGGAGCATGTTATCATCTTTTAGCTCAAGGTTTTGATCACCACTGCTTTAAAGTCCAGTCCAGCATATCGTGCATTTAGCACGTTAGCATTCTGCCAACATAGACTTTATGAATCCGAGCACATCCTTTTGGAAGTAAATAGATGAAACCACTAAAGCCAACCGACGGGACCACGCTGATGTCAGGAGACACTCCCCGACATGTTCGCCAGACCTCAGCGCGACCACAGAGGAAGTCGGGAGGCTGAATCATGAAGGATCCAGTCATACGGCTCTGAAACCACTTTAAAAAAGAATCAGGAGGAGGAGAGGGAGGCAGCAGCGCTCCTTCCATCCCACATCACATCTCCTCCTCAGTCCCATCATTAGCTCGTCGTGTTTCGGGGGGGGAGTAGAATGAGCCATCGGTGAAGGACTGTAATCAGCCCGTCACCGGGGGCGGCCTGGATCGGGTTTAAAGAAAGCAAATGAGACACGGTGGAAAATTTAGCACGGCGGTCGTGAGATCATTTTAAATGTTCACATTTGCAGAGAGAGCGTTCAGTGTTCGTGAAGAACCGAGGGGAACCGAGTCTCTGCAGGAGATAAGAGGGGAGGTAGAGGGGGAGGACAGAGGGAGACTACCAGAGAGGCGCAGACAGTCCTGTCAACGCCGGCCGCCGTCAGGGAGGCCATTTGCCAGCACCGATTAGAGGCCGAGGCCGGCACCGGAGCTGCAGAGCCGGCAAACAAGGCAAAATCTAATCTCCCCTCCGCCTCCGCTGCCAGAAGCAGATGCTGGCCGGGCTAACGCCAATCTGCCACGGCCCGACTGTCAACGGGCACGGCGGCGCTCTGAGCTCGCTGTCGACAGATTACACATGATTCTGTTTGACCAGGACATATGGAGAGGAGACACCTTCTAAGTACAGGAGGTGCAAACAGGCCTCCACAGATCCAAGAGGTTTAAAAATATTATTATCTAATGCATGTTCCAAACTTAAATGTCACTGCATAAGTGAACTAATGATTATAAGTCAGTCAGAGGCTTTATCTTAATGTGACTTAGTGGAAGAATCTGTGTGGTTTGGTCATTTTCATTAACTTTAGTGGGTCACTTTGTCACAAGCTTTATAACGTCTCCAAAATCGAATACGAAAATAAGTAGATTAATATCTCAGCTTTATTCCCTTTATTCTATCAAATGCTGCTTATCGCAGGATGAAACTCTCATGGGTCACAATAAAACCTTACGTCTAATCCCAAATTAAAAGGTAGGTCAATCTCATTGCTGTACTGGAGGGTGTGGCCAGCAGTGAGATTGGTGCACGGCCAACTCACTATGATCAGGATTAGCTGAATGGATCATGGCGGCCTCAGGGGAGTAATCTGCCCGGACCTCTCCATCCAGATTTGGACGGAGAGTTTCAGCGCTGGTCAGTGGGTTTTTACGACTGGTGCAAATATCCTGGACGCCAAAATAACGTGGCCACGTGCACGCGGGCCTGTAAGAGTTAAATCCCTGCAAACAGCTGCTGACTCTTACTGGGGTTCATTTGGCCTGTGGTGCATCATCATCTCCAAAAAGCCGTCACCCTCATCAGAACTTTCTTTCCTTCCTGAAAAGCATGACTCGATCTGTTTTTTAAAAAATGCAGCTTTAGCACGAGTCTCACTGAGCGGGCAAAGTCATGGCAGGTGCTGGAGGACACGGCGCCGGGTTCTGCATCACCGAGCGCAGGCGTCACTGTTGCTGTGGCTCCAGCTTTGTCTTACAGTGACGCTGCATCGGCTAAAGATAGAGGTCAGAGGAAACACGAGCCTCAGACTCTTACTGTGCATCTGAAATGTGAAGGATGCTCTTTCTCTCAGAACCACAAAGTTGTGAGGGCTCAAGCTCTTCATCCCTGACGACTTCATACATGTCACCATAAGCCCCACAGTCGGTCCAGTGTTAATACTTTCACCCAGACATGGACCTAATCACTCGTTAATGCCCGAGGACTGGATCCGCTGCGTCGCCAGGATCACAAGAGCAATCTCCTCCCGGCACGAGGCCCGGCGACGTCCAGCCTCGACAACAACAACCGCCTCAAAATGGCAGAAAACACTCTGCGGCTGCGGCTGCTTGTTGTCGTTGTTTGCTTTAAATAAAATAGCAAATTAGATTTGAGAACACGGAAATCTAATTAGCCAAATCCGCTGTGATCTGTCCGTCGGTGTAAAGGTTAGCAGCCACTCATCTCTCTCAGGCTCAGGTAGAGAAGTCAACAATAGACCGCTCATATCAATTCATCAGCGAGGTTTGTTTGATGAATTCATTTCTTTTGATACGAGGTCAATTTGATCCTCTGACTCAGGAGAAGCTTCTTTGTTCTGTAGTTATTTTCCTGCCGTGCTCGAACATTTAAATTCACTCTCATTAAATATCATTTTTTGAATCTCTCTAACGCTGTCTGTGTATTCTCTCCCCCCAGGACGCTGGTGTCAGAGGTCAAAGGTGAACCTGCCCAGACGCTGATCCCCTCCATCCCCTCAGCTCATAGAGACGCCAGCATGACTCACGGTAAAGCTGCAGCTTTACTCCTCGTCCAGACACACACAACATGCAGATCCTGTCACAACAACACGGATCTACAAATTCATTTATTATCACCGAGCCGACGTTGTCAACTAACTTTCTGCATCATTTTTCTTGCGCCATGTGACTTCATTGAATCAGCTGCTATTCTCATTCTCCTCAGTGAATCCTCACGCTGAGCTGGACGTTATCTCCACGCTGCAGACTGCATTTCATATAAAGGCAACGAGTGGATCCCAGTCCTCTCTTGGTTTCCCAGTTTAAACCAACACAATGCAACTTTTCGTACGTTAAACCAGCAGCTTGAATATAAAGAGTGAGTGTGAATATGGAGAATGTTTCCTCCTTCGTTCCCACTCCTGAACGTCTGTTCTATGTAACACTAGTGAGTGGGTACCATCTCCTGTGAGGAGAACTGAGTCACAGCTTCAACTGTAGATCAGTTCAAAGAAACTTTATCTCCGATATTAAACAGGGAACTTTAAAATATGAAGAATTCTAAACAGAGTCTGGCGGATTTGTTTAAGTCTTTAAATTCAGCCTCCGAATTGTGCACTGAAACTTTAGTTCATCTTTAAAATCTGCTGCGACAAATGTCCTGAAAATCGAACTACTTAATAGAATTTGAAAAAGTAATGATGTGAAAACAGGCAGCCGGTGATAAATGAGAGCGACTCCACTTTGCTTCAGTCACAGCAGAAGAGCTGAGCTGCATCGATGCTTCATCATCGGCTCCTCCTGAATCCAGACACTTCGGTGCGTGAGTGGTTAGTGAGAGTGCAACTTCCTTTTTCTGCTCGTTTGCCAACAGCGAGCGTCACAGGCTCGATGACCAGTGGCACGTGCACGCGGGAATGTGCACGCCCTTCTCCTGCAACAGCTGGACCACCACTGGATTGATGTTTTTATTGCGACGGAACGAAAGTAATCCTTCCTACAAACCGTCTCATTACTCACATTCATATGCATGAGTACAGTGTGCAGGAGGAACACACACACACACACAGGCTAAAGATGGCCTGCGTGTTTGTGTGTGTGTGTGTGTGTGTGTGTGATATTCCTCTGATATAAGCAGAACACAGGAAATTCCTCAAATGTTAAGTATGCGTCCAAGAGGCCAGTTTAAAACAGAGACAAGATTTGAGAAGAAAGAGACAGGAAGTGGAGAGACTGTGTGTGTGTGTGTGTGTGTGTGTGTGTGTGTGTGTGTGTTTACAGCTGGAGAAAGGGGGGGGGGGGGGCTGATGCTAAGACTGATGGGAAAATTCAGGGGTGAAACGCAGTCAGCTGTTTTTATGGACTTAGATAAATGTGTGCCTGTCGCACAATATGGAGTGTGTGTGTGTGTGTGTGTGTGTGTGTGTGTGTGTGTGTGTGTGTGTGTGTGTGTGTGTGTGTGTGTGTGTGTGTGTGTGTGTGTGTGTGTGTGTGTGTGTGTGTGTGGTTTCACACTAACCACAGGGTGTAGCCGTGGGCTTTGAAGTCGTCCCTACACTCTGGGCTGAGCTCGAACACAGGCTACTGTGCACGATCCCATATTACTGCATGGAACAAATCTCCCAGCATGCTTTTCCCTCACGGGGAAACACAGTGGTCTCTATGCTGCACGTTAGACTGAGCTCAACTGGTCCAACACGCGGCTGCAGCTACAGATTATTTACATTCATCGTTCAGTGGAGAGAACGTGTGAATTCAGACTGGTTTTCTCTGACCTGCACTCAAACATATTCAATTCTCCTTATGTAAAACAGGGAAAGTGTCAAATGATCATATTTAAAAAGCTGGAATCATCAATTCATTTAATTTCTACTTGGTAAATTCTGCTACTTTTGAATATGAATCATGAGCTTCACGGAAAGGGCAGGTGAACAGCGAGGGAAGATAAATGCTTGTAATTTGCGGCAGGGCTGTTTCCGCTCCTGAGCCTTTTCCTCTCACGCGCCATCTGCTCTGAATTAGCACCTACGCGGGGAGCTCGGCGGTCTGGGCACCGGTGGTCAGACGCTGCAGAGACCTGGAGCTCCAGCAGGGGAGCAGAGGACGGAGCTGCAGCAGCTGCTTTCATATTTCTATGTGTGAATATGAAAACACAGATGAAGACTGAGGTGGAGAGGAAAACTCCCTGCTGCCGATTTACGACTTATTTTCTTTGAGGTGGATTCAACTTTTGTCGGACTGAAATAAAAAAGGAAAACTCCAGATGTGTGTATGACTTTGTGGGTTTGATGGGTGTGTGGCGTGTCCATGCACTGTTTACTGTCTTTTAACCAGGATCCCAATCTTTACTAGATCCCGACTGATTTAACAGTTTGCAAATAAAGATCTGTCGAGTCTTTGAATTCCAGTTGGATATATTTGTTTGTTTGTTGTGATTCCTTTATATTTATAGTTATTGTTCCTGTAAAATATCATCTAGAGGAGTTTTCACTTGTTTCACTTCCTGCTACAAATGACAGGGGAGCATTAGCGAGGCTGTCAGTGAATGAAGTGATTCTTCAGCCCAGATGTTGAGAGCCAGGTGTGAGAACCAGAGCTCAAACCCTGTGGAGTCACTGAGGCCTTCAGGCTGGGAGGAGAGAGGACGCACGTGTCACTGAGACTGAGTGAGGAGCGGAAGTTTCTGGAAGTCATCAGGCAGCACGAGGGAGGAGGAGGGAGGAGGCAGCTGCACAGGACTCTAACTCTGTGATATCCAGGCGTGAACACAAGCAACATGAGACCCAGTGAACGACTGCACACATCAGATAAAAGAAAGATGCTTAATGAAGAACACGCCATCATGGAGCCCCATCCTGGACGGGCTGGTCCTCGGCCCCGCGTGCAAACACCCAGCTCGCCGCTGCCGAATGTAAACACCAGTCAATGACAAGCAAACACAGACAAACACATCCCAGAGCTGGAGTCAACAGCTGTCAGGTCTAATGGGGCAGCTCCGTCATTCAGGCCGCGCACCAGAAACCACCCTGTCAGTGAAGCATCCAAAACAAGCAAGTAGGCACTTTTCCCTCCTCCTCCTCCTCCTCCTCCTCCTCCTCGTCCTGCTCCCCACAAAATAAAAAAGTATGAGTCACGGGAGGAGGCTCGGAGGACAGAGATGATTTTCTGGCTGCGCTGAAAGGGGAAAAACCTCAAGCACCAAATGAAACATAATGTTTTATGCTTTAACTTAAACTAAAGACAAGAGGTTTGGAGCATTTTAGACCCTAACCCCCTTCTTCCTGAAGACTGCACGACGAATGACGAAGCTGAAATCAGCCGAAGATGAGTCATGCATCTCAGAGATCTGCTCACAAACAAGCTCAAATCGTTCAGAATCAGCAGCTCAAGCTTGTTAAAACCCCAGAATCCCAACGCTGCAGGTGATGAATCAAATATGCATCAAGTGCCAAAGGAGGGGGGGTTGACAGCTGCTGGGTGATTGATAATGTTGTCGACTCTTCAATCAAACAGAAACTGCAGCGTGGCAACGAGCACAGACAGTGAAGCGGGCAGCTCCGTGCGACAGGAAGCGGCTCTCACCTTGAGACGCTCTCAGAAGCCTGTTAGTGTAAGTGATACAGGGATAGTGTGGTGAGGGGGAGAGGAGCGTGGACCACACGCTCAGGGGGAGGCTGTGATATACGAGCAGACCCCGAAGGCCTCGGCAGAACAGGGAGGGCAGTGTGTGTGTAGCCGGGGAATCACTCCTTTCCATTAACAAAAGAGGAGCTGCAGTTATTAGAAAGAGGAGCAGAGTATGATGGAGACGTGTTAATGACTTCCTGCACTGGAGGGACTGAAGGGTGAGGTCGTCCCTCGTTAACGCGCTCGGGGACACAGGACACGTCTCTGTCCAGTTCCCTCACGTCAGGATCATCCTCTGCAGCCACACGTCACATCAGCATCAAGGTAATACAGTTTCTGCTGCTCAGCTGGGGGACGCTGTGTGGGCTCCAGGTTTCCAAGGGGGTTCAGGAGGCAGCTGTTTACTTGCTGAGGCCATACCTTTGTTTCCATGACACTGGGATCAGTCGCTATGGATACGACGCCTTCGGGTAACGAAGCTAAATGAACAGAGGACCCGAGGACTGGCAAAGGGAAGATGAAGTGGGACGGTGTTAAAAGCGTTTGTTTCATCTGAAGACTGAAATGTATTATTAGCATGAACCTGGGGTGTGAATATCTGAGTGATTCATTGCCAATAAAATCAATAAAAGATCCCAGACCTCCTTAATTCTTCAGGTAAAAACCTACAGTGACATTAAAAAGCATTTTTAAACTCTCCTGCAGCAGCCAAGGCCCGACAGCCCCTGAGACTCTGCACCAGCGCTGCAGTCAGAGTGACTGAAGCGTGCACAGGTCGCTGAGCAGCTCTGGTGTCAGTGCATCGTCCGCCCTGCAGCAGTGACATCATCTCAAACACACACACACACACACACTGAGGCAGGAATTCACACACACTAAACAGTGACCACATGGAGGCACGACGCTGCTCAGCCACACCGAGCTTTGTGTTTTCATTCCTCAGATGTGGACGCAGATTAAAGCGTCTGCCATCTCCAGCTCTGTGACTCTGTGGTTTTAGACGGGCTCACGTGACTGTCGACGGGACGCCACCACTGCCGTCGCCGCCCAGTGCAGGAAATAGCTGGGCTCGAGAACATAGGAGCTCCTGCAGATGAAATGCATTCCACGTATCCTGGTTTGAAACGTGCAGAGATAAAGGCTGGTGTGAAGCAACAACGTGAAGATTACTTTCCTGTTGAGTTTTCATCTGGTCTGAGCGGAGGAACGTAAAGAAGGGACACAACTATCTGGTTTTCCTTCTGGAGTTATTTACATTTCTTATTATTGAGGCTTAAATGAAATAAGACACGTTTTACTGGACTGTACTTCACTTTAAACTCTCAGAGAGTAAATCTCTCAAATCAAAGCATTCCTCCTCCAAGTCCGTCAAATTTAATCAAGCTGCACAGAAACTGGATCTTTGTCTGAATCCAGACCAGAATTATCCTTCCACCAGCTTTAGTGGAAATCCGTTGAGTTGTTTTTGTGTAATCCTGCTGACGGACTAACAGACAGGGGTGAAAACACAACCTCCCTGGCAGAGATACATATTCAAGAAAGGCTTGGATTCTAAACACAGAGGAACTTCCAGCTGCTTATGTCACGGTGGAGCTGCAGGATCCCACACAGACCAGCAGCCGCTCACAATACAGGAGGCTGGAGAGCTTTTCCCACTCAAACAGGTGGGAGACCAACTCCCAGGATCCAGGGTCAGCTTGGTTTGAATCTGCTGTGACTGCCAGTGATTAACTCATCTGCCAGGATCTGCCTCTTTGACCAGAGGTCGCTCAGGAAACGAGCTTTATTGTGCTACGCTCCATTGGCTCTGGATGGAGGAGGTAACTTCTTTTGGATTCTCTCTATGGGTGACCCCTGAGTGGAGGGTGAGGGAGAGAGGGGGGGTGCAGGGCGCCTCCATTGGGGTGTTAAAGGTGGCGATAACCCTGGCAGCCCCTCAGGGGGGGTGAGGAGCTCAGGGATTTCCCTCCCTCACCCACAGCGGCCACGGGCAGGAAGGCACCACGTGCAGCCTCTGCCTGAGGTAGAAAGCAGATGGCGGGGGATTAGCATCTGAATGTGGGCATGCACATGGGGGTGCACCCTCTCCTCATGCTTCCCCACGGGGGTTCGGTGAGCTGGGGAGAAGAAAGACTGGGGAGGGACAGGAATCAATAATTGGCGACCCGTGGCGTGCAGACAAAGGAAGTGGGGAAAAGCTGGTGGCTTCAGAAGGCAGAAGAAACAGCTAATTACAGATCTGCTCTTAGGAAACGTCACTCACGTCTTTGTTTACACGAGCATTTCTTGCATTGGGATAAAAAATTGAAGACAAAGAGAAGTTTGCGAGTGTGTAGACACGACAGCACCAGAGACAACACCAGGACGCAGCTTTGAAGTTCACGTCTGTCGTGTTTGGACGTAAAAACATGCTGGTATCTACAAGGAGCTGTGGAGTTTCCCCAGTGCTTTCCAACACACACACAGGAAAGGACCATGAGCCTATTAAACGTCAAAAGAAAAACAAAAGGAAATAGTAGAAGTGAGGCAGATATATTCCACATCGTTATGTTTTATAATGACGGACTGAAAAGACTGAATGAAAAATGTTGGACAGTTTAGATTCAGACGTAAAAACACAGAGCACAGGTTTGTTTTTCCAAAGAGACTGAACATGTGACGCATGAAACACTGGAGGAATGTCAGGGAAATCAACTTTATATGGTTATAAGCTTTATTATTACTCTTATTTAACATCTGGTGACGCTGCAGAAGGAAGCTGAGGTTCTCCAGCAGGATTTATGATCCGTGGTTTCACGAGCTGACCTGAGGTCGAGTCTCACGCCACCTTCCCTTCTCCAGCCGGTCAGGAGCGTGACACAGGAACAGATGATTCGTTTTACATTTCCAGTCCCTTATCTAATCGCCTGGTGTCTGCGTGAAGCTGATGTTGAAGAAAATGGAGAAACTAGAAGGAGAAATGTGTGAATGTCGTCTTCTAGTCAATATCCTGTTATTACAGAGCAGCACAGAGCGTCTACACACTGGTACTCAAAGGGGTCATTCCTTTGAGGGGCTGGTTTCCATGGCAGGGGTTGCCGTGGTGAGGGGGGCCCTTGGTGGTCCCATAGGGGGCAGTGGGAACAGGCGACGCTTCAAAACAACACAGAGGAGGAGAGAGGGAACGAGGGAACGATGGGAGGTCATTGAACGTAACGATCATTTCTTCCTCTTGCGACGCCTGTTGCACGTCTGAGGGAGGACGTTGTCTGAGCCCCGTTCAGACTCATCCAGCAGCGGCTGCAGTAAAAAGCTTCCTGGACGCCGGCCAGGACGTCCACTCCACACAGTCAGCTGCTGTGTTCCTGCAGCCCGCCTCGAACCAGGCCAACAGGAACGCCATGTACCCTCCATGCATCTGTTTCTGCGTCTCACACGGGCTTTACTGAGCCGTCTGTGAGACGCTCCTGTGGACTGGGGGGGGTTTCCATTCATCCCGTCCAACAAGCAACAGGCAGATGGGCACAGCGGCGCAGAGACGGACACTTACGAGCATCCACACGTGCACAGAAACATGCACGCACTAACATGGTTAGGAGATGTTCTGGTTTAGTTTAGGAAGCTTCGGGCCCTGAGAAGCAATTTGTGCCGAATCCTTTGAGACTTATTTCCATGACACTACATTCCAGTCGCACATTTAAAAGCAGAGAAACCTGATCTGGAGTCTGTACGACAGAACAATACGTGAACGTCCAACAATGAGGCTCATTCATTCCTGCAGCACACTTCAGCCAGTGTATTCTCCTTTAACCGCTGCCAGTGCGCTGTTTGTAAAAGAGAGACGGGGAGAAAACAATCTCGCTGTTTAGCTTCAACATCTGGAAGTCATAACGTAGCTTTGCCGCTACGCTAACAGGAGGTCCCTGGCCCGTTCGGGGAGATGCTAAGGCTCATTAGCGGTTTCTTTCCGCCTTGGGCCCGGGTCAGAGTCCGAGAAACGAGACCGGAGGCCTCACGAGCTTCTGCTGCATCATTTAGGCGACTTTTAAGTTTTAAAATAGTTCTGGCTTTGATGAACGACTGAATAAAATCAAAAAGCTGCACATTGACAGGCAGAATTTCTTCGTTCCTCTTGTGCAGAATGAAGAACTCGAGATTCACTGACAGAAAATTGAAGACGAGGTAGTTTTAGCCTGAAAAAAGTGTTTTTTGAAGTAAGAACATGTTTTTGATGTTGTTGCACGGTTATAAAAATGCTTTTAATCGAAATGTCCTGAAATATTTAGTGCTTGGCTGTCCCAGTGGCAGATGCAGGAACGAGCTGGCTTCATGCAGCAGCCGACGTCACCATTATATCATCCAGAACATGTCAACAGCCCAGTTGGCTGCATTCTTGAGCACCACTTACGGGTGTGAAACCTCAAACACCATTATAAGCTGGACTATGAGACATAAACCTGCTAAGACAGACACATGTAAACTTCCTGTAACGGCTCGGTGTGAACACGTAGGAGGTTTCCAACTTGGGAGCTGATGGAAAGCTCTGGTAGGAGGTTGGAGGCTCCTTCTCCTCTCGTGTTCCCACTGCCATCACCGCGCTGACCTCGTGGATTAGCTAACACGGTTACAACACCGAGCTGCAAGCGCGAGCAGCGGAGAATCCTCGAGATGTCAATATGTGACAGGCTTGGAGAGCAGGGACGGCCCACATGAGTGTCCTCTCTGTCGAGGGGCACCGTCCGTGAGCAATGGAATGAGACACTGGCTGTCAGGCCCGGTTTGGGAGACTGACTGCTAGTCAACCGTGGACCGGGATCTGGTGCAGGGGGCCAAGCGGGCTGGGTGAGCGGGTAGAGAGACCGGCGTCCTGGACCCAGAAGGCCGCAGGAGGCATCTCAGCTGCGTTCATAAACAGCGACTCTCACAAATGGGATCTCAGGCTCAATTAAGACTTCATTTAAACAGATGTTTCAACCACATCTGGAGTGTTTGTGAATGCACCACAACAGAGAAGATGCCACCCAGCAGCAGCTTCATCACAGAGTCAATATCTCTTCTGCTTTCATATTAAACTGAGAGACGAGACTCCGAACCAGCTCAGAGAGGAAACAGGCTTCAGAGAACACATGGAAAAACTCTGTTTGTCCTTTTAAATGTCTGCAGCCTCGAGAAATAGGTTCACAACCCACCAACCTTTAAATAATCAATTCATCTCAAGGATGAGAGGATTTCTCTTTTGTCTGCATCGGGCAATTTGTAGTATTGACGGCAGAATCCACACAAACCTGAAGCTGAACACAAGAGATGGACGATAAATACAATATGAAATACTTAAAATAACTTAAAACACCAAAAGAACTGCAGGGTCTCAATTAATTAAAGTCTAAATAAATTATTCAAAAAGCTAATGGCAGCTGGGCCCAATGAATCTGTGGCTTAACAGGCGGAAACAGTTTAAACCTACGAAACAAGAGGATCCTAATTGGTCGTGACTTGATCATTTGGTTTATAAAAACACCCGAAAACAGTGAAGAGTACACATCGCAATATAATTGAAGACACGTGAATTGTCTCTGGACGATGGTGTCCTCGTCTTCGTCTCACTTCCTGGAGGGTGGGCGTGTTTGCGAGTGGTGAGTGTGCACCACATGCAGGTCAGTGTGTCGTTTGGTTCCTGTGACGCATCAGTTCAGGTTCCTCTCGCGGTCAAGACCTAATCACGCACTAAAGCCCAGTTCTGCCAGCTCCCATTAGAAACCTGCGGCGCCACGAGGATCGAGGATCGAGTTTCCTGTTGTTTAAATTAAAGTCTTGTCTTCTCATGCAGGTAAACGCACCCCCCAACCTGTTGTGTTGTTATTAAGGTCATTTCAATTAGTCCATCAGTGATTAGACTCAGCCCAATGTGGCCTGACAGAGGCCGAGTCCCGTCAGGAGATTTAGGGGAAACCGGACTCAATCTTGTCACGTTCAGCTAAAGCATCCTGCCAACCTCCATTTAGAGGGGGGGATTAATGTTTCCAGTTTGTGCCTTGCTGGGAAGCCGCGACTGATGATAGATGAATTATACATGAATATAATACATGTGTGGTGGTATATCGAGCACACAAGTGCTGCTGCGGTCGCCTTCAATCGATAAAAAGGAAGTTCGGACAGGAAAAAGCTATGAAAGAAATTAAACGACGTCTCTGCTGCTGCGTATCGAAGCTGTACTGCTATGCTAGCAGCGGAAATGCCTTTGATTCTGCCTTTGATACAGCGCTGAGTCCATGTCCTAATCTCGATCCTGAGTCTCTGAAGTATATTAGTTTTACACGTTTGGAAATATTTCACGCTGGAAAGTCCCACAAGCAAAACGAGCTACTTAAAGGAAGTAATTACTGTGTATTTGTTGTTTTTAAGTATTTATGACTACATTTATTACACTTCACGACCAAACTGGAGGAGAAAACCCAACATTACACTGAACTACTGTGAGTCTCAGGTCAGTGAAGCTCAAGCACTGAATCAAAAGCCTAATAAACGTTGGCTGAGACACTGAAAACCCAAACATCAGCCCACGAAGATGCTGTTTTCATTCCATCCCTGGTCCAGAGCCGGGGTCTCATGTGAGCCAGCTGCTGGAATGTGTCCATATGAAGAGCCGGAGTCGGCGTTAATACCTTTTCATAAAGGAATGTTTTCCCCTCCGACATCCAGACGTGGGAAACCTGCAGTGGCTGTTTGTGCTCGGAGGCGACACACGCAGCTCGGAGCAGCTCCATCAGGTTAATGGACGTCTGGACATTCACAGATCTTTATCTGTGGCTTCATGTTCGTGTAATGACATTACAGGACAGAGGCTCTGTGTGGACGGGGAGGAACTGGGCGGGTTTGGGCTTTTCTGGCTCCCACTGATAAACGTAACTAAATCAAACTAATAAAATGATGTTATAATAAATGCATGTGCAGCCTTTTGCTCGTGCAAGGTGGTGAAACCTGCAGGGGCAAGTGACTGTGACAGAGAATCTGCAGGGCTACTCCCTTCTCCACAAAGCATGCAGGCAGCAGCCAGACAGTACATCACACACACAATATATAAATACATATATATGTGTGTACATGTATGTGCAGTAGTATAATGATCCTAACGCACCTGCACTGGTCTACTCCCAGTGTCTGCTCCTCGGAGGTGCAGTGGTGCAGTGGAGGTTTCAGCACCATGCAGGCGTGGACCAGAACAAAAGGCTGCAGCGCAGGACGCAGCACAACACCGCAGAGGAAACCCTGATCCTAACGTTCATCTCTTTACTTTCATCCTGATTCTCCTCTATTCAATTAAATCACAAAGAGATGTTTAACTCCACAGCTTCAGATCCGACATTTAACATTAAAATCCACTTTAAACTGTCCACAGACACCTGACCCGCAGCCGGAGCCCCAGAGGAGCCACGGCAGCGGGTCATCACGGAGGGTTCAGGGGGATCTGGAGCCTCGGCTCCCCGCTGAGAGGAGGACAAAGCTCCGGAGCTCTTACCTGGAGCTGGAGGCGGCGGAGCGGCTCTGGAACCCGGAGTGAGGGAACTGATCTGCGGGGACAATCAGGGAGCTGCGGGGCCCTCTGACCACGCCCACCAGCCAGCCATCTACCGTAAACACTGCAAACACGGCGCAGTAGGATTTATCAATACCAACAATGAGAACATTTAATTATAAGCTTTATGTGAAGGACACAGTTAAACTTCTTCACAAACTTTCATATCCATCGTTAGTATTGTTAGTAAGTATTAATATTCATAATATTAACAGTCAGTAAGAGTTGATGTGTCTTGAAGATGTAAAGTGGGGACAGTTGTCCATCATGTCTCCTCACAGTGTGGACGTCTTCTAAAAGACAGTAAAAGACAAACACGTGACACTGACTCACACACATGCACCAGCTGTCAGCACAGATGCTTCATAATTAAAGAATTAAATGAAGTTCTTCATGAAAATACACATTTTGTATCATACACACATCTGAAAGAATGAGCGTTGCCACGGTAACGTCTATGTAAGCATCTGATGTGACGCTGTAACATTTGAAAATATCAAACACAAAGAGACTGGAATCTTCAAATCAAAGCTGTGCAAAGAAAATGAATATTAAAATCAACCCTCCAGTCATATTCAACAGTCTCTCACCTGCTGCAATGGAATTATTATTATTATTATTATGCATGTGTCTGCCCCCTGTGTGTGAGCATCTGGCTCCCTCTGCTGGTGAGAACCACACATTGCAGGAGGGTCTTTACTTCCACAGGTGTTTTACATCACATTTCATTGAGCTGCATCAACCATGAGGAACAAACCAGAACAACAAGAATCAAGAAAGTACAAGTTCTTCAAGAAAGACAAACTACAAAGTGCTAGAAGTAAGTGACATGTCAGTGCTACTACATTGTTAGTTTAGACTTTTATTCAAGGTGTAGTCAGAAGAGGTGTGTTTTTAGTTTGAGCTGGAAGATGTAGACTTTCTGTCCTGATGTCATTGTGGAGCTGGTTCCATCATTTAGGAGCCAGGACAGCACCGTCCATTCACAGCACGGTACCAAGTACTGGTGTTTTGAAACAGATGTGGGCAGCTACTGGTAACCAGTGAAGGGCTCCTAAAATTCAAACTAACGTCTCTTCTGACCCACATCATGGACGAGTGAAGGGGAAGAAGCAGAAAAATTATTTTTCATGATACTTGAGGTTTTATAGTCGCCAGGAGGGCAAATAAGATCAGAACTACACTAAAGCTCCTCAAATCTATCAGTGATAACACCTCTGCTTACTGTTTAGCACCAGCTCATTGAAAAATGCTGGAATATAACATTGGATATTTAATATTCAAATATACATAAACTTAAAAAACAATTTCTCTTTTTGATGTGCACTGAAGATATTAGTTAAAAATCAAAAGATGAGACCAGAGTTCAGAGTTTCAGTTTTTATTTCCTGATACTTACATTTGAAAGTACTCAGGACATAGCACCATTAGTTTGATTATTTCATTTATGTATACTATTTATTATATAGTATTATGTTATGTTATGTCAAAGATCTAAATGTCTAAGTCTTATGACATTTGATTGTCCCAGAGAATTATGTGTGAATTATAATGAAACATATTCAGACATATTTATGAGGTCGGTTTGGAATATAAATTAAAAGGTGGCAAAACAATACAGTTGAACGTTCTTAATGATGTGAGTTACAGAACGATATCACACACACAACACAAGCCACCGAGCTGCAAAACCCCTGAACGTGTTAAAAATGTGCGAAACTACATTTTTATTACAACTTTCCTCAGTTTAAAGTTTCTCCTGTTTCCACTGCTGCTGCAAACTTCCTCAACTTCTCATCCTGACTTCCTCCAGGAGCAAGTGGCAGATTCCTCACTTCTGGCGGACGATGCTGCGGCCGATGAGTTCTTTCATGATCTCGTTGGTGCCTCCGTAAATGGGCTGAATACGGGAGTCAACAAACGCCCTGTGGGAACAAAACATGGATTAATATGTTTGACTTTCTCACAGCGCCCCCTGGTGTTGTGCGGTATGAGTCTTACTTGGCGATGGGGTACTCCCACATGTAGCCCCAGCCTCCGTGGAGCTGGAGGCACTGAGTGGCGACTTTGTTCTGGAGTTCAGACGCCCTGGAGGAGACACACAGCGTGAGGACTTCAGCCCACAGCGGAAACTTGGCCAATTTGTGAGAAGCTGGTTGAAAACACACTCTCACCAGAACTTGGCCATGGAGGCGGTGGAGGCGTCCAGGCGTTTCTCAGCGTGGAGCTGGAGGCAGTTATCAACGAAGGCTCGGCCCACGCAGATCTCAGTTTTCAGCTCTGCGAGCTTGTGCTGCACAGTCTGAGGAGGAAAGTGAGACGTTCAGACCTTGTCACACTAACGGGAGGCGATGGAGACACTGGCTGCCGTTACACACCTGCAGGTGAGCGATGGTCTTGCCGAACGCTTTCCTCTGCATCACGTAGTTCCTGGTTTCCTCAAACATGAACTCACAGCTCGCGATGGCCATGACGGCGATCACCAGACGCTCCTGCTCCAAAACACACAAACGGGATTAACTGAGCTCAGGAAGGAGAAAGTCAAATGTTTGTTTCACGTGTTTCTGTCACCTGAGGCAGTTCGTTCATCAGGTAGTAAAACCCCTTGTTGACTTCCCCCAGCAGAGCGTCCGCCGGCAGCCGCACGTCCTCGAAGAACAGCTCAGCCGTGTCCTTTGAAAGGAAGAAATAGATTCAAACCTCTGTACGACTTCTCTCAGGATGTGTAGACGACTGAAGGAGACACTGATCGTCAGCACCTGAGCCTTCAGTCCGATCTTCTCCAGCTTGCGTCCTTTCTGGAAGCCCTTCATGCCGTCCTCCACCAGGAACAGACTGATGCCGTGTGCGGCCGCCTTCGCCTCCTGATCCGTCACGGTCACGACAACCACCGCGTCGCACATCCACCCGTTGCTGATGAACACCTTGTTGCCGTTGAGAATCCAGTCGCTGCCGTCCCTCTTGGCGTACGTCCTCACACCCTGGAGGTCACTGAGGAGAGAGAGAGGTCACGAAAGCTGGGTCATGGTTTCTCTAACGTTTCCTCCGTGGTGCTTCCTGACCTGCCGGCTCCCGGCTCAGTCATCCCGATCGCAGCTATGCTTTTCCCAGCAGTCATGTCTGGAATGAAGCGTTCAATCTGCTCCTTGCTGCCGTAGTTGGCGATGTACGGCAGGACGATGTCGGAGTGGAGGGCGAAACCCGGGCCGGTGCAGTTGCAGTACATTCTAGATTCGGGACAAAAGCAAAAAATCTTAATATAAAAGTCAGTGTTTGAACTCAGACGTGTTTCTGAGTTTCGGTGCAACTCACTGCTCCTCCCACACGACGGCGGCAGAAAACAGGTCTCCTCCGACGCCACCGTGCTCCTCCGCGATCAATATTCCCAGCAGGCCTTGCTCCCCGGCCTTCTCCCACAGCTCCCGGCTCACCTGACCGGCCTTCTCCCACCTGGAACAAGAGTTTACATCACTTTACATCCGTCCCTGCTTGGTCTCAGTTTGACTCTGTGATGTCGACAGGAACCCGGGACCTACTCCGTGTGGTGCGGGACCACTTCCTCTTGAAAGAAGCGCCGCACGTTCTGTCTGAAGAGGTCGTGGTCCTCGTCGAAGATGCGCCGCGTCCCGATGTCCATCATGTTCTTAGCGCTGGACGTCTCGGGACGGATTGAGTGGGAAGACGGACCGGAGTCCTGGGCCTGACCGTGGAGTCTGATCACACAAATTATTAGATTAGATAAAATAAAATAATCCTCGATAGTCCCACAACAAGTGATAAATAAGTAAACTTGTAATATAAACACAAGGAAATATAAAAATACACATTGCACAGTAGACAGAGAAAGAAAAGAGATTTTAAGAAGATTGGGCAGAAGTCTATTTATATATATATATATATTACAATAATTAAATATAATATAATAAAACTATCAAGAAAAAGAAATGAGGTAGATTCTTAAAGCTGGAAACTTATGAATAAAAACTTTGTTGCTGTTTAAAAAACATTTTCTTTATTTGGATTTTCAAATTAAAGCTCCCTGTGTATTTACTTTTCAAAATAAGGGCTGGGTATCAGAGGTTTGACCTTTATTCGACATTTACCTTCGTGAACAAAGACTCAAGAAGTTAAACTAATATCATACAAACTAATATCTTATCAACACAAAGTTAAACTTTCATACATGACCGTAACAAACGCTTGTTCACGATATTTGATCCTTTCACAACAAAGCAAACTTTAACAGGACAAAGTTCAAAGTGATAGAAACGACACGTGGGACCTGGAGGTCGTCGCAGGAAACACGGAAGTTCGTCCGAAGACGTTTCTCATCTTCAGAAATCCACATTTAATCCTGTGGCTCAGCGACATGATGGAAAAGAACAACACGAACAGGACGTGGACGGATTCAACGGTCTCTGCAGACACTTCCGGGTTGGGAGGAAGTCTCGCGAGATCGTGAAATAAAGAAAACCGTTATGAAATAAATAAGAACATCTCATTTATTCATTATTCTATTATTTTTGTAATGTAACTGGAAAATATCATAAAGTCAATGAAAGATAAAAACATACAAAATGAAAACCAGACTGAAATTCAAGATGGGCTCTTATTATTTAAATGATCTTTATTTATAACAGAGGACAAGTACAGTGACATTGAATCCTGTTGACAAATTAAAAACTAACTGATTATAACATTCAATTTAATACAAATATTACATATAAATGATTATTCCTATTTCATTTTTGACACTGTACAATTTCTTTGCATGATTTCATGAACTTATATATAACTTACTAACAACCTGAGGAAAAGGCTTTTTATCATAAATCTATTGATTTATCTAATGTACGTTGTGAGATCTATTCAAAAAGATTAGAAAACCTTGGAACAACAAACTGTAGATTTATGTTCTGCATGTATAATGTGCGTCTAATTCATTTTCATAATTAAGATAATATGACCTTCCGGCTTGTTGGTTTGATGAATCTTGTGATTTGTCTTTTTAAGTGTCACAATCTTTGAATTGAATTTGAACATAAAGAATAAATGTTCTTGTGGGGCGACATCATCTCCTCCTTTCATACAGGACGGTGTTTCCTACGTTAGAGGAAACATGAGAGGAAGCAGCTCTTATTGTGGCAGCTACTTCAATATGTCTGATTCATTTCATTTAAATTAGGAACCAAGCAAAAGAAAACACAACTATATGTGATGTAGCCTGGATGTGGGTCTATAGAGCTGGAACCCCAAAATGTTTATCGGGTTTAAATATTTCAATTCATTTTCATAAGGATGGAATAAAGACGCAGTGTGAGGCTTGAATGTTTCCTCTTTACACTGCAAATGTATTTTTCTTCCTGTCTTAATATAAATATATATGTTATCATTATGTAGCTTATGCAACATTTAAGAAAACGACCTGAGTTCAGTGTCAATATAGAAAATAACCTGAATGAAGAGAATTAGACTTTAAAAACACAAAATGAGGCTGAATCAGCAAAATCTCCACTTTACTCAACATGTTTTAATATTTATGAATTGTTCATTTCCCAAGAGGCTGAGTGTGCTCTTTGGTTTTTGGCTGGAGGTCAATGAGAGATCAAGAGTCAACCCAGATGGGATGTACGTTGGAAAAGTTTATTCTGACATGAACAGAGTGGAAATAAAGAAAACTTTTCGGGGGACTTTTGGCGGTCGTTCCACGCCCGTTCTCCAGCACCTTAGGTTTTGCTGGGCCAGTGGTGGCGTGACTGAATGAGGTGGCGGTGGGAAGGGAGGGATCTACCCTCACTTGATGAGCGGTCACCCCTTCTCCCCCGTTCCTCACCCCATGCAGAGAGTGGAGACGCGCCCTGGGGGGGAGGAGAAGCCAGGTGGGGGTGGGGGGGCTCAGCGGAGAGGTGGTGGTGGTGGTCACGTCCCGAGAGAAGGAGGGCTTGAGACGAAGTTTACAGGAAAACAAAATTAACAAGATGGGTTTGCTTCAACATCCCTTGTACATAGTCCTTGTCTTTCCTTGGTTGGTCTTTGAAACAGTGTGGATGTCCGGGACACTGTGGGCTGTCTGTAGCGAGCTACAGCTTCTTCAGCACTCCCGCTGCCGGCCTCTTACACAGACATGATGTGCTTGACGAAAGCTGCAAGGAGACCAATCAAAGCTTCAGTATCATACGTGTGAAAGAAGTCAAGAAGAGAAGAGAAGCATGCTGGGAAATGGAGCTCACCCTCATAGTGCACGCTGCCGTTCTCGTCCTCCTGGCCGGTCATGAGGGAGTCGATCTCGGGCTCGGTCATCTTCTCTCCTGCAGCCACATGAGGAGCCGTGTCAGGTTCATGCTCACATTCTGCGCACGCTAAGCAAACTCTATTTGTGCTCCGTCTATATTTGGAGACAGGCGACTTGAGACTCACCCAGAGTGGACAGCACGATGCGCAGCTCAGCGCCCATGACTGTGCCGTTGCCCTCCTTGTCGAAGACGCGCAGACCCTCAACGTAGTCGTCGTAGCTTCCCTTGGGGAGGGCGTCGACCAGTTTGAGCATGGGCATGAAGTCATCGAAGCTGAGCCTCTTGTTGGCCATGTCTGCGGAATCACAACACAAACTCAATACACCGTTTTCACGCTCATTGACCTGATAACTCGTATTCGTCTTGTTCGGGCGTCTCACCGTCAGCGGAGGGGTTGCCCAGGATTTTGATGACGTCCTTGTTGGTGGGGTTCTGGCCCAGGGCGCGCATGATGTCGGGCACCTGGTTGAAGGCCACCTGGCTGTCACCAATTCTGTCGAAGAGACCAAAGGACTCCTTGAAGTCTGAGGAGAGAAGAGAGAAGCTTGAGTTACGGAATTCTGACGCAGACAGAGACATAAAAACATGTGATTTTGAATGTTCGTTTTGAGAAGTTGTGGGTTTTGCTTATAGGAACAAAAGGTGCCGAGGACAACGACCGGAGGGGAATTTGCAAATGTTTAAATTGAATCTGTCGAAGCTTCAGGGAATGAAAACTAATCTGCTTTGTGTTGCAGTAAAGTCGTTTTATTTGAGACACCACCGGTGCTTGTGATGTTTTATGTCCATGAGATCCACTTTGGATTTTCTGTTCTTTCTATAAGCGGGTTTCAGCTGTGGCCCCGGAATCGAACGCTGCATTCTTCCGTCTTTGTTCTAAGTTAACTGGGAGCGACAGCTGAGGGTGTGTTGTATGTGTGTGTCTGAATCCGACCAGGAAGTCAACTCCTTCTGACCCCTCTGACAGACGAATGTGGTTTCTGATCGGCAGCAGCGGGAGCAGCTGTACCTCCCCCCCCCCACCCCCCCACCTGACCCCACCCTCCATTCCTGCCTCCGCTTGCATTTGGGGACTGATCCTCCCTGACCGAGGCCCGGGCCATATAGAGGCATCATCGCTCCAGTTACACATGAGAATGCTGCGCACGGTGTAATCAACACCTCGTCCAGCCCGACCTGCGTTTCATCCACGGCTACGCAACCCAGCGCCTCAGAATGTACAGAGGAAGCACTTCCTCTGCTTCGGGGGGGATAAAGACGAGTAATCGAAGGAATTTGACAATGAAATAAAAGCTTTTATACAGAAATGTCGTTCTGGTCTCATTTAACGGGGGACACGATGTCCAAAATATGTCAAATGAGCAACGTTTGCATTGCAGAACCACAACTACTGTGTCCACACTGAACAAAAGGCTCAGGATGGAGCTCTGTGGATTCCTTGTGTAAGAGGACGCCGCTGGGTTTGCACCTTAGACCTCGGCCCCATGGATTAGCACTTCTGCTGTGTAAGGGCCACAGGGGCCCGCGACACAAGGCCCCGCAGTCTTAGAATAGACGGATATCAGATGTGTGGCGACAACTGGACAAGAATGACACGCACGACTCTGCAGCTTTCAGCAGCTTCACGTTGGACAAAACGACGAGACGACCCGGCAAATGGAATAAAAAACGACAGACGGAGGTGAGGGGGACATCAGAGGACACGCTCCCGCCTGCTGCTGCTGTCGTAAAGGAAATGTGGGATTTGTGTTATCTGTGCAGGATGAGTCTTCTTCACTTACCAGCAACCTCTTCCGGTGAGAACTCAGTCTGTCACGTGGAAACACACACGTACAGACACACAGACACAGGGACGCACAGGGAAATGAATGAAAACAAGTGATTTATGAGTTTAGAGGATAAACAGATGAAATGCAGTTCATGTAACATTTATTAATTAAGCAGAATCTAGGAATTTATCAGCCAAAGATGGAGAATTCTAAACATTTTAAACAAGTCTATGTCTGAATGTATTTCAAGGCCTGGGTTCTTGGGCTCGGGTGCAAATATCAGCCTTGAAATCTTCACAGATTTATTTCTAAGTTTTTCAGAGCTGAATTAAAGACGTCAGCTCGATTTCAGTTCCAGGTTCGGGCTTATTTAGAAAAGTTGAAATCCAAACTCAGAAAAGAATCAGCCCCTCGGTCGGATTTAAAAAAATAAAAAAGGTATCTCCATCGGCACCACCCCACCCAACAGGTCCAGAAGAAAAACACAACATGGTACACACCATTTTTGCAGAGTAGGAGCTGGAGGAGCGGAAAGAAAGGAGGCGAGAAGCTGAAGTCCCAAGACAGACTGGTCCTGAGCCAGGATCCGAGCCCCCCTCTTATTTAACCCGGCCCTGTGATGTCACGTATGCTAATGAGGCGGATCAGGTGACACGTTGGAACTTCTTTAACTTTCTTAGGGCAAACGGAAAGAAGAGCTGAGCGTCCTCGGGAACAGGGGGAGTCGGCCTTTAGAAGGGGACGGGGTTATTTTTAGACGGCAGGAGAAACTGTGTCACTGCTTCTGGAGATTTCAAACTCGTTATAACTCGTTTATGGATTCAAAGCAAATGGGTGTCATTGATTGGACATGAGTAACGTTGTGTGTTCTGTATCGTTGATGCGTGTTGGTGTAAATGCAGAGATCCCAGCTGCCTCACTTCAGAGGGGCTCCAGGTCCAGAGAGCTCCTTTACAAGGTGGTATTTTTAAACAGGGGGACTGCTCCTCCTCTTATGGTGAAATAACAGCCGGGAAAAAACACACGAAATGTAGATTCCACTCGGTCGAGATCTGAAAAAGTATAATTAGGGATTGGACTTGAAACCTTTTGGTTTAGAACACAAACATGTGGTTTGTGGACCATTATGTGCAACAGATGAAATAATGGAGACGATGGAAAGTGAAAGGATTCTGTAGCTGAACTTCTAAGAGTGTTTGCACAGATTAATCAAACTCTATAAAGTGTTTTATAGCTGTTGTGGTTTATTGTATTTCTGCAGCTTCAGTAGAAATGTGGTGCTGGAGCCTCAACTCAAGGCCCCATTGGTTCCGGAGCTTTCAGCTGCGACACGGTTGAAAGCTCCGGAAAGAGCCAGAAGCATCTGGGAGGTGATTACAACGTTTATGTTACACAGATAAAGACTTGAACGACCACACCGGACGCCATCTCATCATCTCAGCCCCTCATGCGTTTAATGCTGCTTCCCATTATTTGTTATGACTGGAGATATGACCCACATATTGTAGGTTGCTGCGCGTTTACGCTCCGAGTTCTTGCAGCTTCTTTATGTCACTTGTTTTTACGGTGTTTGCGAGCGCAGCCGTAAAACGCTGCATGTTCTTTAATCCCTGTGAATTTGATTTTAACGACACTGAAGCTTCAGGGCTTCTGAGACGCAGGCTGCATCGGGAATAAGCAGCTCTGCACTTCACTCCCACTAAACTGATCAGGGAACAGGTTTCAATTCACTAATTAATATCAATTAACAGTTATGTTCTGATAGAGAATAATATTTACCTGCAGTAAATAGATCGTCATGTATCTGCGTCTTTGCAAGTGATGTTAGTTAAAGTTTAAAGTTTCAAATTGTGACCCGATTGTTTCGCTTACTGTTTGTTAAAAATGTTAGAAAGGCATTTTAGAAGGAGGAGCAGTGAATCTATAGATAAACACACGAGCAGAGGATGAGATATTTCATGCTGCAGCAGATCTGATCAGTTTAGTGCTGAACGTCAGGCGTCTGAGGACTTTTGTAGGAGTAGGTGAAGTGAGGCCACACCCCGGGACAGATGAGCACTATTTTTACTCCTGTAAGGTGTTGGGTTTCTCCTACGATGTGCGGAGATGACAAGGAGGGGGTGGGGGAGGAGAAAATGATTGCTCCCACTCTTCACGGCTCTCCGGTACGGTCACCTTCCCCTCAGGTCACAAAGAAGCCGGGGCAGGGGGCTTTAAAAAGAGCGCATTGTGTCGCTGCCTGGTTTTCAGGGTGTTACGTGAGCCTTATTTGGAGTAGAGAGCGGAGCAGCTGAGCCAAGTGTCACATGGAGGACGGAGGATTTCAGACACTTCTCGGTGTCACGTGACGCGTCGAGTGTTTACTCGTTACATAACCGAGCCACAGCAGGTCAGTTCATACACTTTTATACAACGTCTTCACAAATACACACTGATGATTCAGATAAAGTCAGACTCGTGTCACGGTGAGGGTCAGAGGTCAGGTGGCTCTCTGCTGCCCCCTCGTGTCATTTTGGGTGAAATCCACGACAGAGCAAAGGTTGTAAAAACACACGGTTTTATTGTCCACACAGAGCAGAGGACAGGACACTGGGTTTTATTTAGTGCACTGGGAGTATATTTACTGATGACGTTTCTCACATAATATCAACGTAAAGCATTTATTTCTTTTTTAATGTAACAAATTTACAGAATAAATGAAATATACTGCTTTACAACTTTAACAAAACAACTTTTACTTAATTGAAAGTGAGTTTCCTGCAGCCCTCGGGTTAGGCCCTAGAGGACGCCACCATATTGAGTTAAATGAATACACATGAAGGGAACTCTCAGCTTTCACATACATTAAGAGATAATTAAGAAATGAGATAAGATAGTTAACAGCAGCAGAAACTTGAAGCAGGAGTCAACGCCAGCCGGCGAGTTGCTTGTGGAGTCTCTGTTTATTATTTACCCAGATGGACGCAGTGTTCTCATGCACGAGTGCGACAGACAGCAGGAAGACGGATCTTCTTCTGTGTGGAAGCTGTCACACTTCGAAGGCTGGGAACCTCGCCTTCATGGGCTGCAGAATGTCGGCCAGGAAGTAGATGGTGCCCGCCATGCCTGCAAACAGGAAGTGACGTCGTGAGGTTACAGATATTATGATGAGTTTCTGGACCATAAGCCTTTTATTTGATAGGATAGAGTTAAATGTAATGTAAATAAGCAGTTTTTATTATCGTCCAGAAACAGGATATTGGAATTAGTCTATGTTTGTCAAACACCAACAAACACAGCAAGTGGGACTTTCTGAGTAGAACGAGTTAAACACAACAGGCAAACTTATTTCAGGATTGTTTCATTCACAGAAACACATGATTTACAAACACTGGTCTATTCATAACTTGTGATGGTCATAAATTACCTTCAAAAAGGGAGAAGGGAGTGTCCGGAGTTCGGCAGCCATGTTGGCCGTAGTTCATGCACCAGTCGGCAAACTGTAAAGAGAGAGAGAGGGAGAGAGGCGGTGTCACAATATGATTCCTGGCGTGTCGCTGCAGAACGTTGTAGCCGAACGTCTCCAGAGAACAGCGAGCAATGTCAACAACTGCTCAAAGTTGTGCTCGTCTCAGTGAAATCCGAGCATCTGTGGCGGGATCAGGTTTTGACCACAATGTCACTGGGTTGCAGCGGGAGCATGTAACGGAGCTTAGCGACATCTGAAGAGACTATTTCCATCCTCTATGAATAGATTCATATTAATTAAAGCACACGTGGGAGCTGTGCCACCTGGAGCGTGTCCACAGAGCTCGCCACCGCACTGCCGCCTCAAAACAGACAACCACCAGACTATTGTCAGGAAACACAGAAGAACCTGAGTCTCACACGCTCGATCATCTCTGGAAACAGCAACACGTCACAGTTACTGAGCAAAACCCAATTTACATGATTAATAATCACGTCTAAAGTAAAATCATTTAAAAAGCAGAGAAATACTTCAGCTCACTGTGAAAAACAGAAACTTGACCTTGACTGTGAAATTAAACCTTTGCCTTGATTTTCTTATTTAAATGTTTCAGCTCGAACCCAATCACGAACATCCTCATCACTCAAACAGCTGCTGCACTGTGTGAACGCTGCACTCAGATTATTAATAGTTATTATTATATCACACAGTCTCACCATGCAGGCTCTGTGAAGGTGCCTTGGATCCCGGGTTTGCCGGTACAGAGCCAGGAAGGTGTAGGCGTTACCCGCTGCACCGTGACACAGCCCGTAGCCCTTCTTCAGCAAGCCCCAGCGCCAAACCACTTCTCCACACTGGAGGGCGTCGTACAGGTACTGAGTTTCTCCAAAGGCCTGGAAATCAAGTGACATAACAGAAAATATGTCTATGTTTGTGTGAATGATGGGGGAACACTGGGAAAACTGAACTTAGGAAACATCAGACATTAAACTGGGGAGAGTTTTTTTAATGGACCCTAGTTTTCAAATTTAAGTTTATTTTTTGTGAAAATGTCAAACTCCTGACAGCAGAAGAGAAACAATGTATTTATCAGTTAAACAAAATCACCTTTTCATCTTTAAATTTGAAAGAAACAGGAAGAAAATGGACTAAACCATCAGGTGAGATTAGAACTAAACACGACCACTAGATGGAACTATGACTCCTCAAATAAAACCCCTTCATTCTCTGACAGTAGAAAACCCATGAGTGACTTTGAGAGGCTGACTGCTCGTTACCCTGTGCGCCTGCAGGAGCGTGTAGACGATGCCCGGCGAGCCGTGGCACCAGTGCACCAGCAGGTCTCTGTCGTCGCCGATGCAGGGGGGGTAGTTTCCAGACGCCAACTTGAGTCGGCAGACGTGGTCGACGCTTGGTTTCACCAGCCGGTGCACGTGTTCCACCGCAGAGACGAAGCCCGGCTGCGAGGGAGAGCGAGGGACAAGGGGAATCAACACCGACTTTACAGCTGGAACAATTACTTCTTTAATCAATCAACCAATCGATTAATTCACTTTTTACGATTTGGAGGATTCGTCAGACAAAATAATGAATTCTTCTCATCGTGGGCTCTGGTAAGTTGTGATGGTTACTGATCAGAACCGTCTTTACCTGCATGAGGAAGTAGTAGATGCCCGCGAGTCCGTGTGCGGCGCCAACGTACTGCTCCTGGTACCACTCGTACATCAGAGGGCTCTGGTTCTGGAACCTGAACTTCCTGCTGAGGTGCTCGCCCGACGCCAGCACGCTCTCGCTGATCTGAGGATTGGAAACAACACATCTCAGAAACATCTAATCTGCGCGAGTGAGAGAAATCAATGAGGCAAAAATTAGAGACATCGGACATCGATATTTGTAAGACGGAGCAAATTAAAGCCAAACGGCGAAACCCAGACTGTTGGGAAGTGATCGAGAAGTTAGAGAAGCAGGTTTAGAACCTGGAATTCACTCAATATACTCGGTTTTATTTCCTCCAGTTTTTCTTTTCCAGACTCTTTGGTTCCTGTCGTTCAAACAACTTAAATCCAGACCCTTCCTCCCAAGGAGCGCTCGCCTCAGACGGCTCGGACCCACCTGCTGGATGTACTGCAGCGGGATCCTGTCCTGCCCCAGCTGCTGGTTGATGAAGACGAGGGAGTAGAGGAAGCCCATTCGACCGTAGAGCAGCTCGTCGGGCAGCCCCCCCGATCCCTGCACCACCGTCTGGTGAAACTGCAGCAGTCTGAGAAAAAAAAAGACACAGAACTCAAGAGTCAGAAGCATCATTTAAAATAACTGTGTACAATTAATTATTTAAATAAAATGATCCTCATCTGTACGAACATTTTAATATACATATATACATTTATATATATGAGCTTTAACTAGTGTGCTTGTTCTGAACTAACCGGTTGATGCACTCGTCGGCCTCATGCGGCCTCTGCAGGCGGAAGTAGACCACGGCGGCCACGGCCAGCGGCCCGCTGTCCCCGCACAGGAAGGTGACATCATGGCGTCGGGTCAGACACTTCAGGCTGTGGCTGACGTAGTCCAGGGCCCTGTGGAGGAAGGACTCCTCCTGGAACACGCTGTGGAGGTGCAGGTAGAGCAGAGCGACGCCTGGGGGACGCACAGACAGGAAGTGAGGCCAACGGACAGGAAGTGAGGCAAACGGACAAGCGCCTATCAGATTTTAGGACTTAATTTGATTAAATAAAGAGGCTGATGGATTTAATCTGAATGTTAACTCCCTGATACTGTAAATCTACATCAGCTGGTTTGAATTTTAAACAAACATTTCATCACGTTGTGTCTCCAAATCAGAGAGCTGGTGATTCAGAGGTAGTGGTTGGTTTGTGTAACTGCATCACCTGCCCAGCCCGTGTACATGGTGCAGTCTCTGGGATCCGCAGACTTCAGCCCGTTCTCCATGATGGACAGGAGCTCGCTCACCTTCCGGCTCAGTCTCTGGCTGAACTCTGGGGTGAGCTGGAGGACGGAGACACAGGACACTCAGGGTGGGTGGTGGGGGGGTGGAGACAAAGACACAAAAGACACACAAAAGACCCAAAGACACACAAAGACCCGAATGCACAAATCCACACAAACGCACACTATCCCCGTGCACGTTACCTTTCCCTGGGCGTCGAAGAGCTGCGACGAGTTGCCATCATAGTCCGGATACGGGTTCTTCACAGCCCTGGTGTCCATGGTCACTGGAGGAGGAGGAGGAGGAGGACGATGAAGATGAAGATCGTTTACTGCCGATGTGGGTCAGATAAAAACAGAGAGGTGAAGCCCGGGAGACGGGAAGGGGAATAAAGCGGAGAATAGTGAGTTATAGATTTGATAACGGAGCATAAATCAGATGTACGAGTCAGGAGACCCCCACACACACGCGCGCGCACACACACCACAGCTAGCCGCAGCCTCCAGCTAGCTTAGCTGCTAAAGCTAGCCGCCGCTAACACCGGGACTTTCTAACAAAGTCGCGAAAGTGCAGTGTAAAATAAAACGGTAGTTAATCGATGGATAATATTAATAAAAACAAAGCAACTCACACGCTGCAGCTTCCGGTCTGCACAGCTGATGAAGCTTCCTCGGCTACAAGTATCAATGTGGCGTCAGTCAGCGCGGTGCTGCCACCTGCTGCGGCGGCGGTGGAACTACAGCTCTTTTTATTTATTTTTAAATAATCAACCAGCTGTTTCCTCTTGTGCCTTTTTATTTATCTCACAATATGTGTGTGTGACTTTTTTAAATTCTTAATGTAAAATCTTTACTGTTAAAATATAAATTTAATTCTCTTTGTGAAAACACACATTAATAAATACACACGAGCTCAGATTCACGTTGTGTCGACGGAGAAGCGTTAATAATAAATCTCTCACTCTTGAGGTTTAACAAAAACAACAAAATTCATAGTTCAGATTCAAAGCATCAACAAGGACTCGGAGCAGATTTCACACTTCCACTTACTTTACAGCAAAATTAGAATAAATTACAATAAAACCTTTAGGGAGCAAGTTTGAATATAAAAATGTTTATTCTTACTTTATTAGAATTTAACCGTGACAAAATGATCTGGTCTGATCTGGTAGAACTACAACAATACATCATATTTTATTTATTGAGTCCGGTCATGTGCACATTTTGAGTGTAAATCCAGTATATGGAACACGCAGAGTCTATAAAAGACTCATCTCAAACCCTTTTTCATCATTTCTTTCGCTGACGACTCCAGAAACAAACACATGATCCCAGTTTACACACATGTGGTTGCCATGGAAACGCCACGTCAATCTGCTGTTGACCTTCTGCTGAGCCCAAACACGCTGGCAGCAAACACGCTGGCATTCCCGTGCACGGTGATGATGATTGCCGTCGTCAGAGAGACCACAGGGCCCGTATTGATTGGAACTGTGCTGAGTCTCACTGCTGATGTCCCACTTTCTCACTTATTGCAGAGAGAGACGCCGCTGCAGCTCTGTAATCTCCCCTTTGAATGATCCGAGCAGGAGCAGAGCCCAGTGGTGAGAAGACGTTCAAACAGAGTGCAAACGGGACACGTCCTCTGACGGGCTTTGATGACTCTTTGTTAATATGCCTCAGCTGCTTCTCCTTCCCCCTGTTCCCGAGCTTCACCGCTGCTTCTCTCTGGTTATTAATGACTTTCTGCTCTTAGACTTCGTAAGAATCATCAAACCCGAGTCCTAATTAATCTACGACCAGATACCCACTTCAACTGGCTCCCACCAGGGTTCAGCCATGTTTTATACAGACGATCCTTTGTGAGTCCTCAGATAAAAGCCTGAGAGACGACTTTAATTATCTCAGTTGATTTGAAAATGTGTAATTTTTATTTTAAAATGTACTTTTCCTGACTGTTGGTGCTTTTCACGACCAAATCCAACTTTTCCGAACCCTAAAGTTTGCACTGCAGCGTTTGTGATGACGTGTGAAACCTTGTGCTGCAGAAGGAAGCTGACGGTTACAGTGTGTGAGCCGCAGGTCTGCTGCAGTCATCACTGTCACGCTTTGTTTTTCTGTTTTCTGCGTATACAACATTATTTCCTTACAGTAGCATGCGAACTTGGCCGTCCGTCATTTCCATTTCAATTGAGCGGCCGGCAGATGAAGGCCACTCATCTAGAGCCCCCCCCTCACACCTCGGGACCGCTTTACCTTGTCTTGAGGGACGGGGAATGGAAATGAGGCCCCTGAATGCGACTCGACTCAGAAACAGACCTTGGGGTTTGATAGGAGCTCCTCGCTGAAAGACACATTATTGAGCTGAGTCCCCCCCCGCTGCCTCTGGGAACATCCAGTTATTAATTAGGGGCGATATTGATCATAATTTGTTTGTAGCAGAAGACGACAACCAAGCTGAGCTCACATATTTCAGATCACAACGACAATGCATGGAATATTGCTCATGCATGCTCGTTGGGTGAGTTAGCACGATGATAATTACTAGTTAGCATGAAAGGCAGTGAAGGCTGATCTGCAACTGCACATAAAAGGTCTCTAACATTGCATCTAATGTGTATTAAACTACATTTCCCAGGTGAAATGATAAATAAAGGATAACTCCGGCCTTATCTGTTCACTCCACAACAGGAATATTACATCTGACGAGTATCTGGAGCCACACACTTCTCGATATTCTCTATATGTAAAGTAGATCTAGCAGAAGGAGGTACTTCAAAGTATTTACAATGGATCCAAGTCACCTGAACTCAATCTGACAGCCTGACAACCCCAACCGTCACCTCCCCCACCCGTCACCTCCCTCTCCGTCAGCGTCCTCCCTTCTCTCTCGCCCACCGCGCCTCCATATTCACACGGACAGCCGGAGAGTGTGAAGGCTGCCAGACGAGCAGACTCTTAAAGTGTGTCGCACAAAGACGACCACTTGACCCCGCAGCCCGTTCTCCTTCTCCCCCTGCAGTAATAATTATAACATGAATCAAAAACAAAGAAGACAGACTGTTCACAGTTAGATTCTCTGAGGGGAGTCTTGAAGGTGGAGGTGCACAGAGCTGCCTCTGGGCAAGTGTCCAGGTCACAGGGTCGGGCAGACCGGTTATTTCACCACTTATCGCTGCTGTAATACATGCAGCATGAGAAATATGTCTTTCTTTATGATGAGGCTGCTAAGACAGACTCATATCTGCAGATTCCTTTGTCCTGCAGAGTGACAGCTCTTTCACCTCCATCCAGAAGCTGCAGAACACACAACTAAAACCTTGGTTTTAAGAGCCGGGGACAAACTTTCCATTATTCCCCTTCAGCACCAACGTGGACGGGATCCATGTTGGTGCCGGGGAGGGGCCTGACAGCTGAGATTAAGAACATTCTGGTCTCTGACATGCAGCCACGGCCCCATCTGTGGCAGAGCTAAAAATACACACAATCTGGTGTCGCCATACCAGTCGACTGTCTGGCAGAGGGAGGGACCAGAGTGGGGGAGGAAGGAGGGAGGAAAGAGGGAGAAGGAGAGGTGACACACTTATATAAGGAAGAGAGGGAGGAAGAGTGGAGGAAAGGAGGGAGAGATGAGGAGGATGAGTAATAGAGAGGAGACAGATGAGGGAGGGTGATGCTGTGATCTTTGTAATGTTGATGAGCAGCGAACATGAGTTACACAACACGACAAACGCTTCAACGTACTATACACATTTAGTGATATTTCTTTTATATAAGCAACAGAAAACAAAGAGACGATTGCTTTCATCATTTCATCTTGTAAATGCACTTTGTAACTTTGTTTTGAAATGAAGTTATTATTATTATTTCACATGTCCACGATTTCTAAATGGATAGATAGAGGGATAGAGAGATAGAGAGATAGATAGATAGAGAGAGAGAGATAGATAGATAGAGAGATAGAGAGAGAGATAGAGAGATAGATAGATAGAGAGATAGAAACTGCTGATGAAGACTATGGTATATGGGTGAGAGCCTTTCTGAAAATAAATCATCATAAAAATGATTTTCAAGCTAAATTCAATAATTTTGAGTATTAGCTGTGGTGCACCTGTTTTTCAGAAGTCTTATTTATAAAACCATTTAAAATTCTGTTTATGGATCAGAGTATTACATATTTTTAAAACTTTATTGTCATATTTAGGGTAGAGTGAACATTTTAATTGCACCAAAACAGGAAATGCTTACATGCAAAAAGTTAAGAGAAACTTTGTTAATGTAAAATGTGGAGCTGCACCTTTCTCCCTGTTCCTCTGAACAAACTCCTTTGAACCGAGCTGCAGCTTGTTGCTTTAAGGTCAACGTGTGGTTTAATTATGTGCATCATATTAGAGTGAACAGGGAGCAGTTCTCTGACTCGTCCTCTAGATGGCAGCAGAGGACACTGAATGAAGCTGAGGGGACACATGAAGAATCACTGTGTGTGCGTGTGCGTGTGCGCGTGTGTGTGTGGAGCTGAACTCAAACATGTTGCAGAGACAGTTTCTCTCATCCCTCCATCCTCCAGCCTCACAGGCGGAGCAGAGCTGGACCCAGAGGCCTGAGCATGTTGGACAGAACATCCAAGTTCACAGGCTGTGTGTGTGGGCAGGACACTTCCCTGGATCTTACTGAACTCAGGAATCTCTCATCCTGTGGTTTCATGCATGAAGGTGACAAGAGTTCCCATTGACCCTTTAGCTGCAGGAACATGTTAGAATCTAAGAAGCTGCGTCAAAAGGAATCAGACAAGTTGAGTTCCTGTCAATCTAAAGGAAACACCCGCCTCTCACAGGTGTATTGACAGCAGCTAACAGCCAATCAGGAGACGTGATAAGTTGATAAGTGAGGTGGGCGGATACCACCTGCAAAAAAACCCTCCAAATCTTTAGGATCTCCTGTTTAATAGGCTGAAGGAGGCGTCAATCACCCCTAAGAGGCGGGTCCACAGCCCCCCCCACCACCACCCACCACCCAACCACCACCACCACCAAGTCTCCCCGTCCAAACACACCCCCTCCTCCCCCCCCCACCCAAGCCACCGGCGCCGTGGCAGTGTGAGTGAGGGGTAAATGGCTCAGAGAGTCCGCGGTGGAAAGCGACCTGATCACTGCTCCGGGAGCCGAGGAACACACGCAGCAGCGCGCGGTGCGTAAAAGCTCTCCACGGTGCTGGACGCGCGGAGGACGCCATCGACTCTCCGACGCGGGGCTTTTTTTGTTTGTTTGTGCGTGTGTTTGCGTGTGAACAACGAGGATATCTGAACTGGACATGTGAGTTCCTGGAGTTTACAAGACAAGCAGCCTTTATCCAAACATGAAGTTCGTCGCCTGCGTCCTCGTCGCGCTGCTGTTGGTCCGAGCGAGTGCGGCACAGTCAGGTGAGTGAGCCGGGACGCGCGGGTCAGGGGACCGTGATCCACGCACACCTTCACCTCCACACGCACACACACACACACACGCACACACAGAGGCAGATCCCAGGTGATGGTGCTGCCACGGTGGCTGGTGTTTGCGCCGCATCACTGTCACAAACTTGCCAGAACTTCACATCCTCACACGCTGGTGCTGATGTGACTCACCCGGGCTGTACACTGTGACACTCAGCCTCCTCTGGGAGCGGGTGGCTGTGCGTAAAGACCTCTCCAAACTCCCCTCTCCGCACCTCCTTTCTCCCCATCTCCCTCTAATATGTGTTGGAGCTTTGCACCGGTGCGTAATTTCATCCAGAAAGCGATTCTCTGGGATGCTGCTGCTCCTGATCATGAATGAATGCGGCATCTTTTGCACCGAGCTCCCTGTAAGAGGACAGTGAAAGACCCGGAGACTGCGGCTGTTTGCGCTAATTCACACGAACTGAGCTGCACCAGTGGCACAGCTCATCCCTGCGTGTGTGGAGGATTCAGACGGAGCAGATAAACTCAGGGGCTGGTTCCTGCTTCCATCCCCAGGCCCCCTGTGGTGTCACTTTAATGACCCTAAGGTGTTTCTATAGGAGAAGCTCACAACTCAAATTCTTAACTTTACCAGTCATCAATAACTGTGTGTTCATGTGCTCCTGTCGTCTCCTGAGGTCGGAGTTCGGTGCAGTGACATCACACTTGACATTCCTTCTTAATTGTTGTAATCAGGGAACGCTGCAACTGGAAAACACACAACACACAGGAACACACACACAAGAACACACACACACACACAGAGGCGGTGGGAACACACAGGAGAGTTTGAGGATTGATGTTCGGAGGTGAACCTGTTCCTCGTCCAACCTCTCAGAGGCACAAATGAGATTCCAGGACGCTTTCCTCCCCCCCCCCTCCAAGGACAGGTCGAGTTCAGGCCCGGTCTCTGGTGGTTTCTGACACACACACATGTACACACACACTCTCTGGATGCTGGATGGAAGCTGCATGGATGCTGGGATGGATTGGTGACAGGCGGCATGAATGGAGAAAAGTAGCGGCACCCTCGCTGCCTCATCTGTTCTCCGTGCACACGCTCCCATCCAAGAGATTTGTGATGCAAATTCCATCCAAAGAATCTGAGCTCTGCCTCCTGGGAAGTGCATTGTGTGTGTGTGTGTGTGTGTGTGTGTGTGTGTGGGTGTTTACTGAGCAGATATGTGTGTGACCCTCGCTGCCCACTCTTTCACTTCTTTGTTAAAACATTGATAGCCAGCACCACACATGAGTGATGTTGTGTGTCTGTGTGCTCCTGCTGCGAGACAAATGTCTGCAGCTCTCCTGCCAGTCAGCCTGTGCACACACTGAACTGTGTGTGTGTGTGTGTGTGTGTGTGTGTGTGTGTGTGTGTGTGTGTGCACGATGTACAGTACGAGTACACGTTGCCAAGTACGACTGTGTTCACACCCCGAGCGACTTGATTGATGGTGTGCTCCATCCTGACTGTTATCTAACCGCACTCGTGTCGAGGAATCAAATTCATCTTCATTTTAATTTGAAATAAAACACATAAGTGTTGAACTGAGAATCAGAATCACATTTCCCTGCTCGCTAACATCTGACAGCTGATCCATCGATTCTGCTGCTTTCACCAACATCTCCTGGGTCACGGCTTTCCATTGACCGTTATTGTCGTTATTGATTCGTAATTATTCTCTCATTTAAATCACGTGGAAAAAGCAGGAATAAGGATCCTCACGTCTGAGGGAACATTGTGAAGCACGGAAGCAGCTGCTGTTCATTATCTGTCGATCGATATTTGGCTGCATGAGGTGATGAAATTCTGGAGTTTTGGAAACGACAAACTCCTCAGTCCTACAATCCTCACAGGTTATTTGAAGAACAGTGAAGTGTCTAGTAAGTTGGACCTTGAGTTGATCCGTTTTCCAGATCATTAAGGTCTGGACGTTTTCTGGAGTTTCTGTTTGTCGTGTGAAGCAGCAGCAGGAGATTGTCCGGGTCCGACTCGTTCACAGGAACATGAGGGGAACATCCAGGCGAGGGGCGGAGCCTGTAGAGCGGCAGGAGGCCGGACGTGACGTATAAATTCTGAAAAGTCCAGAAATACGGCGAGCTTTGAATTCGCCATGTAGGACGTTTCCTTGATGAAGTGGCGTCTCTGCAGTTCCTCTATCTCTGATATCTAACGTGTGAGATCAGATTCTTCTTCTCTGTGTTTTTGATTTAGTCTAAAAAAGACGGTTCTGGCTGAAAAAAAATTCACACCTTTTTGACCTTTTATCACCCAGGATTTGGCACAAACATTTTAATCGCCCTGGCTCTCAAGTGTGTGTGTGTGTGTGTGACAAAGTGTGTGTGTGTGTGTGTGTGTCCTGGTGACATTTACAGACGTGCTCTCCTGTGAAATGGCCGGGGGAGAAGGGGAACCCGCTGAATGCCAGTATCAAATTACTGGGCGCTCGTCAGCTGGCAGGCACGGCGTTGGCCGAGGCTTTTGTACGAGAACGGCGGAAATGAGAATTTATTACAAGCTAATTAAGCCTTTTTTTTGATAGCATCAGTCTAGACCGCGAGCCCTTTATTTGACAGCATGAGAGATGAGGGGGGTGAAGGAATTCAATCTCGCTCTAAATGAGTCAACATTGCTATCATAACTTGATATCTGCCAGGCGTAACCCGCTCCAGCTGGACGCTCGTCAAAGATCCAGTGAGGAGCTGCTGCAGGTTCGTCTGCGTGAAGCAAGAAGGACGGAGGGAAGGAGGCGGGGGGGGGGGGGGGATAAAACATGGCCGATTGCAGGAAAGAGGAATAATTGCAGTTGAGTGAGGGTGACTTTGAGGTGTGGGCTGTTGTTTGCTTCCTCTGTCAAAGGGAAGCCTTTTACCAACGTGACGTGTGGGGGTGATGGAACGCTGGTCCAGGGCCTGAGCCGGCAGTACACTACCTCTCATGGTACTCGCCGCTTGAATCACTGCTCGGATTATTATCTGCACGGGCCGAACAAAGATGCCGCTGTTCCCTCCGTGGGGTTAAAGAAATGGTTTTGTCTCCCACTCCTCTCTTCCCAGGCTTTGGAGAGCGACGCAGCCACGTCCCCACAGAGCAGCTTCTGTTCTTTGAGTTCGCAAATCACCCAAATATTTACATGCAGAATCACAACTGCACAGCATGGGAAGGAAAAGGTCCAAGACTCGTGTGAAGAACAGCAGTGTTTTCTTTCTTTGGCCTCTGTACTCATCCCGACGCTCCTCGCTCCCTCGCCGCCGCGTCTGTGGCGCCGTGTTTGGCCGGACAGACTTTTGAACCCCTCTGCTGCCTAATGATGAGCAGGGCTGGCTTTGGTTGTGCCGCGGCGTCCGGTGCCAACTCCGACTGTGAGTTAGATTGGCCAGTCGGAGGCTGGAAGCCTGGCACAGATGTCCCCTTTCAGGAGGACTGAGCTCTCTCTGAAAACACACAGTGCATCCACGCACAGGGATTTACTGTACACACGCACACACACGCACACACACACACACTCAAAGTCCTGCATTTATACACACACACATGCACGGTGCACGGCCCAGGAAAACAAAAGGCAGGAAAGATGGAGGCATCTCTTTTCTTTCCTCTCTCTTCTGTTTCTTCTAGACCACTGGAGGGTTTGTTCAGGCCGCCACTTGTAATTCCACTCAGAGACAAATGCCTCCATCCTGCGTCAGAGGGGCTTCCTACACACACACACACACACACACACACACACACACACACACACACACACACACACACACACACACACACACACACACACACACACACACACACACACACTCTTGCTGACACCACTTCAGAGTTTCTCTTCTTGTTTAAGAACCTTTCTATTCTCTATTTTACTTAGACTCTTATTTTATTAGCTCTTTCCCTACCTATTTCCTTATCTCCTCTTCTGTCTCCCCCTTGACACACACACACACACACACACACACACACACACACACACACACACACACACCATGTCTCTCATCCATTACCATCTCTCATTGTGTTGCTGTTTTATTCCCCTGCTCCGTTTCATCCGTCTTTCTCTGCCGCTGCTTTTCTTTCCTCTTGAAACAGCTTCTTTTTATTTCCTCCCCTTTGTCCTTCGCTCTCTCGCTTCCTCCCTCCGTCTTCCTCCATCCCTCACGCACACACACACCATTCCTCTCTCTGTCTTTCATTAGCCGTGTGTGTGTGTCTGTGTGTGTGTGTGAGCCTGTCACTGAGCACACAGGGGGAATGGAACCCTGCCCTCCTCCCTCCTTTAATTACGACACCTAATTTGTTTCATGGACAACATGTTGTCAGTGCCTCCTTCATACAACACTCAAACTGTCATTTACATGCCTACACGCGTGTGTATGTGTTTCTGTGCGTGTACTGAGAGGGGGCTGGATGCTGGATGCTGAGTCTGAGTTCAGTTTGAAGACAAACGTCGTGTAGATCATCTGGTGTTGATCATCCACATGCAGAAGGTTTCATTTCCGGGTTTTCTGATCCAAACCCGCCGTGGACATTAAATCTAAAGAGGTAGAAAACACCCAGAGGCAAAAATATTCAAGTCGTTAAGATTCAAAGAGTTCATTTACTTCTGTTAAAGCCACGAGAGAAACGGAAATAAACCCAGAACAGTTTAGTTCGTACAGTATTACAGAATAATGCAGTTTCCTCTATGTACACCGGGTGTCGCTGTGTTTGTGTAAAGGTGTATTTTACGACAGGAAGTTTTAATGTCCGATGTGGTGCGTAAAGTTTTGCATACGTGTATTTAATAAGTTATTTCATGTGTGTGTTTAGTGGAATTAACTCTACAGATGTCAGGCCTGCTGAGGTACTGCACTCAGCACGAGTTTCACAAAACAAGTGGGTAACGTCGTTTTATGGTGCAATAATACTCAACCGTTATTAAATTTATGTCAAATATCAAGTTCCTATATCACACAAACATGCATGAGTAGATTTCCCAGCCACTTGTGGGCAGCACAACAAGCTGCAAACACAATATTAACGTTTTAAATGTCATTGTGCAGCGTTAACATTCACATGGAGGTCACATGGTGGAAGTAGCTCCAGGGAAATATCAGCGCTTCAGTGGCAACGTCTCTATTTTCACATAATTCCTGCAGGGACTCAGTTTATTATCCAGCCTGTGATGTACACACACACACGCAGACAGTCATGTATTTGTGTGTTTGTGCTTGTGTTGGCATCAAATTTACACTTGCAGCGCGGCGCTCAGGCACCGGGCCAACGCAGGAAGTGGAGCGGCGTTCGGCTCCCTTTGATTGGCAGCAGGATCAGACGCCATCGGCTCCGTCTTTCACCACCAGTCTGAACTGAGGTTCCTTCTCTCACTGGTTTGTGTTGGGACAGAAACCAGTGAGTCGCTGTGGACTTTTTTACATTTAGGGCTTTTTGTTTTAATGAAATTCTGTAAAAGGAGAAATAATCACTGGTTTCTTCTTACCCCTCGTCTGTGAGTTGTGATGTCACCACACACACTCGCACACACACAGACACACACACCAACTCGTCTTTCTCGTGATTGCATTTTACAGGAGTACTCCCTCTATATGTATGTGTGTGTGTCTGTGTGTGTTTGTGTGTGTAGCCAAGACCGCCTGGTGTATTGTGTGTGAGCTAATCCCTGTTAAGATATTCACGGCAGCTAATCTGTTTAATTACACTACAAATTAAGGATATTTACTGTTCCAAGACTTTCATGCAACACCCGACTTAATCAGGGCCTTAATCTGCCTGGCACTGTGTGTGTGTGTGTCTGTGTGTGTGTGTGTGTGTCTGTGTGTGTCTGTGTGTGTATGTGACTGATACTCTGTATGCTCAGCCACGTGCGTCTTTGTGTCAGACTCTCTAAGTCTCTCCTCTTTAATTCTTCCGCTGAATATTTGCCTGCGACCAAAAAAAAAACGAGAAAAGAAAAGAACACAAAGGATTATTGTGATTCTCCAGTTGTTGTCATGACAGAGAAAGACGTCGTTTACCAGGATTAAAATGTAATATCAGTGATATTCCGCCGCACGTCGCCGTCCTCGTCTCCGACTCGCGTTCCCTTAATTCCACAAGATTAAAAGACTGTGTTAGAGACACGCAGACATGCTGCGTTGTTTTGTCGAGGGCGAAACAGTGAACGCAAGACTGCTGCAGCCAAGTGTGTGTGTGTGTGTGTCTGCGTGTGTGTGTGGATTTGTTGTGCGAAGCCAAAGTCTCGACACTTGCTCGTTCCTGTCGGAGTTTAGTCTGTTTTTTCGTGGCTCTAAGAAACTGTTTTTCCGTGATTCACGCAGAGAAAAATAACATTTTCAACCTTTTGTTTTGAATTGTGATGATTTAAAAACTCAGCTGCAATAACCCTAATATTATAAATGTATATTCTACCTCTTGGATGATTCCTCTTTAAACCACTGGGTTTATGGGATTTAGAAAATGTCTCTGGAGCCTTTTTGCTGCGTCGTTAACTCAGTCGTCCTCACTCCAAGGTTTGTTGGCTCGATTTGAACTTGACCAAAAAACGTGATATTTGGTCAAATTTGTGCCATTTTAGTTTGAAATGCCTCCAGAAACCTGTTTGTCATCGCTGTGCATTTTGTGTATTTTCACATCACAGTGTAGAAGAATTCCTTTAGGCTCCTGTGTGTTGGCACTTTGCAAATGTGCAACATTTTAGTGCACGACCGTTCCCCATTAGATGCATTAGAAAATCCATGCATACTGTATGAGATTCAAGTTGTGTGTGTGTGTGTGTGTGTGTGTGTGTGTGTGTGTCCAGATGGGGCACGTTGTCCTTTTATAAACGGCCCCTCCTGCGATGGTGACCTGTAATAAATGAGTGGGCGCGAGAAAGTGGCAGCCATGACAGCTGACTGGGGAGGGAGGGAATAGAAGGAGAGAGAGAGAGAGAGAGAGAGAGAGAGAGAGAGAGGGCAGAGGTGTGTGTGTGTGTGTGTGTGTGTGTGTGTGTGTGTGTGTGTGTGTGTGTGTGTGTGTGTGTGTGTGTGAGTGTGCGAGAGGAGACAAAGCGAGACAAAGTGGATGTAAAAGAGATGGAAAGTCTCTAAGGATAGATAAGGAGTGAGCATGAGAGGATGAGAGGAGGACAATGGAGAGAGCGCGCAGGGCGAGAGTGAGGGATTGTGGGTCGTTTGGCGGCGAACAATACGTTGACCAGAGGTGGAGACTCTCTCCCGACACTTGTTCTTCTTATTCTCATCCCCCCCCACGCCTTTTTATTTCTTTGTCTGTCTGAAGTCACCTTGTAGTCCAGCAGAAGTGTGGCTGCTCCTTAAACTACATAATACTGTGTGTTGTGTGTGTGTGTGTGTGTGTGTGTGTGTGTGTGTGTGTGTGTGTGTGTGTGTGTATGAAAGTCAGTCACCTCCAGCAGGAAGACAGATGAGACACCTCTGGAAAGAGCGCATGTACATGAGGATCTGTTTGTGCACGTCTGTGGCTTTGTGTGTGTATGTGTGTGTGTGTGGCTCCATTAATTTGTCTGCACCTGAAAAATCAAACACACACTCTCACGTGCACTCTCTCACACACACGAGCCCCCCAAGGCCAACCTGCTCCACGGCAAGAAACACAGTCGCTCTTGGCAAGGTGAGAGCGAGCTGATGGTGGGTCATTTGCAAGATGGGAGACAGAGACGGAGAGAAGGCAAGAGAAGTGGTCTAATTTCAGCTGTGTGTGTGTGTGTGTGTGTGTGTGTGTGTGTGAGTGTGTGTGTGTGTGTCCAGCAGAGGTTAAGGTGTAGTGAGAGAGACAGTGTGTTGTCTCTGAGGAGTACAGCTATCACCGCTGCTGAACGGTCCAATTAATCAGCCTGGGCCACACAGGCACTCGCTGTGTGTGTGTGTGTGTCTGTGTGTGTGTGTGTGTGTGTGTTTGTATCTATTGTGTGATTGGAAGTGTGTCAAGATCTATATTTGCATCTGTTGGATGCACCTTCACACACACACACACACACACACACACACACACACACAACCTTGTTTTGTCTTGTCTCCATGGATAATGCTAATGGGGCCACATCTTTTGTTTTTTTTTACCTGTAAGAGAGGAAGAGATAACGCACAAATACTGTGTGTGTGTGTGTGTGTGTGTGTGTGTGTGTGTGTGTGTGTGCATAACTTTATTTTAACGTGGGTGTTTATCCTGAACAAATCTACAAAATAGTTGCTGTCAAAAATATCTTCTTCCGACTGAAGTGTCTGGGTTTTAAAAATGTGTCAAAATAAAAACAGAGTTCTTCTTAAATATGAACAGAAAATGTTTTCCTCACTTTCCATGACTCCATGACGATATGACTCCGTGACGATATGACTCCGTGACGATATGACTCCATCACGTTGACTCTGGACTCTCGTGATGTGTCTTGTATCATATTAAACATCAGGTGGACACGGTAACAGGGTTAAAAACCTGGACTTTCCCAGCAGCTTTACACAAAAACACCAAACCGATGTTAGAATCCTGCAGAACTCTGAGTGTTGCTTCATTCCAGAGAGTCTCATGTGTTTTCCTGCAGATAAGCTCTGTGAGAAAACCCAGAGAGGAGGAGAAGAGGCCGAGAGAGAAGGAGCGACGGACAGAGAGACATTCAGAGAGGCTCAGATACGTACGGGGGCAGACAGATGCCGAAACGCACATGCTCTCGTCGGCCCGGCGTTTCAGCCGCCGCTTCACCCCCCCGTCACGCTGCTGCCCTCCGTGAACCCCGTGTCCTGCTGGAAAATGAAATTCTCAAAAGGCTTTTCACTCCGTCGAAATCATGTTTCAACCGCGGGGCAGCGGGGCATACAAACAGGTTCACTCACAGAACTCATTGTTGTGCTGTGCGACGGCTTTTTGTGGCGGATTATGGAGCTTTGAGAGGTTTCTCCAGTCGAGGACGCGGCGTAAATCCAATTAGGTTAAAAACACCAGAGTCGGTATTTGTGAGGAAGAGGGAGACGTATGTTGTTGGTGGTATTCATGGGTCCATTTGTATTTCAACATGTCGTCTTTATAGGTTTCTCAGTGCATTTCTTTAATGGGGGTTCTGGTAACTCCTTCAGAATAAAAGCCGCCCTGTGTTTCTCCATTTGAAGGCCTTTAGTGTGAAGCAGGAGGAAATGTTGGGTGTGGGAACCGCGGCTGCTAACGTCCCTATCGCTGGAAACACGCAGGCTGAGAGTGGAATCAAAACTTTAATTAAAATCTTCAGGATTATAACTTCTTTTTTTTTCAAACAGATGAAAAACAAAAGACAACAAAGCCGGTTGGATTCCCAGAGCGAGCGATTCTATCCGAGCTGCTTCGCTCACAGTAAATGTCATGGTTTGACTGAGCCTGCCAGAAGAGAGCTGGAGCTAAAAGCCTTTTCTTTTAAGTGAAGATAAGACGGTGGCACACACACACACAGACACACACACACAGACACACACACACACACACCTTCACACACTGTCAGACGAAGCTGCAGAGAAGCTGCACTGACATGAAATCGAGGAGGATGAGAGATGTGCAGTTTATTCCTCGTATGTTGAGAGTTTTCATTTCCGTCAGGCGAGGTGATATCCACCTGCAGGACATGTGACACGCGTGTGAAGTACATGACGCTGCTGATAAGAAACAAAGGCGACATCCACACTAATATGTTTTTGGATCAGTAATAATCGGCGTCCACATCTGAAACACGTGGTGCGGACAGGAAGTAGATCGTCTGTGGGGAAAAGTACGAGCGGGGATGTTTACTTCTCGCAGCGATACGATAATCCCATGATTTCCAGTGGAACCATCAGCCCGTCGACTTATATTTATTTACTAACTTTAAAACCGTGTGTTTCATCCAGAGTGAACTGACGTGAAGGTGAAAGCGAGAAGAGGAAGTAAAGAAATCGCCGTGGGCTTCACACGGGAAGAAGTGTGGCTATTTGCCTTTTCTTCTTCTCCCACCATCTGCCCCCTCGATTCTCTCATTTACTTAATTAGAGCGCTGCATCTCCAAGGCCTCAGCTCCCTAATGGCCTCGTGTGTTCGCAGGTACGTGTGTGTGTCTGTGTGTGTGTGTCTGCGTGTGTGTGTGTGTGTGTCTGCGTGTGTGTGTGTGTGTGTTCCGAGGCCTGACCCGAGGCAGGTCTTGTTCAGAACGGAGAGAGCAGGTGATTTCAGCAGCTGCTTCAATAAACAAAATCTGCTGCAGAAAAAAAAGAGCAGTGACCTTGTTTAGGCTCAAACACACAATTACAGATTCCTCTTCCGCCCACTGCTCTAATAGAATTTAGACTCTTAGAAGATTTTATTATTAATTATCCTCCAGAGTTATACTTTCATCTTTTTACTTTATGGGGGGGGGGGGGATGCACTCCCTCTGAAAACGTAAATAACATAACTTTATATTCACAGCATCAGGAAACTCACTGTGGCCAAAAGTCTGCAGACACATCTGCCTCCATGCTTTTGTTTTTCATGCTGCATCGAACACGTGTATTTCACAGATTTGTAGAAACGTTTGAAATGTTGAATTATCCCTGCAAGGTTTTGGCTCTTTTTAAACGATTTGCATGTTTGAGTCCCATGTTTGGAGTCCGAGTCTTTGCATCTTCAACACGGAGGAGTCGTTTATTCTGCGTCTCGTGCTCCACGTCAGTTTCTCCACCTGATGACCACGGCAGGTTTTTCTTTTTTACACAGAGGTCGAGTTGAGAAGCCTTTAAAAAGCCAACCTCCACCCGCTGCTCTTGGTTCCAGCCCCAGCTAATGACTTTCTACTTAATAGTTTGCCGGCTCGTTCAGACAAGGTGACCCTGCCGCTGCAGCTGCCTTTTAAATGAAGAGTTAATGAACAAAGAATAAAGACAGTTAAACTAATAAAGGAGAACAGTGGAAATGAAAATAAATCCGCATTGCAGGTATTACACACTTTTATTTTTAATGCTGCTGTGGTTCGGGGAGGGGGAGGGAGGAGGACACTGACAACCGGATGTCTGATATTTCACAAAAGGCCAGTGTCCTTTAGATAAAATGGCAAACCAATATATCTAACCTCACACAGAGCGGTTGCATCACGGCCGGTTCCCTGCACAGCGGATCAATCACGTTTAACATATTATTCAATCGTAAAGATTTAAGCTAATTATGCAAATGAATACCTGACCAATCACGCTGCGTCTCAAGTGTGCCAAGAGGAAACTGGACCCAATCAGTGGTCGCTGATGGTAATCAAGCTCGGACACTTGTTCTGATTCGATGTGGTACATGTGTGTTCTCAGCTGTCACTCACCCCCTCCTCCCCTCCTCCCCTCCTCTCTCTGCATCCTCTCCTCTGATCGGTATCGTCTCTCCGTCTCATTTCCTCCGCCTGCGAGTGTTTGACTGGCATGAGAGGGAGAGAGGGAGAAGTCAGCAGCGCCGAACGCTGACACGGCGTTCGGAGTTTGTTGCTGTGCTGTGTTGCTGTTTTCGCCGCGTGGGGCTTCCAGGCTCGGCGCTCTTTGTTGTGTGACATCAAAAACCTGTACGCCGCCGCGTTCGTGCTCCTCCCCCCCCCCTGTGCCCGAACTAGTTCAAGTCGGCTGCACCTTCGGCTGAACGGCAGAGCACGTAAACCGCCATCACAGACGAGAAGAGGAGTGAAAGGAAACAAGTGAAATGCAGAAAAACATTACGAGGGCGTTAAGTTCCCGACACACGACGCTTATCACCTCCGTCGTTTGTTTATGTTCCAGAGTTTTTCTATCTTCCGTCACCGGCCTGAAAGTAAATCTAGTTAAAAGAGGGGAGGAAGGTATAAGCGCTAATGAAGCTTTGTAAGGAGGCGGCGGCGGCGGCGGCGTGAGGAGCCGGTTTTATCCGTGGGAGGGCCGCGGTAATCGGCTATCAAGGGGAGGGAGGCGGCGGGGGGGGGCCCCTAGTTATCAAGGCGGCTTTGGAGATTCACAGAGAACCTGCAGCAACGAAGAAGAAAGCTCAGGCGTCTTGTGTGTGTGAGAGTGAGATAACCTCCATTTCTAAACCACTCTCCTGTTTAAATGCGATCGCTGCTTTGAGAGCAGAAGCAAAGTAACTAATTATTTTCACACGCGTTCGTTTGATCACCTCGACTTTAGCAGATGAAATAAAAGTTTATTTTCCAGTGGCGCGAAGCCTTTTCTCTTAATTTCAGCATTTTAAGTGAGAGTGAGAAGAGACTGTGTGCAGGGGACGTTTTCTTTGGGACTGGAACGACGCTGGTGTGGAAGTGAAAGAGTCTGTTTGTCATTAAGTGTTTGATCAGCCGGTTATGAGCAGTTTGATGATGTGAAAATAACAGAAGATAAAATCATAAAAGGAAAAGTAACAGCAGTCACAAAAACACCCGGAGAAAGTTTACTGTAGATTCTGTTAACGATTTGTCGGCTCCTGACACTTCAGAGTATTTGTTTTAATCTACAAGACGTCAGGAAACTGTGTTTTCTGATTTTTTATCCAAATATATTAAAACACACAATTAGTTCTTCCTTTTAAACGAACGTGTGACTGCAGAGGAACTGATGATCTGCAGAAACGTTTACGGCGTCGTTGTCCTTTCTGTGAATAACGACGTGCTTGTGTTTATGCACGTGGCATTTGAAGGCTGTTTGTTCCTATAGCACAAGTCACACGCACACAATTAATTCTGTGCAAACACAAATTGAAACTAATCACCACATTAACACTGTGAATATAAACTGGATTCACTCGGTCACAAGCCGCCTGTGTTTCCGGTGCACACCCATATAAAAGTATACTGGTGAATAACACTGCTCGTTTGCGTGTGTGTGTCTGTATAATGAGCATCTGTGCTTTTTTTTTATGTCGTGTTATTACCTTTAACAGCGCACCTGTCTGTGCCGCGCTCGGCTTTTATTTATTTCTTTATTTTGGAAGCCCTTTTAAATGCCAGCCGGCAATTGGCTCGGCGGCTAGTTAGACCCACACACAGACACACAGACACACACTTGCACGGCAGAAAAACATTCTGCTGGGAAAATTGTGTTGCTAATTAGTGGAATTAGCCACAGATCAAAAGGTTCAATTAAAAAGTGGTGTTGTAGCGTGGAGGCAGCCGGCCTCATTTGCATCACAACACATGTTCAGTGCGGACGAGGCAGACGCCCGGACGGAGGGACGGACGGAGGGATGCTGCAATATGTCACGTCGCTCACAGGAAGTGCAGTGAAACAGAGCAGTTCACCCAGATTATCAAAGCACACGTGGCAAGTTTGGTTTTATCAGCTGCACCGAGGAGATTATTTCACCTCTGTCCGTCTGTTTTGCAGGATTACGCAAAAACTATTGGACGGATTGTTGCAAATTTTGAATTCAAAGGACTTTTGGGCTTTTGCAGACGTTCTGGTTTGAGATATTTGTCTCTGAGACCTCGACCGTCACAACCAAGACCCTAAAAATGATCCAGGTAAAACCCAAACTATACCTGCAGGGCTTGGATCAGTGGGTAGGTGAGGAATTGGTTCACGGCCTCACAGAAACACGTTCATGTACCAGGAGATGAGAAATGGCATTAATTTGCTCAAATTGGACGCACACACTGAACACAAATCATCAAATGAAACACCGGCATTAATTTACCCGGCACACACATACATGTGCACACAGCAGCTAATCAGAAGCATGCCATTAATTTGCACGCACACACACACACACACACCCCTGGCGTGCAGTTGTCCATACAGTGCGTGTACTTGGCCTTTTGAGTTCCAGGCTTAATTAAGAGTATAATTAAGTGTGTGCCGTTATGGTTATGCTCAGTGGGGTGTGCGGTTGTGTGTGTGGTTGTGTGTGCATGTGTGCGTGTTTGCATGTGTGGCCGTCCCCGGAGCAGCTAAACGTGTGCGCTGCCACAGCTTGGACCAACACGGCCAATTCACAGCGCCGCTAATTTCCCATTTAAATACCACATGTTTGCCTCCTAATTAAATCCAACCCCAGCAGCACGCACACGTTTCTTCTTCTCCTCGGCTGCGTGTTGTTGTTGGTTTCGGCCGAAGTTTAAATGTCACTCCGTGTTCAATGTGATTTCCTGCTTTATTTAATGTGTTTCCTTTATGGATACTGGGACCAGTTCCCCCTCTGGCTTCTTGCACAGCTTTCCTCTTCGCTTTCTGTTTCCCTTCAGAGTCGCCCTGGTTCCTCCCGTCACCTTTTATCAGTGACATGTGAGTGTGAGGGAGATTGTGTGTTCAAAGCAGATACAAGTTACTTTACTCAAATACATCTTTCACGTGTCTGTACTTTACTTCATTTGTTTTACTCCACTCATCAGCAGCCCTCAGACACTCCAGGGTTACAGTTACACGTCTGTAGTAGTTCTCTTCACAGAACTTTTTGTTATACTTGGCGGTTTCACTCGTAGTTTCAGCTTCTTTTTGGTTTATGTGTTTATGTGTTTATGTGTGAGGAAGGTAGAGGAAGTAGAGGAAGTAGAGGAAGTAGAGCACTGAGGCTCAGGACGGAGCAGAAACATCACATCCTGTCCGGCACGTCCAGATTTCCCCTGAAAAATCGTGCAGAAGCAACTGAGAAAGTTGGAGAGGGTATAATTTCTTAAAGTTACATTAACATGCATTTTCACAGTGGAAGATAAAAGTGATTTCTATGTAAATTACTTCACTTTTGTACACGTAGAACCTTTAATTCATTTCACAATCAACTATTTCTGTCAATTAGTTGTCTTGTTTTGTTAGATCGAGGCTGCAGCCGTGGCGTGTGTGTGTGTGTGTGCGTGTGTGCGTGTGTATTCCCATGCTGCCGCTGTCTGCTGCAGTGGCAGTTTGTAGCTCCATGCTGTGTTAAATGCGAGTGTCCAGGCTGTAACTAGGCCTCATTCATCAGCCTGCTGGGGAAACTGCCTGGGACACACACACACACACACACACACACACACACACACACACACACACACACACACACACACACACACACACACACAGAAAGACACACTCTGTACATAAAACTATTAAGCAAACCTCTAAATCCACAAATAAATACTTTCACAGGACTTATTATTTTAAATTGTGGTCATGCACGTGTAAAGTGTGTAGAGATCCACGTTGAACACAATCTCGACCTCGTGCTGCCAATGTTTGACACCGACACCCTGACCTCCCTGACCTCCCTGACCTCCCTGACCTCCCTGACCCCCCTGACCTCCGCGTCATCCTCCGCGTCCCACCGGCTCTGCGCCGCTCTCCACCCGTCTTTCACGCCGGACTCCGTCCTCCGCCTGGCACCGACTCTTCTCTCCTTCACGCCGCAGCTCGAGCCAAAACCGTCCAGTCCAACAAATCTCCAACAAGATTAATAAAAACGATATTTTCTCAGACGTCGTGTTAGCATCTCCCAGCAGGCACCTCACTTCCATGTGTAGGTGCTAAATGGTTTGGAGAAGCACTTGTTTTTTCTGTTTTCAGGCTAACAAGTGTCTATTTCTGCCTTTTTATTTGAAAGGTTTTGACGGCTGGTTTGTAAAGCCACAACTGTTTGTGCGCCATTTGGTGAAACCTCTTTATTCGCACTGCCTCCCGGCGCTGTGAGTGCTTTCCTTGTTCGCTAAGTACGGCTGAATATCCTCTTTTTTGTTCATTGCATTATTTAAATCAGCACCTTGAGAGAGAGCAGTGGATTTTGACAGGTTTTTTCTCCTTCCTCAGAAGTTTCCCAGCCAGAGTGGAACCAAGTGCACGGCTCTCAGAGTTTAGCGTTGAAAGCACCAGAGGGAAAACAGTGTTTTAATGATGTCAGATTTAAAATACCTTGGTTTCGCCATTATTTCAAGTCACAAATGATTAGAATGACAAAAACACTGGATTTCGGAAACCGGGCCGAGTTTCTGCAGCTCTCTCCAGTTTCCTGGCGGTCATTTGCTGAAATGAAGTCGTCCCTTTATTTGTACACCTCCGAGCTTTGGTAACTTCCTTTGCTAGACGGCCTGAGAGTCGTGGCTCACGTCAGGTCTTGAGAACGAGTTTCAGAGATGCTCCCATCACCGCGGCGAGTCTCTCCTCGCTGCCCTGAGCTGAGGGGGAGTTTTAAATCTCTACCCGTGACCTTGGATTTCCTGTTTTATGTATCTCTGAAGACTCGGGCCTTTGTAGTGTGAGATCACCGTTCCCCGTGTGGAGCGGTGGTTCAGGAAAAGAAGGAAAAGCAGCAGATGAGGACAAAGTGTTTTTTTCTTTTTCCCCAGATGAAATTGGGCAGGACTTGATGAAACACTTTTATCATCCTGACAAGTTGAAACACAATGGAAGTGCTGGTGCCGACACCGTGATCAGTCCGGACACTTTCTACTCAGGAACGTTGATGGGGCGGCTCAGCAGCGGCCTGTTGTGATCTCTCTCTCTCTCTCTCTCTCTCTCTCTCTCTCTCTCTCTCTCTCTCTATGTCGGCGCTGTTAAACCGCTCATATCTTCATCCTCCTCTTTTCTCTCGCCGCGGGAGCTGGTGTCACAGAGTCGTCTTTTTTTCTAATGAGGTTAACGTGAACTTTGTGTGCCGCCTCCATGTTGTGCGAGCGATCAAAGAGCCGTGTTGACTGTGTGAGGCTTGTTTACTGTTACCATGTGACCTTCTTGCTCCTGCAGATTGAGACGTGCCGCATGACTCTCCTCGCTTCATTTTCACCTCCTGTGTTCAGTGTGAATTAGAGAGACGCACGTTTCCCTCCTGACTCAACTTTGCCTCTTGTATCATCAGAATAAAGAAGAATTAGTCTCCTTCCTCCCCTGCTCCTCACTTCCTCTCCTCTCTGCTCCTCCTGCTAATTGGCCGCCCCTGCCTCCTCCAGGGGTTGCAGGGCGGAGCATGTGATTGACAGGGGTGATGATCAGCGTAATGGTGGCTAGTGGTGGCGGCGAAGGCCAGCTGCCCGCCAAGGTGTCGAGAGAGCCTGGAGGAAAGGAGGGAGAAGGTGGGAGGCAGGCTCATCAAATGTGTGTGTGTGTGAGTTTTTATCTATGCTGAGAAACTCCTCTGGTTTCCTCCGCTCTCCTCTCGGGCTCCTTCCCTCTTCCTCCTCGCTCGTGGAGGTGTCATTAGCTCCGTGTCCTAATTAGTCCAGTGCCAGCTAATTGTGCTTCTGACGCTGCGTCCCTGGGGAGGGAGGTCTTGCTAATTTCAATAAGAGTAAACAAGCAAACCGCTCCCCACTGACGGCTATGGATTAATTAGAGGCTATCCACTGCACGTGCCGACTGAACGGGGGGACGTGGAAGACGTGGAAGCTGCAGTTGGAGACGGGAAGGTGAAGGAGAGTTCGCTCTCATTGTTCATGCAACGCGCCCCAAAGACTGACGCTCATTTTAGGAAATTAGCATCACTTTCATTTCGCACAGCGGCTCCAGAGCAGGCTCCTCCCGAGCGGCGGCTCCCCGGCGAGAGGCGATGTGCGGGATGTAGTTGTTTTTAACAAGTTCCATTTAGAAGGTTGAGACGAAGCAAACAAGTCTGTGTTCTGTTCCTTGAGAGAGGCTGGCTGGCGTGCGCTCGCTCGGGGCCCGGATCGCTGTCACTTCCCTTCACACAGACACCGAGGTTTTTATTTAGTAGTTCAGGTCGGATGAGTTTTCGTGTTTCTTTGCAGCAACACTTCTCATGTTTATGCAGTTTCACCCGAGAGTCAATGCACAACGACGACTTCTTGTCTGTGCACACTGAGCCTGAGTGGCTGGAGTTTCAGTGCCTTGCTCAAGGGAGCGTCAGGGGCCTTTTATATGAGAGGTTGTACCCTTTGACCAAAGTTACACAGACAGGAAACATTCTCCAGATTCACACTCACTCAACCATCACACTCTTTTTATTAAGCTGTTTCTTTAAGGTTAAAAAAAGTTACTGCTCCTCAGACCTGAATCCAAATTTACGACTTTCCTCTGCTCACTTTTGTCGGAGGTGCAGTTTGAGAAATTGCTCCGGAACTTTTTTTATTTTATGACAAAAGAGCCTTTATGAGTCGGAGCCGTTCAGACATTAAACCTCTTTGTGTTGTGACTATTGTGGGAATTCATATCCAAACAGCCGTAAAAACACAGAGAGCAGGTCTGTTCGGGGGAAACGCGACTTCCTGGGACCGCCTCCTTCCTGGGACCACGGCGTCCGCAGCGTATCGAGAAGGCGTGGTCAGTGAGAGCTTGTCCCGCCGTTACGCCCCCATCGCACACCGCCCGCCATTATCTCTTTAAAAAACGGTTTGTCGACAAAACGCAATGAATCCTGGGACGGTTTGGCCCCAGAAGGATCCACACGCTGGAGTCTCTGTTGCCGGGATGCGTTTGTCGGCCGCATTTGAAGGATGACGCCATCGTGCTTTGAATGCAGCCCCCCCGAGGGTGCGGAGGCTGAACTGGAAACGCAGCTACAGTGGTTATCAGTGAATGGATGGACTGCGACGTGACGTCCTATCTGTTTCTCTTCCTATCTGTGAAAACGCACGTCTTCTCTGAACCGTATCACCGTCTCCTTCTCACCTAATTAATCACACTATTGAACTTCATGCCACTCAACAAAAGCCAGTTGGCAGAGAAACCCCCCCCCCCTCTTCCTCCTCTCGTGTCATTCTGGTGTGATAACGATGTGCGTTTTGCCGCAGCCATTGTTTAGTCGAGTTCGCCGAGGGTCCGTCTTTATCACCACGAGCCACCGGGGCCGATGGAGCCGGCAGCCCCTCCCTCCAGAGCCGAACGGACTTCCAGGACTTCACTGTCAACAAGCGTCCACGTGTGCTCCATCAAAATGTAAATATAGGCAGAAAAGTGAAAATGGCAAACACACACACACACTGAAAATCCAGGCACACGCAGATTGCACAAATCCCCCTGACACTGTTTAACGACAGCAGTTAGAGTCGCCTCCGGGGAGCGGCGGTGTCGGAGCAGACGAGGTGATGGACGGTTATTTTTCGAGACGGCGTCAAAGTTAACACTCTCAAGCGTGTGTGTGTGTGTGTGTGTGAAGTTTAGTCATCTAAACACATGTGGATGAGACGGAGAGAATGAGCGAGGGATGGAAGGAGGGAGGGAGGGAGGGATGGGTGAGGATTTATGGCTGTAATAATGGAATCTCAGTGGCTGGGCCATTGACACTGAGGCATTTTCTCTCCTTCTCCTCCCGTTATTAGATGGATGGAGCGGGAGGGAGGCAGCGCAGCAACATATGTGCAGGAGAAAACGGCTCCGCTGTCGTGTCGCAGCGCACATCCCATCACACTCGGCTTCCTCGCACACATTAAATCATTTCTCGGCAATTGACTCCGCTTGGTCGCCGTGGTTCCACTCTGGAAACATTCGTCTTCATCTCGCGTGCAGGTGAAAGTGTCGCTCGTCTTCGGATGTTTAGCGACAAAGTTTGTGGATCTGACGTTCGGGGGGAGTAAATCGATTTTTTAAAATGTAAATTTCTGATGAAAAGGTGGACGGAGGTATAAGGTTTATTTGTAATATCTCAGAAACACAGTGAGGGAGTTTGTTCAAATATGGTACAAACATTCACTTGGACTCAAACATGAACTGATTCAATTTAGGTGGTTGAAGGTCAAAGATCAAGGTCACAGTGACCTCATGTGAGTCTGTAAAGAAATGTCTGTAGGGCCGTGTTTCTAGTTTTCCACCTCTTCTTTTTAACATACGTTGAAATGTGCCCATGCACGTTTGTCCCTGATAATGACATTCTGCAGTATATTCACTGGGACTCTGCCACAATGGGCTCTGGGCTCATTCTGTTACTCAGGTTGAATTTAGATCTGCCTGTTGTCGAGTGTAAGTCATTGAAAAAAAATTCCTCTGTCTCTGATTATAGCAATTTAACATGCAATGCCCATGTGGGAAAAGGAGAGAAGTGGGGCTTTAATAGCCAACTTAGCCTGTGGAGCTAATGGCTGCTAATGGGTGAAATTATGCAGATGTGTGGCTTTTATTGGCTGGTTTTATAGACCTGGGTTCAGGGCTTGAATGTGGGTGCAGCACTCCGGTTCACTCGGGTTGAGTCTCCTCTCCGTGTCGTCGGATCTCCACATTTTGTGTTATAGCCTCGTGTTCCAAACCCTCGTGGCTTTTTCTTTTATCTCTGAGGCCGTTACGTCGCCACTGCCTGGTTTTCGGCGCCGTGGTAAACACCGGCAGCGACGGCTGTTTACAGGAATGTGATTTGTTCTTATTATCTGTCCTTAAGGTCACCGCTGCATTAGGGGGGAAACTGCTCCGGCGCTCGTGTCCTCGTCTCGCACATGAATTAAACCGAATCTGCCGTTGGTCCAGAAGCATGTGGGAGATCTTCGACTGCATGTTTACGTACTTTGATAAACCGGAGCTCTTATGTGGAAACTGTACTTTCAAGTAACTTTCAACTTGTTTACATGCAACTTGACTTCCTGCTGTTTCTCCTGGAGAGGAAAGTTATAGTTATTGGGAATAAGCTGTTTAAATAAAGGTTATTTCCTCCATCTACTGTGGCGACGCGGCCAATTTAATTTTTATAACATGCTTGATGGGGTTAGGGTTAGGGTTGTGTTGGGCTCTGTAATAGAGCCCAACACATGTAGATGTGAAATATTAGGGAGTAGAAAATATCTGATATTGGGATATCGACTGATATTTACATTAAAAAATGTATCGATAATTCTTTATATGCCGATAATAAACCATTATGACAAAGAAATGTAATTGAGGCTTGACATGAGCCATAAACTTTGTCATAAATTCCACCAGATCAAACTCAGGCCGAACATTTCTGAAATACTGGATATTACATTTCTAGAACAACCTCATCCTCATTATGTTCCAGAAATCTTCCCTCACCATGGCAGCCTGCCATGAACCCTCCTGATTGGCTGTCACCGAGCAACACACGCTGCCATGTCATAATTATACCTGCTGAGTGATGACAGACACCTGCTTCTGCCTCCATTGATTATTTAACTCTGACAGAATCGAACATAATTAATGTCTAAACCCTTTTCTTCATTTCCATCATTCTCATCAAAGCAGCGTCGCAGCGCTCCATCAGACTCCCAACGCCTCCTCAGCAGGACGAGGACAATTAGCTCTGAGAAGAGGGAGGTGAAGGTCGGCTGCAAATAATAGTTTTTTATAAACATGCAGATTTACTAAATAAATCCTCATTAATAAGTTTATACAGGCAGATACGAGTCATTAAATCATTTAACAGCAATTATTTTTGCTGAGTTTGCACAGTCGACGCCACAAGCTGTTTTCTATATTTACAGGAGTCGGCCTGTTGCTTTCAAGTTCGGACATTTTCCTGAACCTTTCCTGAACCCCCTCCAGATGAAGTTGCAGAAGTTTGTTGAGCACGTTGAATTAAAAGTATTTTAGTTTATTTACACACTGTGATCTAAGACCTTTGCGTCACATATACATACATACAGATATTTACACAATGCGTCAGGGTTTATCGTGCAGCTTTTCATGCTCCTGCTGAGTGAGTGCATCTGATGCTTCTTGTGTTGCTGCTGTCTGTTTTCATGAAAAGGTCTCACCTCAGTTGCCACAGGCGACGAGTGGGAAAACTGTGGAGATGCATCAATAGAGCATCGGCGGTTCCAGCAGCCGCTCAAACCAGTGACATAAAGGAGCAGGTCTTCATGTTTTTCTCTCAGTAACCTCAAAAGAAGAGGCACAGAAAGTAAATTAATTCATTCCGCTGCTCCCCGGCTCCTCTGCCCGTGCTGGACTCGGATACGCGGCTCTGGATTTGGCTGCAGAGAGGAGAGAGAACAAAGAAGCAGCCAGTGGAGAAAGACTGTTGAAGTTTCTCAGAAGGCCAGACAGCAGCAGAGGCAATACCAGTCGTGCCATAGAGGAAAACAGGCAATTACAAACTCAACATTTGGAATTAAGCTGTAAAGTGCGCTTACAACTACGGAGCCAAATGCTCTTGAAATGTAGTTATGCCGCCGTTTTCAGAATATTGTGACCTCCGCCCTCCAGATCACTGCCTCCTTTCTCAACTTTTCATCAAACAAAAAAAACACTGTTGGCAGGAGCTGCCCTCGTGTTCACCCGCTGCTGTATTTCAAACAAAATAAATTGAAATATATGCTAATCCTCGACTCGTTTTTGCTGCTATCCCACAGTGCAGAGCGGCATAATATTTCCACAGCGATTCGGACATTTTTGAGGGATTAACGGGGGGGGAGGGGGTTAGAAGGTATCCAGGGAGCCCCGCGCCGCTCTAAACACACACACACTACATCAGCTGACAGCGAGCCCGGTAAAGGGCATGTGTTTAACTGTGATTGATGCACTGTCAGTAACGTGGAAGACAGTGGGAATCCAGATTAGAGAAAATGGCCCATGGGAGTGGAATGAGAGATGGGTGGGGGAGATGGAGAGAGCGAGACACACAGCGAGACAAAAGACGTTCTCTGTGAATGTCTGATAACCCGGTTTCTCACTGCAGCACGTCTCGTTCTGAAGCCCGATGTGGCAACCCCAAAACCAAGATGTGCACGAGTTGAGCTTCCTGCTGTTTTCCTTTTTAATCTGAGGCTCTTGTTTTGTAAAGAAGGTTTAATTTCTGTCAGTGGTGGAATCCAAGGCCCCTTTTCACTCTGACGTCCAGCCGGTGACTTCATCCGGAGAGTTTTCAGTCTGTGGATGAAATGAAAGTGACGTGGGCGAGGCAGGAATATATTTGAGTTGTTTCAGTATATTAACGAACATCTTTGGAAAAAAGAAATACTAAAAACAAAGAACTCTTCCGTGTGTTTCTCCTCCTACGACTCGATCTAATGAGAGTGAAAAGTGCCCCCCTCCTCTATTTTTCAGTGCTGCTGCTTGACTTCTGGATAAAACGCAGATTATTTGCTGGAGGGACAGACACAGTGGGCGGTTATGGTGCGGCCGCACAAAGGAAATCTCTGCATGTGGCGAGTTGTGTCATCCATCGCCAGCGAGGGGCCTTTGCAGCTATTATGGCTGTTTGCTTCAATTGGAGGTTGTTGGTGTTGGGGGCCGGGGGAATAGAGCTGAAAGGGGCCCCAACTCAGGGACCCCAGTGTGCAGCGACGGGAAAAAGTTTCCAGACTCGTTGAGAAAAAGCATTCAGCTCGACATGAGAGATGAATATTGAAATTGTACTAATGTTTGCATGGGTTTGAGTCGGCCCGATGTTTGTGTGCTCGTCTGTGGCTGCAGAGGGAGCGGAGAGAACGCTTGCAGCCCATCAGTCGTGGCTGTGAGCACGGCCCCAGCAGAGGGTAATGGCCCTTATTCTAATCCTCTAAAAGATGAGGGGTACAAGAGGTTCACATGCACAGAGACGAGAGGGCGGATGAGACAAAAAAAAAGAGGCAGGGGAGGGATGGAGAGGCCCCATTCCACACCTCATTGAGTCTTCATTCGGAACGGCCGGCGCTTCATTAAAAAACGATGGCGTCTTCTGCAGGAACAAAAAAAAACAAAACGCAGGCTTCTTGTTCATACTTCATCACAACGCACAGGAAGCCCGGCGAGTGTATTTGTTTTATCGCAACCACAGAGCACCCGAGCGTATCGTTTGAAGGAGGCGGCCTGCAAATTTGTAATTTATGATAATTGTTTTCTCCAAATAAATTATTTCCGGGGGAGCACACACACCGAGCGCGGCGACGCAGAGTTCCATCAGATGAGGGCTGAGGAATTGCTCGAGCACAAGGTTTACGACGCCGGGGAATATGGTGTCAGAGCAGTTGTACTTTTACACATGAGTGAATGTGGACGCGGTCACACATCGAAACTCAACAAGAACTTGTGTTAACTTACAGAAAAAACAAAACTTTTATAAACAGAGATTTGAATGAAGACAGTTTTATGAGTAACAGCTTCTCCCTGCAGAATACCAACTTATTATGAGATGCCTGCAGCTGCACAGTTGTAATAAATATTATTTCTCCCCGTATTGTTAAGTATTTTTATTTGTTTTGTGGATGTAATTGTGCACATTTAAGTTTGGAACCTCTCAAAATCATTAAACATGAAATGAAAAATATTTCTAACACTATATATATATATAAATAAAATATAATGCATTTTAAAACTGACATTTAAACGGGCCAATTACAAGTCACCCTAAAGGGGGCGTGTCTTTTGAATCCAGGAAGTAGTGATGTTAGGACCCTCACAACAACAACAACAACAACAACAATGGCCGCTCCGGGTGAAGACAGATGTGGGAGTTGATACTGGTTTGTCAGTTTAACGTGTTGGGAATCCTGCTGTTTGTGGATCCAGCTGCTGGGAAACATCTGCTGAGGATTTGTCACATGTTTTTTATCAAACTGTTCAAACAACGAGGAAACTGGTGAGTTAGCTTCACTCACTGTTAGCTAACAGGTTGTATTTTAAGCTAACAGGCTGTATTTTAAGCTAGCATTTAGCATTTTAAGCTAACAGGTTTGGGGCTAACGTTTGGAGGCTTATTTCCACAGGAAGAAATAAAGTTCAAAGTTACATTCCTGTTGTAACGTGTGCAGTTGTGTCGCAGCGTTGTGCAGTTGTGTTAACGTGCTCGTGTGCGATGGCCTGGCCACAGTAAAATAGTAAATTGGTGCATTTCTCCTCCTCTCAGCGCCTCGAGCCAGTCGCGGTGGAAACTGCGGTTCTGCAGCGTGGCCGCTTGTTTAAACTCTATTGGCAGAATCATGTCTGTGAATTAATTTCCTCGACTGACTCAGAGGAAGTCAGAGTGCTTTCAAACACGGAGGGAGATTAAAACATACAATAGCTTCAGGAAATAAAGCTTCTGCGTTATACTTTCCGTCCTTTGTACTCGACCTGAACAAGTACTTGTAAAACATGATGTCCCGGCTCGCTGGTGTTAGTCAGACGGGAGGAGTGTGGTCGCAGTTTGTACAAATGGTTGGAAATTTGCTAATATGCTGCTTTTAATCAAAAGAACATATCATAGGGACTGTTCACGTTAATAAAACAACTCATCAGACTTCGTATTAATGTGTTCTGTTGCTTCTTAACGCTCAAGTTCAAAGGTCAAAGTTATATTTAAAATAACAGACCCAGACTCTGGTTGGAAAGTAAAGTAGTGAAGTGCGTGAAGCCTGTGTCCTTTGACTCCTCACTTGATTTATCACGTCAGTAAACAGTTTCCTGAGGAGTTTACGTCTCAATCTCCGGTTTCTTCTCTCGTAACTTCTGCTTTGAAAAAAAAACAACCCAAGATGGAGTTGGACAAAATGTCAAACTGAGGCTTCAAGACTGCAGCTCAGTGCAACAGCAACATCAAACAACAGCTTTTTGCTTGAGATTGTATTTTTTTTTTATTCAGCAACCCACGCTCCATATTCATGAGCGACTGCACAGTATTGGAATTCAAATAAGCGTCCTGTAAGTAACTGTTGTAAATACATAAGCTTGAGAGGAATCCGTGGCCCCTCTGCAGTGTCTTCTCTTCCCGTGAGCACTCGCTCACCTGTCAAACCTGAACAATGGGGCTTTGCTACCAGGTGATTCTGCCACTGGCTACCGGGTTCGCCGGGGTCAAGGTGTGTCTGTTTTCCCTCCCCGACACCTCTCGTGTGGGCGGGTCAGGACCACCGAGCGGACGCAGTGAGTCCTTTTCCTTCATCCTCTTCGTATTGATCGCTCCCTGACCTTTCACCCCGACTGTGAGTAATGGAATTGCCTGTCGTGGACACAAGCCCCGGTCAAGGTCTTGTAAATGTACGGCACATGTTTGCGCGAACTCGCCGATCGATCCCTCGCTTGCCCCCCCCGTGTCAGGGAGAATGGAGCCTTCCTCTCTGTGTGAGTCTTATCTTTGTTCCTTAAAAGTCCTTGAGATTCTGCCTTAACCCACCGGCTGCGAGAGAAGAAATCCTATATTCAGCTGTGACAGACGTTTTTTTTTTTAATAAATATCCTGTTTTGATGCCTCATGCTAATTCAGTCTTGTCCAACATTGTTCAAACAGGTGTATCGCCCTGTAGAGGCGATTCTTGATGTATTTTTTAAAGAGTTTACGTCTAATTAGGAAGCGTTTGAACACAGCGGACACCTGCTCTTACAAAACGATCGCTAGCGTGGAAGCGAGCCAGAGCATCTTGATGTTGTGAGTCATCTTCCGCTCGCGAAACGCGTCTTTAAAGAGCGATTCATGTGTGTCTTTGAGTTAGTGACGGGTGCATTTCAACATTCTTCCCAGTTATTTTGGAAATAAAATGTAACTTCTCTCGCGGCGACGGAGCGTTCTGACCGAGGCAGAAACAAAGTGAGGGAAACGATGTCGGCTTGCTCCTGGAGAATCGCTGGAGGAGACACAAGCCTCTCTGCAGTCGATCAGATGGGACCTGTGTGTGTGTGTGTGTGTGTGTGTGTGTGTGTGTGTGTGTGTGTGTGTGTGTGTGTGTGTGTGTGTGTGTGTGTGTGTGTGTGTGTGTGTGTGTGTGTGTGTGTGTGTGTGTGTGTGTGTGTGTGTGTGTGTGTGTGTGTGTCGCTGCCTGGTGATGTGAAATATTGTGGTACAAAACAGGGCAGCGTGGTTTCTAAAAAGGTGTAAGCCGGGGAGTGCCATAGCTGCTTTTACAGGAAGGGGTTGAGTGTGTGTGTGTGTGTTACAACAACACGCCGATATTTTTGGCCGTAGGGAAGAGAGTGCTGCTCTGGAAAGATTCACCCTGAACTGAACTGTACACAAAGATGGCAAGGAAATCATTTACGAATCAACCATGTTGAAGTATTAATGTTTTCTTGAAGTACGTCAAGAGTAAAGTTTGTGTAAAATCTGGCTTGTGTTTTAATTAGTGATTAGATGATTTAAATTGAACAGACGCCGTAATCGTTTTTTAGTTTTTGACATGTAGGTTGTGTTTAGGTTTTCTGTGACTTAGTGACCTCAACCCTCACCCACCACACATGGAAACACTTCTTACACACACACACACAGTACGCATAAAAACGCTAATGCCAGGAATCAGGACTCCCCCTGGAATAGCTGAACCCCCTGTGCTATGTTGATGACACACACACACACTCGCACTCACCGGGAAAAAGCACCCAGAATAGCAGCACTGCCACTTGCATTGCATTCCACTGCCTGACTGCCACACACACACACACACACAAACACACACACACACACTGCTGGTGTGACACACATACATGAAGACGTGTCACGTGAATATTTCTCAGCACATGCGGGGTTAGTGGCTCCGCGCCGCCAAAACAAAACCCACCCAAAACCTCTTCTCCCGACGACACACTTCAGGCTTTTCTCCCATTAGTCTGATTTGGTGCATAACATTCAATGAACAATGCAAGTTCAGCCTCACAGAGCCCGGAGCTAATCCCTCAGCTGTTCGGAGCTGGCAGCCGACAGCCGAAACACTGGAATAGTCTGCTCCCCCGCCAATTGCAGCACAGATCAGATATCAATTTGTCAACAGAGCTGGCCACGGGTCGGTCGCTCGGCCCGGCCGGCTGCCTCGCTGGCTGCTGCAGAGCCCGGAGGCCGAGGAGAGTCGGCGGCTTAAACGACCACGAGTGGAGAGCCGGCCGAGCGAGGAGCTGGTGTGTTCAGCTGCAGACACTCAACTGTCTCTTGACTTTTGGAGAAAAGTTAGGAAAGCTGTCCGTGGTGAAGAGGAGGACACTTCTCCCTGTGGATATGTAACATCTCCAGATCAACTTTGACCACTGCCCGTCTCAATGCAGTGTTGTGGGTGTATTCTGTTGATAAATCTATAGCACGTGTTTGGATTTTTAATCATTTTCAGCCCCACTGGTGCAGTTCCACACAAATCGTAAAGATCCCATGATTGTTGTTGTTGCTTCCAGTTTTTATGCCTGAACACTGGCGCTGGGAGGTCGAGTTGGACGGCAGCTTCGGAAAACTTGTAGTGTTCAGCGCATCAGCTCGTGACCTGAGTTTGAGGATGTTGTAATCCCAGATTCCCCTCGGACACATTTTGACTGAATGGATGTGTGAGTCACTCCTGATGGTCGGGGCAGAACAAACACAGCTACAGCTAGAACAAGTTTCTCAGAGATATTTTGAAATTAGCTCACACATCCCACAAAGACCCCACACAAATCCATCAGAATCCTTTGGATATTATTCTAAAAGTATTGAAGATTCATAGATAAATAATGTTGATTCTCTACGAATCCACATTATCTCAGCTACACATTTTGAGGAAACTCTTGAGTAACGTTAGTGTGTTTTTAACTTGACACTAGAGAGGAGACACAATGAAAAAACAGAGACAAACAAATGGCTTAAAACTAAAAAAGAGATTTTGCCAAATCCCAGTAATAGCAGCAGATGCTCTCAGACCCGGTGCCGACCCAGGCCTCGTGGTTTAATTACTATTCCATCCTGTTGTTTGATCCCTACACTTTAACTTAATCCCTGTAAGATTTAAAATCTTTTTTTTTATGGCATAGATTTATAAAATGATTTAAAACTGGCCGGTCCCGCTGCCTGATGACCACAAATCTGCCTGTGAGTGAGTCAGCGGCTCGTGTGAACAACTCTGGTCTGAGCCACTGTTTTTTTGGACGGCGGCCACATCCTGCTGTTCGAGCCCTCGTTGGATCATGAAGGCCTTGTTTTCCCCTTGCGTGGCGCGTAGCCGAATTAAAATCTATTATGAAAGGTGACAGGGCCATTAAGAAGACGGATGGTCGCAGCCCTCCGTGGGCCTGGCTCGCTCTTTGTCCACCTCTGGGCCCTCTGTCCGGACAAAAGCCGGCCCCCTGGCAGGGCCGCAGGGCCCGGGGCTCTGACCTCGGGGCAGCGTGTGTTTGTGCATGCGTACATGTGTGTGTGTGTCGTGAGGAGGATGTACAGTAGGTCCAGGTTCAGTTTTGTACACACACACACACACACACACACACACACACACACACAGGCTCTCCTGGGTTCATGCTGGAGGACGAGAGGTGAGGGACAAAGGGGGGTGGGGACATGATGGATGGCGAGGAAGAGTATGGAGGCAGCGGCGCTTGCCGCTCAGTGGGAGGAATTTATAGATTGAACAGAACAGTAAGTACTTGTCCGTGTCATCTCCTGGAGTGTGTGTGTGTGTGTGTGTGTAGGTTGCACTTTACTCATGCACACGTGGTTGTCTCCCCGCTGTCTTCGCAGACGTCTGGTCACCATGGATATGCGTGAATGTTTTGACTGCGAGCGCTCATTACTCCGCAGCGTCTGGAATAGTTTGCTTTCGTCTCCGCTCCCTCTTATGATATATGACATGCGCTCCCCTCCCTCGCCGCCCGCTCCGTCTATAGCTGCTTGTTATTCCTCTCGGACTCAGGTGTGTTGGAGGAAACATGTTGCTGGTCCTCATTGATTTCTGTTGCAGGCTGGCTGACAGCATTTTTATTATTATTTTGTACAATATCACCGACCCTGGAGAGACGCAGGGCCTGGATGACACAGAACGAGAGCTCTTTGAATTGGAATCACCCCGGGGAGCAAGATTCCACATCACACTTCCATATTTTTCACATCATACGATGAACTGATACACAAGTGGCATCGTAAAAAGACGGACTCTCATGAAATGACTCCATAAGCGTGACGCTCCTGAGAAATTCCCCAAAGGGACCGTGCATAATAAACCAGTTCCAAAGTTGCAGAGGCAACAATCGTCCTTCTCTTGTGCACAAGGATTTCAGGAGCTCGTGCGTGGCGGTCATCTATCACCCCTATTGACCAATTACTGTGCCAAGCTGGACAGCTTCTAATGAGCTGCGAAAAAACACAATGGAATAAGAGTCGATATCAGGCAAATGAATTATTAATAGCCGTCTGAGATTTTTTATTTGCTCACTTGCAGTTACACTTGGCAGGGGCTGAAAGGAGGAGGAGGTGAGGCTGTGGCTTTTCAATTATCTGATTTTTATGAGCTCCAGTGTGGTGGGGAGCACTGCTGGGCTGGATGGATTATCCTCTGTGCTTAATGCCTCAGAGGGCAGCGCGCTCTTTGTTTAGGAGTGTTGGCCTGCGTTCGTCTGGGCTGACGAACCGGGCTGTGTTTTTTTGTTGTTGTTGAAATTCAGTAATTATTAATTCCACTGGTGAAGGAAGCAGAAGATCATTTATAAAAATAAAAGTAGCTTTAAATACTCAACGAGGGACAGATATTTGAGTTTGCTGTGCCTTTCAAACTTTTTTGATGCATTTACTGTATCTTCTACATTCATTTTACTATTAAAATCCCATATATTTGGCTTCTTGTGTTTTCTTATTGTCATTGCCAAGTTTTTTGTTAAATATATAGCGGCAGGATATATTGGTATTAGAAATGTTTTACTCCCTAATATTGATATCAAGCTCTGCCCCAAAAAATCAATATCAGTCCGGCTCTAATAAATATTCTAATCACTATGATTAAAACACTTAGTACTGTACCACGAGCACCGTTTGACCATCTTCTCTCCAGCTTGTTTCCTCGTACCTGTTCGTGATGCTCTGAACATCCAGATGAAAGAATCTACCCAGATGAACTTTATCACGCAGCGAACACACACTTCACTTGCAGTTCGCTGTTAAAAACTGCAGCAACCTTCTCCTGCTTCAAACGTTCCCCTGGGTTCAATAAGTACATTTCATTTGTTTTTTTATTATATCTTAAAGCACTTATCATCTTAAGAACATTGTGTAATGCTGCTAAGCGGACTCTCCACGGAATACACAGCCAATCACAGGCGCCGGCTTGTTTGTCTATTACCAAGGATGTTTGAGGTTATTTCCGCTAATTGCTCTTTGTATCTCACTCCATAAAAGATGATGGCAGAACATTCAGGAAAGGGAATCGGCCGTTTCTCTGCCGCTCATTAACAGCGAGCCGCGCTCCGTTGGAATACAACATCAGGAATGTATCTTTATTATGGTCCGACTCAGCGAGGCCTGCACTCCGAGGGGAAAAGTGAGTTACAATCCCTTCTCACATGTCACTAATCTTGTCAAACCAAGAATATTTCTGTCCAGCTCGTCCGCAGACAGGCCTGATATAAATATCCTCGACACCGGTTGTCTCCATTTAAGGTGGTTTGGTTGAAAACTGTGAAGAAAGAAAGGAAAAAAGGAGGAGGAGACAGATTATCATCCAAAGCAGCGTACCTCTGGCGCTGCGCCTCTCCCACTATCTAACTGCCTTTAACTTTATTTGGCTGTCGAGTTGAAAGAGTCTTGCTGGGCCGGCTGCTGCGACTACACGCACACACACACACACACACTCTCTCACACACACACACACACACTCTCACACACACTCATAGATATCCTCCCATATGGCATCATTTAAAACTCCTGGCAACTCATGTTTGTGTTTATCAGGACAACAAAGCCCGCTCCATGGGCCGCGGCGGAAAGGAGCTAAAAAGGTTCCCCGTTTAATTTAGCAAACATGCTAACAATTCATTCCACGGCTATTATTGCCGTGATAGGGATCACTGGGGGTCACGGCTGGGACTGGGCGCTGGCGTATATTTAGCCCACATTGTGAACACTTGTCTCGGTCCAAAGCCTTGATAGTGAATCAACCCGTGGCTCCCGTTTGATACCTGCACGGTGTTAGGTGCTCCGAGTTAATCCTCTGATAAGGAATTGCTGCGCCTGTTATGAATTAATAAATGGATTACTCTTGTAAAAAGCCTGTAAATAGTGGCGCCGCTTGCACCGGAGCACGAGCGCAGTATTATCCTCTTCATGCTCGTTATTAAATACATGTGAATTCACGCCCGTTATCAGTTCAGAGGGGGAGAAAAATCATTACCTGACGTTCAATTATTCAACTCATTGAATTCATTATTCAGTGTCGTTGTAATACAGAGGAGCTAGTCCTTACAAGAGTTGTAATTTTTTCAGGCGGAGGATCCAGAGAAGCTTAATTCGCCCTAAAAAGTACTTTAATTTGTATTAGTTTTGTGCCGTCACTCATTGTGAAAGAGAAAGTGTCATTTATGTCTAATTTTGGACCCAAATCCTTCACGGCTGATTAGAAGAACGCTTCTTTACTGGGAGTTTTTCAGCGACGCTTCCTGGCAGAGCCGCTCCTGTTAGTTGAGTATGTGAAACAGCAGAGTGAAGACCTCGACCATGTTCTATCTATAGTGGGAGAGTGCATAACACCGGCCCCTTTTTGGACTTAGTATTCCCTGCAATTCCTGTTATTCACCCTGCCTGCCAATGAGTCCGCACACCGGGACTCGGCTCTGACCTGCAGAACAACAAGCTGTGTGTGTGCGTGTGTGTGCGTGCGTGTGTGTGTGTGTGTGTGTGTGAGAGATTCTTGGGGGGTGTGGAGTTGACGGGGGCAGCGGGAGGTAATGTTGATGGTGACGGTAATGACGGTGAGCAGAAATAGCCGCGCTGCTCCGCTCTTCAGGGCTGACGGGTGAATTATTGTGCGGACGCTGAGAGGCACATGTGCAGTCGTGGTCCCTGCTCCCCAACAAGATCAAACACACACACACGGACACACACACACACATCACATCTGTAATGGTGACCTGCTGTAGAGGTCAGAGGTGTCGGACCTCAGCGCTCTGGGCCTGGTCATAATAACTATGAAAAATGGCCTGGTGGCACATGGCCTCTCCCTCTGTGTCTGAGGGCAACTCAGTCTGGGTTTTGTTTTGCGAACATTTGTGTTCCATTTAACCATCCTCGCTTCCCCCCCCAGCTCGCCTCCCTCCACTCGGCCTCTCGTCTGCGTCCGAGCTTGAACTCGCCGAGGGAAAATGGGAAGCAATCAGAGGCAAATTGTTCGTGCCGCCACTGCCCCGCCGCACACAAGTGGAAGGGGAAGTGCTGCGTGCTCTCGCAGGGCGCTCGCTGGCGGTTAGCGAACAGCAGCCCGCTGATGGATGTGAAGCAGAAATGATACACGCTGATAGCAGTGTGCCTGTTTGAGTTCCCTGAAAGATAGACAGAGAGCGAGCGCTGCTGTGCAGGTCGGAGGCGACGCTTCTTGCAAAGCGTCTGGCAGCCCGGCCCTTGAAATGTATTCACGGCCGCTCGCGGTTTGAAGTACTTCTGGAAATAGCCTGGAAAGACAAGCAGTCACAACAATGTATAACGGCTGCCGGACTCCATTGTTGCAGCGCTGCATCGAATCACTACACACGTTCTCTGGGAGTGAGAAAATAACCACCTGGCTCCGTGGGTTCAGAGTGGACCTACATTAACACTGTTAGCAGCAATGATGAGCATCAACACTGTTTTCGGGCCAGGAGCTGCCATGTCAGCGCCCACCTAATGGAGAGGTGCTGCACAAATTGACAGACGGACGGGGCAAAGGTCGAGAAGGTCGGCGTGCAGGTGTGTGCGAGCCAGAGGGAGCGGGTGTTTTTCCCGCTGATTGGCAATTCGGTGTCCAGTTTTGTTGAGCTCTGCTGTTCCACACCGCGTCGATTTCAGATGAGTTTACAGAGCTTTGGCTAACGACTCCCAGCGCCTGCCTGTTTGCCTTATCTCTGCGGATAATGGAGGGAATCTGCCTGGTCGACAGCGGTGATGTAATGAGGTGTATTATGTGTGTGTGCACATCTGTGTGGGATTTACTCTCATGTGTGAGCTCAGCAGATTGTTATTTCTTTACTGGTGTGAGCTTTCCTCGGTGGGAGAGGTGATAACCAACGTAAACACACATGGCAGACGACACATCTTTTCATTACTGTGCTTTCTGAGGAACTCCTACCTCCTCCTCTTCCTCTTCCTCTTCCTCTCCGTGCACCTCACTCTCTGAACCTCTCACCGCTGACAGGGAGCACCTGTCCTGCCCACTATGGCCAGATGGACCATGCCCCATTGCACCTACCCCTCTTGGTGGCACTGCCTGCTTTGTGCCAAGCCTCAGTGCTGGCACCACAACATGCACACACACACAGTCGGAGGCCCCTGGAGCCCCTCTCTAAACTTGGCGTGCCTCAGACATACGGTAGCATTTGTGAATCAAAGGTGTGGGGTTGTTTTTTATAAGGCTGCAGGGTTGTATTTATTGTTTTGCTTTCGTCTGTGTCGAGCAGGGAAAGCATCATAATTTATTGTCGTGCATGATTTTTAAGATTCTTCTGCAGTTTTAACCACAACAATTCAGAATGGGAAAGACACTTAAAGCCTCAAAATCTAGTTTCAGTTGCCAAAAATCCATTTTCAAAAGCCCTCTAATGCACAGCCTGAGCTATATGTGTAATCCTATCTTCTATATATCATAATAACATTATGTGGAGCAGGCTCGATCAATACCACTCTCCATGTCTGTGGGTGAAAACGAGGAAGACACTCGTAGCTGGTGAGCTCCGCTGTAAATAAAGATGGACAACGTGTGTCCACTATGAAGAAATGAAGCCAGACTATCCCGGATATGGACACTGCCATCTTGTGGTGATTGACTGTCTGTCTGTGGTATTTAGCTAACGAGATAATTAAGATTGTCATTTATTTCCCTACTGTTGCCCTGCATGTTGTCTGCAGGCGTCCTCCCACCCATGTAGTCCGAGAGTCGAGTGACAGGGTGAAAAAACCCTCAATCACTCAACACTTCTCTTTGTTGTCGGCGTGGCAGCTGAAGGCCACGAGCCTGTCTGCTCCGGATTACAACAACTGGACAGTAAAAGACGGCCTCTGATAGTGTGTGTGTGTCTGTGTGTGTGTGTAGACAGGTGGCGAGTAAAGACAACAGCGGTAAAACAAAAATGGGAACTTTGCAGCAGCCATTCCAATATACTACTGAGGGGGCGGAGCTGAGGGGGCGGCGTGTGGCGGCGGGGGCCCCCTGGAGTATAAAGCAAAAAAACACCTGTGTTTACTGCGGCTTCAGAAACGACAGCAAGGAAGACGGAGATAAAGAGCGAGGCAGGAAACTTGGCAGCGAACACGCAGCGGCTGCTCTCCTCCCGCCGATCCTCCCTCACCCCTTCTCTCAGTTCAACGTTTGATTCCCTCGTCGGTGGGGCAGGGTTTGACATCTCTATGATCTACATCATCCATTCTATTAGATCATAGATAGATTATTGAGAACGTCTGCCCTGTCACTTGTGACTCACAGGAAACTCACGAAACCAATCCAGAAGAATGAATCCCGGTCGCCGTCTGTGTGAAAATATTTTAAAATAAAAAGTATGTTTGCCTCCTGAGTGAGTCACGTCCGCCGCGCCCCCCCCCTCGCCGCTCTGCCTCAGACAGAGGTCAGAGAGGTGTCGTGTTTTCCCCGAGCAGAAGAGGTGGGCCGACTGGCACCTGCTCTCTCATATCCTCCGTCTCCCTCTCCATTATTTGTATATGTTCATTTATCTTTCTCCCAATCCTCTATATTAAGTGAAGTGCTGCCTGTTCAAAAGCTCCTCGTACAGTGTATTTCTGTATGGATGCTTTTATTAAAGGATGTTCGGCGGCTTCGGTTTTGCCCCAAACATTCAAGTTAATTTGAATTTTTTAATATTAAAATTGACGTCACAGTGCTGCGTTTTGATGGAGACATCTTCCCTGTTCCCTCTCTCCCTGGAAAACTTTTTTCTTGTCATGACTCTGCCGAGGAAAAAGAAAATATAGTAGCACCGAAGCTGGGAATGAAAAGCGAGGGGAAGATCCTATTCGTTTTGTCATGTGTGCGGAGGTGGGCGACAGCTTCCCTGATCACGACCTCTTCGCGCCAGTGACAAGCAGGCGAGAAATGCCTCCATATTGGAGCGGATGGCTCGACCGATTGCCTTTTTGTCCTGTGACAGATACACTCCACATGTGTCACAGCTGTGGGCCCATCACCGTCGCTGCAGCGCAGAAGATGAGATAGGGAGAAGGAACGGGGGAAGAGGAAGGGAACAAGGGCGCCGCCGTTGCCGCCGCTGTCAGCCTGTCTATCACCGCGCATTAAAATAGACATCGACCGCCCCTCTCGCTGTCTCTTCCCCGCAAACCTCCATTGTTTCTGGAGGAGGTAGATGTCGAGGACCTGCCTTGCTAAGTGCTTACGGAGCACCACTCACTGTCACAGCAAAGTGCCTGAGCTGCGGCAGGAACCAAACCTCGAACATAGTGATTTTACACGGCTGCAGCGGGCCGCTACAGAAAATAAGAGAAATAAAAAAGAGCCATTTTCCCTCAAAGAACAGTGTTTGAGGTTCACCTGCCACAATAGTGCAAGTCAAGGGTTTTGTATGCCTCTTGAGTTTCTTCTTTTTACCTCGACCGAGAAGGTCACGCTCTCGCCCCCGTTGGTTGATTTGTTTGCTTGTTAGGAAAATTACGCAAAAACTAGAAAGCAGATTTCCACGACACTGCCGATACACGCTCTCTACAAATCAGTCAAGAATTATCTCTGTGTATTTTATTTTATTTTGCCTGCAACTCGCAAGAGAACTGATGAGCTCAGTAGGAGTTAGACTAAAATGAAAACCTCCTGCTCTCTCACCCAAACATGTAGAAAAGCAGACGGCCAGATGCCTGAGTGCGAGCGGAGAACAGTCCGCGGGGTCAGTTATGAAACCAGGCTGAGCTTATTTTGGTTTGTGTATAGATTCCGCCTCCTCAGTTGCATCTTTTCATCTCTGTAGTTGTTGTTCCTCTTCACACTTCGTCTTTACATATCTCAGCGCTGCAGATTTTTCTGCTGACAAAATCAAACATTTGAGAATCTTTTTGATATCTGTGGTGATTCACAGGAACGTAGAACCTCCTCCCTGACCTGCGCAGACTTAACGAGGCTAGTAAACAGTGTACGGCAGCTCTCTCCAACCTGTTGTGTTGCATTATCATCCAGGCTGCTTCGCCTTCACGCTGAACTCTGATGGTTCTCATGTGTCTAGACTCATGAAGTAAGAAACCCTTTCATAGTGTTGTAGTGTTTGTAGTTGCAAGTCATCACAGGTGGAGCCTGTTGGTCTTTTCAACATAAACCAAACCATTCACAGGTTGTGTTGTTCTCTTTGTGTCTTTATTATGCAGCTACAGATAACTATAACAACTCTAATAGTCAGAACGTTCATTCTTAAATAGAATAGAATTAATAACAGTTTAAACATCCAGTCTTTTTGCAGCAGAAAGTCAAAGCCTCCGTCTTCTCCCTCACTGCCTTGTACACTCGTGTTTATTTAGCAATGAGAAACATTTTAACACAACTTCCGTACTTTTATCATTTATTATGGTTTATTGACTGACACGACCTGTCAGCTGAGGTTGTACAGATTTCAGAGACATGAAGCATTTGAAGAATCTCAAAGAAATGAGGAAAAATTCCTAATGTAGGCACCGGCGGATCCCTTCTACTGCAGAGTTCAAAGTGTCGAGCTTTAGCGACGCGCTGGGATCATGTAGTTCATTCCCCCCCCCTTCTTTAATGCTAGTCAGGGACTGAATCTTAGCAGAGCCTGCTCTCTTGGGTCAGACTCTTCTCCTTTTATAAAAGTTAAGATCCGAGAGTCGAAGAAATTAACTCTTTCTCAACTTCAAAATAAATGTGAAAGACGGGAGCAGAGGAGGCCGCATATCGGACGACCTCCATTCCAGAGGAGTTACACTCAAGGCTGCCCTGAGTTTTCACCCACTGCCAACACCTGCCGTGTAGTTCTGTCGGACAGCAGGTTAATTGGCGTGTTGGCTGCTTGAAGGGGTTTCCTTGAAAAATTATAAATATACTGACAAACACGCATGAATGTCATGCACAGACCAGACGTGTGCTGGAATGGAGGAGGCACAGTTGGGACCCGCGAGACTATCTCTGCTATGCGGGGCAGCGTTCGGACTAGTGTCAGGGTCAAGGTATTTTTAACCATGCGTGCACACACACAACCCACAACGCCATGTGCCACCTGCTGGACCCCGTCAGCTGCTGCATAACCGACGGGGTGAGAAGGAGGCGGGAGCGAGGCATGTTCATCTTATATTCCCGTCTTTTTTTATACCACAAAATAAATAAACCTCTCCGGTATTGAGAAGGCTCCTGCTGTTCAGCCGGCAGATGGAAAAAGAAAATATGTAATGACCACACATGAAATTCAGATAGAAGTCGAAGAAAATACCTGCAGTCGAGGAGGAAGGAGCCAAGGTTGGTTGTTTATTCCGCCCGAGAGAGCCAGAGGTGGTGGTGGATCGATACGCAGCAGATATCGATGGCGCTGTAGTGGTTATTTGTTCTTGAACCCTTTGGCTGTAGACATTCCTCCAATAGGTGAAGGCACGGTGGGAGTCTCTGAGTATTCTCTCCCCACTCTGGCCACAGCTGCTCTCATGAACCAAGGTTCATGTTGCAGCAGCTGGGCCCACCTCTCAACCACACTAATTGTAACACGATTTCACCCTCTGCTCCGCGGCCAGTTTAAGACGCCACGGGGAGGCCGAGTAATCAATTTCCACAATTTTTAAGTGAAGTTTTTCGAAATGTTGATATCTGCAGCATCGCGGGTCTTTGTATGCTTTTCCTTTTAAGGCCTTGCACATTTCAAGGTGGATTTGAAGTTCAGCACATCTCGCTGCACAAATCTGTCCTGGGCTCTTGTCCTTGTGGCTTCGATGACAAATGAAACAGGGGAAAACAAACCTTACAGCGTCCAAGGTTACACAACTAACCATGTTGTGTGTGTGTGTTTGTGTGTCCGTACGTACAAAGCGATGATCCGCTGTTATCGATCTGCACCAACTTTGCTCGTTGTCGAGGGGCCAGGGATCCGTCAGGCCGACGCTGGAGAGTTCCTTTCATTGCTTGGCAACTGTACAGATTGTGAACAAGGGTAAGGGGGGGGGATTTGTGTGTTTGCGTGTGCCAGTCCCAGTTTAACCCTCCACTGGCCCTGGCCATTTTGAAATCCACTCCATGCTCTAATTTTGTCCACCACCAGATGAACAGTGTGCTGGCTGGAGTTGGGCCGACTTACAGATCCAATGGAGAAGCCATCTTGTAATCAGCAACATGACAAAGCGATGTTTGTTAACATGTAATTTACGTTGTGTGTTTGTTGGGGTAAAGATCCAAGAATGTGCAAAACAAAGTAGTTATAAGATATAAAATAGAGTCGTTCCCCAGCGGCTCCACAGCTTTGGAACAGTTTACCCTTTATTATTAACGTTCCTCGTCATTAGACAGATTTTTCAGCTTTTTAGCTTCTTTGTTTTATATATTTTTAAACTGCTCCTTGCTCGCGTAATCCTCTGGGAGAGTTTTGTTAAGTCTTCTCTTTTGTTTCTGTGTTTTCTTGGCTCTAACTCTTTGTTATTTTATCGTGCCCACATTGCCCAGCTCTGGTTTCCTTACAAAGAACTTGTAATATTAGTTTTCCCTGTTGAAGATACTGTGCAACATGAAATACCAGCTACAACCAGCAAAGAGCCAGAATTTGTCTCAGCACCATTGAAAAGCCTGTGTCAAACGTTGATGGGGAACGTACCCACATGCTTTGACGGCGTGCCAGCCCCCCCCCTGGCACAGCAAACCGCCGACAGACCTCACAAAAGAGGCTCTTCATGATCGGCTCCATCAGCACCGTCCAGACTGATGCGATGCGACAAGGACAAGCATAAATACGGCTGTTTCATTGTCTCCGCTCGTCTATTGTTTCAGTCTATTACCGATATGGAGGCTGGCAGGGATCGGATTGTGTCCCCAGCACCTGCGTCCCGTCACAAACAAAACACAGGGGCGGGTTTGATTCGCTGGATTACTTCCAATCCAGCTGTTGTTCCCGCGCCTGGTGGGAGGGACGGAGTTGAAAGGGTTGGCGATTAGAGCCGGTCGCTGTGGTGCAGATCTGTTTTTTTTTTATATTTCACGGAAGGGAACAAATCAACATGAAATTGCAGTTAATGTTCATAAAATGGATTTTAGTGCAGTACTTGTCTTTTCTAACAGGCTTTTTTTTTCTCCATTGGATATTCACCAACACGCTCAGTTTCTGTGTCCAGTAAGATTGTTCCAACTTATTTCAGGTCGCTGTAAAGGTCGCATCCGAAGGGATTGGTTCACTTTCCTCTTATCTTCTCCCATCTCGTCCGTCCCTCGATAAAATTCTCTCTTTATGATGTTGTTTGTTGATAGAGCAGTTTGTGTGTGGTTGGCATTTTCTCCTGTTGCTGGCTGACGGAGCCAACGCTCGCTGCAGCTCCAGGCTGTTTACTTGGCTGTTTTATTTATCTTTTATGAAAAGCTCCTCCGATTAACTCATCCAAAGCGCTCCGGTAAGACTTCCAGTGACAGACTCTCGTTTGTTATTGGCTAATTTGAAATAAAACGCTGTCCATTGCCGCGCACCATTAGTTAGCCTGAACGATCTGAAGCGAATCTGAACCGATATATTTGCATTTTTGTCTCATATTCGTGCAAACATCTTCCTCGTCAAGTTCACCTTCATCCTCTACACGTGCTTGACCAATCGGGAGTCAGTCTCAGCCCATTTTTATATCATCAAATAACCGATTAAAACCAAATATCAGTTTGATAAGAACGACCTAAAATGACATAATTTGTGTATTTAGATTTGTCTTAGTCGTGCAGGGTTTATGTTCTATACTGCAGCCAGCCACCAGAGGGGGATCCAGATGTTTCGGCTCTATTTGGGGGAGTCATCCATCTTTATTTACAGTCTATACTTTAGAAGCTCTGCACTCTATTTTTAGCCTTATGATATTCCTCCCCCCTGATCCTGTGTTGTGTTGTGGACTCTGTTGTGTTGCTCCTTCCGAACACAATGATCTTTTCCTCGTGGTTCGAAGAAGCAGAGAGACTCCCCTGCTCTTCTCTTTTTTGTTCATCCCCAAAGGGAAATGAGCGGACATCACTCACGTCGAGGAGATTGTGGCCCGGGCTCGCCCAGATGCTATCTTGAAATTGCCACTGTATTTTGCTTGTGCGAGATTGTGTCTTTTGCGTGTGTGTGTGTGTGTGTGTGTTGTGTGTTTGTGCTGTTCAGGTGAGGACAGCGATCGATGGATGGGGTCAGGCTTTAGCGGAGTACACTGTGATGCAGGAGGAGATATCCTATCACCCGTGTTGCAAACAGCTTAATCCTCCCGGCGTGTTTTGCATCTGATCAGACTTGAGCGTTTTTTCCAGAATACCACGTAGGTGTGCATTTGTCTGAGAGAAGTCACCGGGCCGTGCGGCTGCCTGTGTTATTTGTTCTGCAGCTCTGGTGCTTGTGTGCGTGTTTCACGCTGCGAGGACAGACGCCGGCTCCTCTTTTTTATTTTTTTGTATCCCTCTCCTGCGTGGCTCTGTCAGGGGAGGCTTTGTCAACAGCTATCTGCCTGTCAGCGCTGGTATTGTTATTCCAATGTACAGGCCAGTTAACATTTCTCTTGTCACTGCTACAGTGCAGATCCCCACAAAAAAAAGACACCACAGAAAGAAAACGAAGAAGGAAAAGAGATGCTCTTCTCCTTTGCCCTCTCCGTTTGTTCTCTGCCTCTCCATCCCTCTCTCTCTTTATCCTCCTGAGCCTCGGCCGCACTGTAAAATACAAGCGTGCTCTGTTTTTAATCTTGTTCTACATGTTATCTGCTTAATAAAACACGGTCGCTCTGCTAATAAAACAGAGCTGATGCACTTGTTAAACACTGATACTCCATCTTAGTTTGTCTGGGTTGTAACTCCCCCCCCCCCAGATAACAGAGAAGCGTCTCGTTGTTCGGCTGAGACTCAGCATCGGGACACCTAGTGGCTTGAACGTCTCGCGTCCTCCCGACTCAGCTGAGACGAGTGATAAACACCTGTATTCATCAGCAAATGTTGTATTTACAAATAGCATTTGCAGCGATCATGGAGCCGCTGAGTGATTAGGCCATTACCTCACAGCAATTAGCTCCTACACTTGGACAGCGGCGTTTGCCAGATGCATGCGTCCCCTCAGACCTTTCTGACTTGATGGCGGGGCTTCCTGTGCCTATATTCCTGAGATTTATTCTCCCTGCGAGAGGTTGGCAGGCTGAATCGGCTCGCCGTAAAGCATTTTACGCGGCACGCCGTTCGATCGGGAGCCGCTCGTAACTCAGGGAGTCTATCAAATCAATGGGCAGCGTGTTGAGCGCTGATTTAGGATGGTAATTAGAGACGTTAATTGTTTTCATTACTCAGGTCCAGGGGCTCTGGGGCTGATCTGGGGGGGTTTCATCATTCAGAGAGACGCAGAACGTCCTCCCCGTCACGTACAGATGGTATCTATATGCTTATGTGACATCCACGTGACCTCCGCTGTTAGAGGTGCTGCTGAATCTGTGACCTGTGAGTGACCTCCGTGTGTCTGGCCCGGCAGCAGGAAGGTTACACTTTGATATATCGGCTGCGGGTAATTAATTAGCGCTGAGGTTGAACATGAGTTTTAACAGAAGGAGGAAATATTAATGAATAGTTAAACGTGGTCACATTATATCATCGCTGGTGACATGTTCCCCGACCGGTTTCAAACATTATTTATGAGGACGCATTCCAAATAAAATCCCAGTTACAAGCCGGATCCACGTTAACGGCTGGGAGAGGTGGAGCCGCTGAGCCGTGCTGCGTGGGTTTCAATGGGGAATAAAGGGAATGAACTGCAGGATCAGGGTGACGTGACGTCGGAATAAATTAGGTCCTGACTGGGAAAAATCCTTGTAAATGTCATATCGGATGAAACTTTTGATTAATGGTGCAAATTCATTGACTTTTTAATATGATAATAGGCTGTAAAGCTCAGTTTCTGTCCACGTTTAGTCACCTACATCAGTTAGAAATTAAAATTTGTTGGAAAATCTTTAAAACAAGTGAACTAAAGAATATTTTATTGGTATTGGGGCAATAAAAAGCAACACAGCTAATCTCGTTTTCTTTATTTACCCACTGAAAACAGAGCTCCTGCAGGCGGCCTCTGACTCACTGCATCATAAAATAAAACTATACTAGTTAGAACAAAGTCAAGGCCTCGATCTTCCACATCAAAGATGGAAGAAGGTTTTAAAGGGTCTCGAGTCCATATGATGAAGGGATGGAGCTTGCAAATGTTTTTGATTTAAAGGAAAATATCCGACAGTAAAATTCTCCCTATATCTTAATGAAGTACGCGTGGACCTGTGGCCGTCACTTACTGTCATCAACAGCGTATCTGTGGCGCCGGAGCCCCGGGTCTCTGGGTTTAGCGTTCAGCAGTTAAGTGGTTTCCCTCCCCTTGTGCCAGTGTCGAAATTTCACACTTGACTGCCCATCCTTATCCTTTCAGAATAATGAGCACGCAGCTCATAATACTTATCTGTAAGTGACATTTTTATTGGGCAAATTAGCCTCAGATGTTACTATCTTTGGACGGAGGAGTGGGACCTCCGTGACCCAGCGAGCGGAGAGAAACCGTCCTCACTTCAGCGGAGTGTGATTAAGATGTTTTCCCCTCGCCGCCTTCTGCTTCCTGCTCATCACGCTCGCTCCTTCCTTCATGAGAGAAAACGCTGCTCCCCGGCCTCTGAAAAGAAAATCATCCGCGATCTGTCCATTTTAAATGAGCTTCTCGAGACTGGATGTTCTCTCTGGCTTCGGAAAGATGTTGATTTGTGTTTGTGATCTCTCTTTTCTGTGAAGATCTCTCTTTCCCTGGCCCTGTGCCGCTGTGTGAACTCGCTTCCTGCTACGAGAGCGTGTGAAGTCGCTCACTCTCTGATCCGAGCGGCTTTATTCTGGTGTGACACTGAGACTAAAGGGGTGAGGCATTATAGAAGGTCAGCTTTAATCTGTGTGTATGTTTTATTTCTGCGGGGGCGCTCTCACTCCTTATCTGTGCACGAGGACAAAGTCTTTTTGCACACAGAACATCATATAGCGATTTAGTTGATCTATCGAAGCCTTTGAGCCGTGCAGCAATGATGGGAAATTGCAGTCAGGAGAAAAGTGGGCATTTGATGACCCCTGCATAATGGTGTAATGCCTGTAATTATGTCAGCTGAGGATGGACACGGAGTTAACGGAGCCACCACATCAAAACACACAAACACCGCCTGCACCACCTCATCCCAGGCGCCAGAAATAGCCCTTATTGGGCCCTGAATAATTCAATGTCATTTTTCTCCCCCTCCTCCAAACGGACTGGGGGAGCAATTGATGAGAGCGGATGAATATTTAATGGCTCGGAGTCTCTTGGACAAGTCCGGGGCCCGGGATGACAAGCTCTGAGAAATCAAACAGAGAAGGGGAGAATGAGAAAAAGAGGTTGCGCAGCGAGGGGTAGCGCAAACACTGAGGGGAGAGGCGAGTTCAGATGCAGGCGGAGGCAGTTAGATGTTACAGATGCAACACTTTATCCGCAGCGTTTGATTGCCCTTCACAAAAACTTTGACACCCCGCGCTTTACTCTGTTTTCTCTCTGTGTCGCCGTGTCACATTAACTGGGGTGAAAACAGTTTTTGCATGTCTGCGACTCCGCCTCGTCCGTTTCCTTCCGAACATGCGAGGGCTAATTTTCTCTGGGAGATTGCGGGCGCGCCGCGATCGTGGAGCGATGGAAGCTCGAGACGTCCGCGATGCAACTGACCCCAATCGGTCACAGTGTGGCGCTTTCTTATTGAAGATAAATCCGAATTTTTCACAAATATATGTCTGCCGATGTATGGATCGAGTTCATCTCAGGGTTGTTTCTGAACCACTGCGGCTCAGAGCTTTGCTGAAGCCCACTCACACAAACTGGATTCCGTATTATAAACTCGCATCAAATGAAAGATTAACTTTTAGAATTCGGTGGTCAAAGGTCAAAGGGTCAAGGTCAGTGTGTCTACACAATTTTTCTAATGTTGCACTTTTCTAAACCATTTGTTATGTGGTGAAAACACAAGGGAACTTTTAACATGAAATAATCACAGGAAACGTTACGTGTTTGTCAGTGAACTCAGGAAAAAGTACGTTTCTAAAATAAGACAGTTTTTAATAATCGGTGAATGCAATGAATGAAATGACGTCAGGGGATAATGGAGTCCGGATGTCGGATGAAGAGCTGCCAGGGAACCAGTTCCTTTCCCTTGTGATGACTCATGATGTGAGCAGCATTACATCAAATCAGACTTTTACACAATGATGGGAAAAGGCCAATTCTTGTTTTTATTGAATAGTTTATTTTGCTGCCTCCAGAAGTGAGTGACCTGCCGTTACCACCTGTAACTGCAGGTGTCGCCAAATCAACCACGACTCATTAACTAAGAGAATAGCTCTATAAGTTAATGATTTCTAGCGACTAAGAGAATCCATTTCATTTTACTTTGGAGGAACTTGATTGAGTTTACTTACCGTCCTCCCACACAAGAAAAACAAGACGCGAGGTGAGATTACTTATTCTCTCCTGAAGTGTGTTGATATTCATGTAAATTCACCACGGAGATCACTTTCTGAAAATGAACAATCACAGACGGAAAAGGTCACCGTTGTGCTGGAGTAGTGCATTATGGGAGCGGAATAATTGCTTTTCTAACATTACTTCCTATTGTAATGAAATCTTGGCAGTCGGCGACACTGAATGACAGATTACGCCACGGTTCAATCACACGGGTGCGGGTGCAGGGGTTGGTGGACAGGGATGGTGGCGGGAGGCGGCGGCGATGGAAGGAGGAGGAGGAGGAGGAAAGGGGGGGGGGTTTCAATTGGCTTTTGTTGAAAAGTGCGACTCCACCAAGTCTGTGCATTAATCATTTGTATCATTTTCAGTCGTTGTGACTAACGGAGCCACTTTCATCAAGCGTTTGTGTCATTGCGCTCTAATTGTTTTGAAGTGAGAGCTATTGTCTGAAGAGCGACGCAGAGAATGAATAGAGCGTAATGATTTGTAATATGGCATATTTAAATACACACGGCACGACTGCGGAGCTGTAATTTCGCGATTCTTTTTCCTTCCCCTGTGTCTGTCATTCTTCGTCTCTGAATGTGGGAGTATTTGTCCACGTGTGTGTGTGTGTGTGTGTGTGTTGCGTGCACGCTGGTGTGTGTGTGTGTGCTCACACGAGTGCAGTTAAGCACCATTTCTTGGCGGCGCTCAGATCTTTGAAACCCAACTGTGTTAATCATGGTTCATGTGTGGGAGACATCAAACCTCCCTCTACTTTGCCTGCCTCACCCGCTGGGTTACACACACGCTGAACACACACACACACACACTGAACACACACACACTGAAGACACCCCCTTCATTTACAAGGCTGACCATAGGCGATGGGTTATCTACCGCTGTATCCCTCTAGTGGAACATGAATCACTTTGTTTAACAGAAGCTTTTACAGGATGCAAATGCACCAGCTCCACCGCTCGTCCACAGCACCACGTCCTCGTGCTGCATATCCCCCACGTCGCAGCGGGGGACGGACTGAAGACTCACGATTGACTGCTGCGACTTGTGATTGGTTGAGTGTGGACCTCGACACCTCGGCTCCACTCCACCATCACCGCTGCACAGACTCCAAATCAAGTCAAAGGCAAAAGATGGTGGTTCCAATTTCCGGGATGTGTTAGCTTCACTTTTGTACAACGGGAAGAAGAAGTGGAAACGTGTCGTCCATCTTTATTAAATAGTCCAGTTTGACCAGTCTGATCACAGGCGATCGGTTATCTACTGCCGTTTCTCTCTCTATTTATTCTACAGACGTTTTTTACAGGATGTGTTTTCCGTATTTGTCCACAGAACTGTATCCTCATATATTCCCGACGTCACAGCGGGGGAGCTGGATACTCCGTTTCTCTTTTGCCCAGAGGCTCTCAGGGCACAAAATGAACACCAGCATCTTTATAGCTGGTGTCGGCGAGGCCACCCCGCCCGGCGGATTTCACTTCACAGAACAGCTCCACTCGTTTAACCGCGAGGGCAAAAGCTCCGAGCCGCCGCGCTTCAATCGGGGATGAAATGAACAGTGAAGACGATTTCTCCAGACGCAGAACAGATGAGACGCTGTAGCACAATGAAAAGGGCGAGTAAGGAGATGGGATGAATAGATAATCACTGCTGGGGGGTGGCGTGGATCTGGTTTGAGGTTCAGGGAGACGTGTCTTGTTTAGAGTTAAGAGGTTTGGTTAAAGCTGACGTCTGTCTTGAGGGGGAAAGTTTGAATCTACATGTGAACGGGTGTTCGTCGGGAGGAGACGTTGGATCCCTGGTGTTACATGACTTATTTAAACGTCTAGGGTTAATGATGGCGTTGTGGATACAAGACAAGATGGCGGCATTTGCGCAGTGGGAGTCGCGATGTCTTTTAATTAGGAAAATATACAAACATGGAGGATGATACGTGTTGTAGACACATGACCTGAGTCACATGTTACATGCGAGTGCCACACGTGTCCATTGGCGTGTTTGCGTCATCATCTGACGAACCCCGTTAAGTTCCTTTTCGGCTGCCTCATCCACTTTCTCTCTTTATACAAATCCGACCTTTAAGCTAATTACTCTTATGATAATAAAGCGAGGAAGATGATGGGGAGGAGAGGGAAAACAGCTCCCAACAAACACACACACACACACACACAAACACGGACACACAAACACAGACACACACAAACGAGGCTCACCCTTTCTTTATGCTGATCGCAGCTTTCACAATTAGACAAACTGTGATAACGCCGTTTATGCAGCGGGGAAATCCATAGCAATTATGCTTGGAGGGCATTTCTCCTCCAGTGTGAGGCAGCAAGATGTTCACACACATGTCTGCTACACAACTACACACACACAGACACACACACTGAAAATTCCCGGGCTCCTCTTGGGAAGGTTTGTAGGGCATGGGGTGTGTCCTGGACTCCCTGTTGGGATCCTGGGATGAGAGGGAAGGAGACGAGGGAATTCATTTATTCCAGCTGAATAAAACTTTATGCTAAAAAGCTTTGTGCGGTTTTCAGAAGAGCGACAGAAACATAAAAACACATGCTGACAGATTGCAGAGGCCGAGGCCGGTGAATTATTTCCTGCGTCTGAGGTACACGTTACCTTCTCATTCACACCAGAGCTGCTTCACAATTTGAGCAAAACAAACAGTGTGGGTTTCGGAAGACAACATCATTTTTATTTTATGACTGTGCCTCGCCAGCGATTCCCCGACTGAGGTAAACTTTCGGCGAGGTGAAGCTCGCTGCTCGCTCACATCCTACATGTGTGTGTGTGAGTCAGGAAAAGCTGGTTTCGTTTCCAGGATGAAGTTACAGAATCATAGTAATTATAAAAAATTGAAATGCAAATACATAAATAACTCCAAGTCATTAGCGTTGATCCACATAGGACACTACTTATTGCCTTCGCCCACTAATCCCCCGTCCCCAAGGGCCCAGTGTGATGAAGATCAACGCATCACGTCTCCGTCAGTCCGTCAACACACACGGGCCTCGCTCTGCGCCTCATCCACCGCCTCTGTGCGCAGTCACGCCTGCTGCAGCACGAGCTCTGTGTGTGCTGGAGGAAAGAGAAGAAGAAGAAGATCAGATAGACTCTCATGATCACAGGACGCGCTCCGCCTGCTGTTCTCCTCCGAAACCGCCTCGGCTGCAGAGGCCGTTGTTTGTCTGACGGACGACGCGAGAGGAGCAGTTTGCATTTATTAAAATAACTGGGGTGAAAAGTGGCGCCGTCGCCTCCAGGATGACGGACGAGAGAGTGATTTATTTACTGATGATGAGGGTTCAATTCCCTCCTCGCAGCAAAGCCAGGAACCACGAGTCAAATCTTAAAATATTTACACGCCTTAAATCTTTCTCCTGTCTGACTACGATAGAAACTCCATCACTTATATTTGTATTTTTCTGATTAATCGTTGTGTATTCGGGCTCAATCACACTTTCCTAAAGGGGAAGTTGATGTAAAGTTGCTTTTATTGTTCCCAAAACCCCCCAAAAAGATTATTTTTAGATTCTGTACACGTTCCCTTGTATCACCAAACACGAGGGAACTTCCTCACTGGATAAACAACTAATCAACTAATCTCCACTCTAATTGCGTCCACGACCAATAATCTTTATTCCCGGCCTCACAGTCGTCTTCATCTTTGCGGGCAGGTGTCTGGCGGCGTTGGGCAGCTGCTCGGTCATCCGCTCACCCGCTCGCGTAGTCCTCAGGCCGGCTGTCTCAGATTGATGCCGAGTGCACCACCACACCCATATGTGCTACCTCGTGCCTCTGCAGTTATTTTGTTTGGGGAACTGAATTAATTAGAGGCAGCAGCAGAATGTGTGTGTGTGTGTGTGTGTCTCCATCTGTACGCTGTGAGTGCGAGGGGAGAGCATCAGTGTGCGTACGCGTCCGTTCGAGATGGACCCTCTATATTTCGATAAGATCAATAGCAACCTCTTTCATCTCCATGCACTTATCTGCTGGTGAATAACACATCTCCTCTCTCTTGTTCCCTCTTTCTCTCTCACGCTCGCTCTTTCATTGCCGCCCAGTGCATTGATGTTAGATATGAAAACCTATCCAGCAACAATCCGCCTGATCTTCCGGCTGATACATCAGCAGCAGTGTCTCTTTTGTCCGACTCCAGCAGCAATAAAACACAATATTCTCTTTAACATGCCCACAGAACCCCCCCCCCCATATGACATTTGACAGATAAAACCAATCTTTATTCTCATAAAGCGCTCAGTAAAGAAGAAGGCGCTCTGCCCAGTGGCTGCAGAGTACACAGTGCCATCTAATGAGGGCTCTTTATATTTTCCGAGATGAATGTGCCTGACCAAGCGAACACACCTAAGTTTAGTTGCCCTGTCCAATTTGCTGCAGAAGATGCAGCTAACCAACCATTCAGTGCACATTACGCTGCGACCTGGGAGCGCTGCATGCTCTGAAGTCATCACACCTGACCAGACAATGAGAGGCTCCATCTGACCAGGGTTTTCTATCCGCTGCTCACAAGTGGGTTGAGGTTTTCTGTATTCGTATTCGTCAGATACCTGGCGTCTCTGTAAGTCCTGCGCGCTCGTCCAGGATCCTGTCTCCAGTGGCTCCGCATGCAGGAGCAATGCAACGCGAGCTAATGAAGCAGCAATCTCTGCAGAATGCTGCAGGAAAATCCTCTGTTTTCTATTTTTTGTTTTGCGGGACTGGCTAATTGGGCAGAGACCTGCTGGTCAAAAGCCCCGCAGCAGGTTTCCTACCTGAGACCGAGTCCAGATCCTCTTCCCTTCCTAATCACCAGCTAAAGAAGAGGGGAAATTTGCCCTCTGGTGGGAAATAAGACCAAAGTAGCTGCCATGCCTTCGTTAGCCGTCTCTCTGTGGCGGGGTTGATGAAATCGAGGTCTGAATTTACTAATGAGAAATCAATGAGAGCACGGCAGGAACCCCGAGGCTCTCCTGCTCCTGCAGTGTCATTCTTCTCTTCCCCACACACACACTCACTCTGTTCCTGTCTCGCTCACTCTGCCCTGCTCTCCCTCTCACTCTCACCTTCACTGCGTGCAGGAGTTCTGACATATTTCTCTGCATTTACTTTATTGCGATAAACATCATATTTCTTCCTTTGAAATAAAGATCAGAGTGGCTTATTTACTTTACTGGCCTATTTTCACTGCAGAGACCCAGAGCTTCCAGGGAGTATGTGTGTGCTGAATAAATATGTGTGTGTGAGTGTGTGGTTCAACCATGCGTACACACTCCAAGTGTCTGAGCCGAGCTGTGATGGTGATCCTGCTATCTGCACCCTGCACTTTATCTGGAAACTAACAGATACATTTTTTTTGAAAGAAAATTGCTTTTACCGAAACAAATCACCCTCCTGACAGGAGGCCGCTGTCAAAAGGAGTTCTCTCTCCTCTTTGAAACGCTGTTCTTTGTTGCTGGAGGAGTGAGCGCGCGCCGCTCGGTCACAAACTCCAGCCAGCCTCAGGTTTTGTTCTCACAATCGGCAGAAACAACCCAGAACGCCGTCGCTTGATGGATTTAAGATGCTTTCTGCAACAGTTGGCGAGCTAATGTGATACCTAGCTCATATTTACACCTCATGCTGCAACGCCGTCTGCGAGTTTCACCCTTGAGGGACATTAATTATGAATAGCATGACACTGACATGATGATCACTCTTTCTCCTCTCTTCTCTCCTTCTCCTCTAGGTAAGCCCTCTTCCCTCCTTCCAAATGCGATTGCAGAAGGACCCCCTGCATTAGTCATGAGTAATGTATGGCTTATTTATTGTGATTCTACCTAATTATGTGCGAGCGTCATATGGTAAATCTGGTTTATGCCATAATTCATGAAACATTATGGATTATTCATTGTGTTTATGACGCCGTGCAGTTGATTGGAATGCAAATGCACTCATTATTTGCAGAGTGACACAGAAGAAGCGACTGCACACAGCTTAAATACTGGATATTTGCACATTTTGGTGCATTAGCAGAGTCGATTTCCTGCTCTCTCTCTTTTTTCAAGGAAGTCCTTGTTGATATTTTTGTCTGTGTGGGATTACATTTTATTTTGCGGATTTGAAAAATCGTCTGAAACTAAACCCAAAGCCAGAGAATCGAATCTTCTCCGGTGTCGCAAAGTGATAATTTACTTCAGTATTGTACTTAGATATGGCGGACAGTGGTACAGCCGCTGTACCAGTGGAGACAGCAGTGCAAACAGTAATACCACATGGAAACACTAGGGCCTACACCAGCAGTATCTAATATTTGTACACGTTTTTTTTGTCTCAATTGAATATTAGAATTTAAAATTTAAGAAAATATAGGTTTAGGTTGGTCTTGATTATGTTAACGTTCATTTAATGATACTTCTGTCTTTACTGGTTTCCAGGGTTCTGTACTTCATCGTATCTTCAGTTATGACTCTGATATTCCTTCACATCTGTCGCACTTGACATTGATCTTAAATCTCATCGATTATCGTCTTAAATTGAACTTGTTGAAACCTGCAGAAAGTTTTTATCCACAGACACAAGTTGCTGCATGTTTAGCAGAACTTTGCACAACCATTTAGTTGATTATATTCCTGTGCTTTTTATTTATGTGTGATTATTTTAAATGAACCTTCTGGTACTTTAACTTGTGTGTCGGAGGTGTTTCGTGCACCTCTGATCTTTTTAATGCAGGAACAGATTATTCTTTTTGATGCTGAGCCAAAACATCACCTGTCAAGCCCGGTGACAAGCCGGTGAAGAACCTGCTAATTGTCCCGAAAGGGCTTGTTTCCTCTGAAAACATCTTCCACTGCCAAACGTCTCCAGTCATTCTCCCTGCACGCTGATAGCACGCCAGTCACAAACACACGCCGCTACATGACATTCTGTGTGAGCGGCTTCCTGCGCGGCGCAGATAAGAGCGAGGAAATGAACTGACCCCCATCCTCCCTGTGTTTCCATCAGCGATTAATTAATACCTGCCAAACATTTGAACCTCGCCGCTGCTTTTCATTTTTGGCTAATTACCGAGCCGTGTGACTGGAGAGACGTTTGAATGTGCACACACCCACGCACAGTTTATCTTCCTCTGATCCTCGAACTCGCATAAACACACACAATCGCACACACGCAGCCGCTCTTAGGTGGATTTTGAGGTGATTAGCCACGCGGCGTTAAGCGGTGGCCTTGGCTGGCCCTGCCGATGTCGCCGTCAAAGTGGGGTCACCGTGGCCCGGGCGAGGCAGGGGCGGCCATCAATACACTATTAAACCCACGTGCTCCTCTTCAATCTGTTTTGATGTGAGGTTCATAGCTCTCGCTGTGTCATCTATCAGCGTAAAGATCATACACGGCGCTTGTTGACTTATTTCTTCTGAGAGGTGGATGTCGACTGCACCGTGTGTAGAGTTAATGAGGCTCTAAGTTGCTGTCGGAGTCAAATCTCCAGAGTTTAAACACTGTGTTCAACTTCTTTTTCATTTACCTGATGTTCATTACTTTGAAAATATCACGAGGACAGTTGTCAACAGTTGTTTACTTAAAGTAAAAAGAATCTGTTGACACCATCAGCGTGTGTGGGGAGAGAAAAGCTGAACGTCAGCACCACTGTTGGCTTTAAAGAAGGAAACAACCCGTGGCAGAGGATTATTCCTCCTGGTCGACAGGCTTCTCTCGTATTGATGCATATTGTGTTTTCTCTTCTGCTAAAGCGTGTCGGCTCGGACCCTCTGTCGTTCTGCAGACTGTAAAACGTGTATAGATTGTAGATTATAGATTTTTGTGGCATGAGATGGTCTCATAGGTGCAGTTTGAACTTTAACGTTTGAGGTACAAATACAAATCCAGAGGAAATGAAACGTGAGGCGTCATTTACACAACACTGAATCACCAGGAAAACAGCGGGTGCATTTTTATATTCTGAAGAATTACCATAGAAGCTCTGGCTGCTCGCGAGGACAGGAAAAGCTTTATGGGTGTTTTGACGGCGCACCGACGAGGCAGGATTCCTCCCGGTGCTGCCGATGGAGACGAGGGAGAGAGGCAGCGACGCAAAGATATACAAATATACAAAACTTCATTGAATTTCAATCTTCAAGATGAATTCTTACACCACTTTATGTCCAAACTAAAATTGCTGCATGTCAATAAAACGATCTAATGTGAGAGAAGTAAGTTTTCATCCGTCTTTATCTTTGTTGGCTGCGGGAGACAGATAAAGAAACACAACTACTGAGACACACTGAACTGCAAAGGTCATTGGATTTGTTATTTCAAACCAGAAATCCAATAGTACCTCCCTCACTTTTTTTTAATGTGGCCAGAAAATATTCCAGACAGCATCCCTGCAAACTTCAAATCCCAGACTGAACTTCAGTGCATCACGGACAGTTGAGAGGAGCAGACAGAGGATGCAGCCGAAGAGAAGGGATATCAAAAAAGGAGAAAATTGATTTGGTCCATCCTTCAGGATAGAGAGATGGTGTTTTTATATGCCCGAGCTGTTGCCGGTGAAGCTGATGATGGACTGGGGTGTGGCGAGAAGAGTTTACCTTTATGAGACGTTCTGCCAAGGCTGTCCACGAGATGAGCCGAGGAGGAAGACGGAGCCGGGTTACGATGCTGCGCCGCCTGGTTCCTTTACTAGTAGATGCCATCTTCCTTTGAAACAACCCCTCATATTTCATCATGTGACGTGCAAGTCGTTGTCACATGATGTAGCTTGATTAAAAGATAATCTCTGCTTTGATTTTCATGTGTTCCTGATGAGAAAGAACATAAAAATCGAAATCCTGTTTGCTTTGGCATCTCGGATGTAACTGCATCAAATGAAGAAACGGCGTGTCAACAGTTTTCTGAGCAGCTGTTTGCCGATTCCCTTTGAGCCGGGACTGACCTTACATGGAATTTCAAAACCAGAAACATTAAGTGGTGTTTTCACATGTTGCCCCCAGCTACCATGTAAAATACAAGAGACGTCCCCCGTGACTCTCAAACTTCAAGCCGTGTCTCCAAATCAAACACGTCGAGGAGCGAGCTCACATCTTCTGCCACGCAGAAACCAAGAGAGGCAGGGTTCAGAGCGGGGGAAGTACACTTCCTGTCTCTGCTAGTTTCAGAGCAGCGTACATTAATTCAAAGTCAAAGAGGGGAAATGGAGGAATTACAGAACCGGCCCCCCTCATGGGCAATAAAGAATTGAGGTGCGGGGTGGGGGGGGGGAGGTGGAGAGAGAACTAGGGAGTAAAAAGACGGAAAAAGTAAAAACCAAGGTTGGAAATCTTTTACTATGCTCATTCTGTTCTAATGTGAAGCTCCCACGGTGGAGGGACGGCGGGCGGCGGCATGAGTGGACTGGTTGATGAGGTGGCAGCCCCCCCACTGCTCCCACATGGACAGACGATGACTCCTCCATCCCCCCCGAAAGGTTGTAAAAATGTTCGTCATCAGTTGAGAGCTGAACTGAACTGAACTTTTGGCCCCGGATTGACCAATCGGCTGAAGGGGGCCCTCGCTGAGCGGAGGGGCTGCAGACAGCAAATGAGCTCAAATTAAATAAACATCAATATTACATTTTTCTTTCTGTGTGATTTCACGATATCTCTGCAAAGCATCCATCAAATTTCTCTTTCATTAGCTCCCCAGTAAAAATCTCTCTGAAATACGACCCTCGAAAAGCTTCCTCTTCACCAGATTGGATGTTACTTCTTTGATTTGTCTTCATTTGACACTTTGATATCTCACCAGCACGATATTACAACTTCTCCGATCCGAACGACAAAACAGGTTGTCCTTAACGATCCATACGACTCTTTTCTGCTGTGCCGCTGCAGCAGTTTAAAAGATACAACCCATTCATTTATTTTTACTTATTTTTATAGGTACAAGTATACAGCATGGACCGGAGCCACATGCATTTATAGCTGGAGCTATAATTTTACACTGCCCGTCCCTGGATCGGCTTTTATACGGATACATTCCAACAGGACGGCTGCGTCCAGGGTGCGAGCAATAAAACTCAGGGTCGTCTGGCTGCGCCCTGAGCGCCTCGGGGCTAAGACGCTGACCGTGAGCTGCAGCGTCCATGTCCATGTCTCTCGGTCCCTCGGTCCCTCGTGTTTCCTGGTGCCTCTAAACTTTATGTACTAAAGGCTGAAAATACCCCGAGAATAGTGAGGTGCAACGTTAGCCAGTGTTGGCATCGTAACGTCGTAAAGGTCAGGAACATAAACCGTGAATGACGACGCGTTTTCAATTCCTGCGGTCGTATGAAAAATGACGCTGAAATATCTGGCACACGCACGCCGCCATCTTGAAATAATGACGTCATTTGGAGCCGAGTTTGTGCAGCAGGAGGTTCAGTTGTTAATATCCTCTTCCTCTCCTCTCCTTCTCCTCTTCCTCTTCCTCTCCTCCTCCTCTCTCTTTGACATCTCGTTCCCAGCGGAGCTCCACCAGGTCCTCTCATAAAGGAACAAGTGTGTCTGTCCGTATCTTTGACAGCCACCGTCGCAGAGACAAAGACACACAAACGTACAGTTACACACTTGTCACAGTCGTCTCACTCGTTACAATCCCCCTGACACAAAGCACGGATACCCATAAAAAAAAGTACTTTATCTCTCCTCCCGAAAAACACACACACACACACACACCGCGCAGACACACAGGAAATCCAAGCACATCATATCAGCACTCTGCGGAGTTAAACCCACTTGAGGGTATCTGGATGAAAGGCCCAAAAATAAACTGTCTCATGTGCCAGGAAGGAGTGTCTCTCCATATGCGGGCCTCTGTATCACTAGTTAAAATGCCTGGCTGCGGACCAGTGGCGCTGAGTGACCGCCGAGTGGCTTCTGGCTGTGTTTGTTTGTGCGGTAACTTCACATCTCCAGTCCTGGGAGGCCGGTGGAGGAGGAGGGAGTGCGGTGTCCCTTCCCCCTCCCTCCTTCCATCTCCGCCTCCTGCGTCTCCACAGGCAAACTGCGGAGTGATGATCTCCCCCTTCTCTCTTTTTCCCCCCCTCCCTCCCTGTGTCGTAGCCTCCTCCGCTCCCCCAACAGCCGAGGCTTTCACGCACCACATAATCGCTGCCTTTCTCTCGCGGCCCCTCTCCGTGGCAAGGTCACTCCTCTCCCATTGTGCTGCCTCCCAAGTCACTCTCAAAAGCCTCATTCACATCAGTTATGGGGCTTCTGTAGATATTTAGTGCCGGCGTTTGCCGTGCACCGCATCATTGTCACCCGCTATATAATTCACTGGCGGATTATCATGCAGGCAGATCGTGTCCTTGATGCGGAGACGCGGCGTCAGATGCTTCAGACACAATAAACACATTGAAGTGTGGATCTCTGGTGGTTTTACAGTCATGTGAACGACACAATAACACACTGAGGCTCCATTGTTGAGCAGCTCAGTTTGGAGAAGTACAAGTATTTGACAAAAGTTTTAATATTTACTTGATTAGCAATTAAGAAAATGAAGATTCGCTGGTTCCTGATTCTCAGATATTTGACTTTGCTGCTGTTTTTTGTTTTATATCAATGCAAATCAACATATTTAGGATTTAATCATAGATATTTATCATTTACTGTCATTGATAAAGCAAAAAATGCTTGAGATTGTCGATCACAAAGTAAAAATGCTCATATTTGCTATTTGTTTTTTTAATCTTTTTGTTCTTCAAAATGTATAATTTAGTTTCACCTTCTTAAATATGAGAATTTACAGATTTGTTTCTGTTGATATTATAACAAATCAAATATATTTGTGTTTCTCTGATTGGGTAAAGAGTGATAAGTGTCTAACACTGGCTGGTTCTGACTTTCCAAATATGACGTATATTAATATTGCTTTATATTCTGTCTGAGAAGCTAAACCAGTGCTTATTCCTTTCATCACTATAATTACAGACCCGGTTTAACAACTCATAAACGTTATTATTTGAAGGTGTTTTTCCGCACAGTGTGTGTCACTGTGTGTGTCCATGCGTGTATTTTAATGTGTGTACTTTGCCACTGGCAGGACACGGGTTCGCGGACGCTCAATAAATGGCGTGGCAAGCTGTGTCAAGTGGAGCGCACTCAGCGAGCGCATGAGATTGGTTGATAGATTTCACACTTCGGTGGCTCACTCTTCACGTCGGCGCCACACCAGTGTTTTGTCAGGGAGCATAACAGGTGATTATTCCACTTGGCTTACACGGCGAGGAGGGGGGCGGCGGCGAGGAGGTGGCGACGATGGCGGGGAAGGAGGACGAGAGAAGCAAACGGGGGAATGACGTGACCTCAGGGAAATCTTCATGTTCTTTTCTGTCACTTAATGTGAGCCCACAACCTAAAATTACCCTGATGCACATTTGTAATAATGTTCCCTTTAATGAAATTACACTCAAATTAAGTTTTGTGCCACCAGCAGTTCTCGGTCATGCATGTTGCACAGAGGAGAATCGAAGGGGGACGTCAGTGATATAAGAACACTTGAACAAACATAAGTGTGACAGGAACCATCTTTGTAGTTTTGGTCCGTGTCCCCTCTGCTCACCTGTACTGCACCCAGCCACCAGGGGGCGATTGAGACTCTGCAGAAACCATTGTTGTGCAGATGTTGTGAGGTTAAGTTGAAGGTCGGAGGGCAGAGAACGCATCATGTCACTGAATGTTCTCACACCTACAGAAAGACAAATGTGTGTGTGTGTGGTCGCCATGTCGCCTGCTGCCAATTATAACTGCCCTCCTCTAACGCCGCCTCCTCGTCCTCCTCCCTGTGGACGGACGGACTGATGACACGGGTGAGTCCACTCTGCGTCTCGCCGTGTCACCTGTCACTCAATAAGCCGGCCGCTCGTACCGCTGGACGCGCTCTCGCCCCGTAATCCTCCAAACCCAAGTGGGGTCGGTCAGAGAGGTTTTTCCACGAGCCGGGCAGACTTCTCTGGCTAATTGCTTTGAGGCCAACGCCGGGCGCAGAAGGACTTTAGCGGTGACTGAGCGGGAGTGGGAGGGGGGGGGTCAGAAGGGTTAGAGGCAAGGTGCGGAAACAAGAGGGCCTCACAGGAAGTGAGGTCGTGACGGCAGCTAGTGGAGGAGGAGGTCGGGCTTTGCTTTGAGTTTCCTGTCATGGCTAATCCCACGTTACCAGTCAGCCTCTGCTATCTGCCAATAAACTGCCAACATATCAACACACACACAGACACACACAGACAGACACACACAGTTTACTATAAGAGGATGATGAGGTTATTCCATATGCTCGAGTGCTGCTCATAATGACTCCGCTGAATGCTTGACTAATGCCAGTGTGCAGAACCAATCGAGTGTGTCAGCTGAAGAGAAGCAGGGAGAAGGACGTCGCACCTTTAATTCATGGTTGTGTCAACGCTGAACAGGCGGCTGGTGGATTTAAAACACTGCACTAAATATAAGGCACATCAATAATTTGCAGGAAGCTCTGCTCATTGGTTGATGATATAACACTAGACGGTGAAGGTAGTTTTTTTAATGTCGGACTCTCAATCTCCCTCTTTCCTCTCAGGACGGCTTCCCAGCTGAGAGTCTGAATCAAGCGTCATGTAATTGAGGATGTGAAGATTTAAATAAAGTACTAACTCTCTATAATCCTGTTGAACTCATGACTGAGATTTATAGAAAGGTGCGTCTTTGTGCCAAACGAGCAATGACATGCTGTTTGCTGCCCCACTTTGCAATCGTGGCTGCTGCTATTCTCACATAAATCTCAGAGGAAGGAAGTGTTGGTAGAAAATAATGCACATCCTAAATCTCCTCCCAGGAGCCGCACAGAGGCGAACGTCAGCCTGCGACGTGAGGAGTCGTCCGCTCACCGCTGCTGGTGGCACTTAATTGTGGAAGCTGTCTGACGGGGAGTGTGTTAGTCTGAAAGGTTCAATTCTCCCCACTTTATTAAGTAAGATTGCATTTTGGCAGCAGCAGTGCAGTGAGCAGACACTCCTCGTCTTTCTCCTCTGGCTTCTACCTCCGCCGTGTCTCCAGCGCAGATGGCTGCTGCAGACGGTGGCGTTGGTGCGTGCACGTGTGTGTGTGCGCTCCTTTGTGAGGCCCCGACACAGATCAACTGTGCCGTAGTACACACGTTAACCCCCCAGTGACGAAAAAAGGACACAACGGAGTGTGTGTAGCACAGAGAAACACACACTTCCGAACACAGCCGGGGGAACCCTTGTTTATCTGTTTCTCCAGACTTGTCAGTGTTGATAGGTCTCTGCTCGCATCGCAATTCACTTTGGAGTTGGCTGCCGCTGTGTCGCCGGCGCGTGCACGCTTCCGCAAACACAAGCACACTGCAACTGTGTGAAATCTATTGCAAAGACGGCTCAGTGTAGACGTGCAGGCTGTTGATTTGTGTATTTGTGTGGCTGCAGATTGGATTTGTACAACAAAAAAAAGAAAGAAGATATTTACATCGACATGGACATTTTTGGCAACAATAAAAAGTCTCGGTTCAGTCCCTCTGCCGGCTCTGTCGACTTCTCCTCTCCCCTCAACCGCCGAGCGCGCAGCATCACCTCGGGGATGCTCTCACAAAAGAGAGCGCCTAATGAATGTGGAAAATGAGAATACCGGTTTGATGAACTCTGCTACTCAATTAGTGCAATTAATTTTCCTGTGGCGCCGCTGAGTAAAATGGAGGCACGGATGATTGAGCCACTGTTTCTCTCTTATTTTATTTTTAGACACCTGCCTGCGCATGTGTGTGATACAGACAGCGAGGAAGAGTTTTTTATAGAAGGGGGTGTTCTCAGTTTTTGCCTGTTCACCGCACCAGAGCAGCTTTCTTCTCATCTCCTCCAAGCTAATACCACTCACGTCTGGTTTAGGCTGAGTTACAGAGACCTGTGAACGGTTGATTCTCTCTGACATCAGAATAAAGTGAAATGAAGGGATGGAATTATTTATCAGGATCGGAGGAGAATAGCAGCAGCTGTGCTACAAGAGCTCTGCAGCGTTAAACATTTTATTTCACATATTTAATTTCACTCATTAATAGAATTTACAAAAAATCTGCACGGCCTTTTGTGCAGCACATATTTCGTTATTTTTAAGTGGACCATAAAGTGTCAAATTAAAGATTTCTGCAGTTTGAATTCAGATTAAATAATAACCCGTGTGTTCGCTCACACATCCACACAAGCTCATTGAGTAATTTTAAGGCCTTGTAGTTATTTTATTTTATAATTATTTCTTGGTGGAACGTGTGAATCCGTGGGACCTTGTTACCGCAGCTTTACTTCATGATGGCTACTGCAAAGACTCTGAGGATGGCAGCGTTCCAATCTGAGATGTTTTAGCTCCATCGGGCTTCGTACATAGCGAAACGTGTGGCTCATGGGGTAGAGCGGGTTGTCCTCTCACCAGTAGGTTGTCAGTTCGATCCCAATCACCCCTATTCCACTTGCCTGTTTAATTGAAGCTAATTTGCTAACTCAGAGATTTAAAGCCACCTAGTGTCAGATCAGTGTAAGTGTCTCTCTCTGGCGTCGTCTTCCTACCTGCAGCCTCCTCGCCGTCAGGCCCGATCTGCACTGAGGTCAGTGTTTTCCTGATGTCACTCGGGCGCCACCAGCTTCTCGCCGCCCTCCCAGACCTGTTACCATGCAACCACGTCAAAGTGCCTGGCATAGGACGGCCAACAGGCGGGCACCCGGCATGCCTGCAGA